>NW_027490271.1:0-339473 GCF_050948175.1 Xylocopa sonorina | reverse complement strand
ATGATTTGCGAAGTATCATGTATTCCTCGTCTACACTTCAAATGAATGTAAATGCGACACTTCCTTGCAAGGAAATAGCGTTTGCAGATGTCTACGTATCGTAGCAATAGAGTTCATATGATTCTTAAAACGCGATATCGCATATCATATCTATGTTTCATGATAAGATATAATATTCATTGCGAAGTGTTATGCATTCCTCGTCTACGATTCAAATGAACGTAAATGCGACACTTCCCTGCAAGGAAATAGCGTTTGCAGATGTCTACGTATCGTAACAATAGAGTTCTTATGATTCTTGAAAAGCGATATCGCATCTCATTTCAATGTTTCATGGTAAGATATAATATGATTTGCGAAGTGTTATGTACTCCTCGTCTACACTTCAAATGAATGTGAGTGCGACACTTCCTTGCAAGGAAATAGCGTTTGCAGATGTCTACGTATCGAAGCAATAGAGTTCAAATGCTTCTTAAAACGCGATATCGCATCTCATTTCTATGTTTCATGGTAAGATATAATATGATTTGCGAAGTGTTATGTATTCCTCGTCTACACTTCAAATGAATGTAAATGCGACACTTCCTTGCAAGGAAATAGCGTTTGCAGATGTCTACGTATCGAAGCAATAGAGTTCAAATGCTTCTTAAAACGAGATATTGCATCTCATATCTATGTGTCATGATAAGATATAATATTCATTGCGATGTGTTACGCATTCCTCGTCTACGATTCAAATGAACGTAAATGCGACACTTCCTTGCAAGGAAATAGCGTCTGCAGATGTCTACGTATCGTAACAGTAGAGTTCTTATGATTCTTAGAACGCGATATCGCATCTCATTTCAATGTTTCATGGTAAGATATAATATGATTTGCGAAGTGTTATGTATTCCTCGTCTACACTTCAAATGAATGTGAATGCGACACTTCCTAGCAAGGAAATAGCATTTGCAGATGTCTACGTATCGTAGCAATAGAGTTCTTATGATTCTTAAAACGCAATATCGCATCTCATTTCAATGTTTCATGGTAAGATATAATATGATTTGCGAAGTGTCATGTATTCCTCGTCTACACTTCAAATGAATGTAAATGCGACACTTCCTTGCAAGGAAATAGCGTTTGCAGATGTCTACGTATCGTAGCAATAGAGTTCTTATGATTCTTAAAACGGGATATCGCATCTCATATCTATGTTTCAAGATAAGATATAATATTCATTGCGAAGTATTATGCATTCCTCGTCTACGATTCAAATGAAAGTAAATGCGACACTTCGTTCCAAGGAAATAGCGATTGCAGATGTCTACGTATCGTAGCAATAGAGTTCTAATGCTTCTTAAAACGCGATATCGCATCTCGTTTCTATGTTTCATGGTAAGATATAATATGATTTGCGAAGTGTCATGTATTCCTCGTCTACACTTCAAATGAATGTAAATGCGACACTTCCTTGCAAGGAAATAGCGTTTGCAGATATCTACGTATCGAAGCAATAGAGTTCAAATGCTTCTTAAAACGCGATATCGCATCTCATTTCTATGTTTCATGGTAAGATATAATATGATTTGCGAAGTGTTATGTATTCCTCGTCTACACTTCAAATGAATGTAAATGCGACACTTCCTTGCAAGGAAATAGCGTTTGCAGATGTCTACGTATCGAAGCAATAGAGTTCAAATGTTTCTTTAAACGACATATTGCATTTCATATCTATGTTTCATGGTAAGATATAATATGATTGGGGAAGTGTTATGTATTCCTTGTCTACACTTCAAATGAATGTAAATGCGACACTTCCTTGCAAGGAAATAGCGTTTGCAAATGTCTAAGTATCGAAGCAATAGAGTTCAAATGTTTCTTTAAACGAGATATTGCATTTCATATCTATGTTTCATGATAAGATATAATATTCATTGCGAAGTGTTATGCATTCCTCGTCTACGATTCAAATGAACGAAATGCGACAATTCCTTGCAAGGAAATAGCGTTTGCAGATGTCTACGTATCGTAACAATAGAGTTCTAATGCTTCTTAAAACGCGATATCGCATCTCATTTCTATGTTTCATGGTAAGATATAATATGATTTGCGAAGTATCATGTATTCCTCGTCTACACTTCAAATGAATGTAAATGCGACACTTCCTTGCAAGGAAATAGCGTTTGCAGATGTCTACGTATCGTAGCAATAGAGTTCATATGATTCTTAAAACGCGATATCGCATATCATATCTATGCTTCATGATAAGATATAATATTCATTGCGAAGTGTTATGCATTCCTCGTCTACGATTCAAATGAACGTAAATGCGACACTTCCCTGCAAGGAAATAGCGTTTCCAGATGTCTACGTATCGTAACAATAGAGTTCTTATGATTCTTGAAAAGCGATATCGCATCTCATTTCAATGTTTCATGGTAAGATATAATATGATTTGCGAAGTGTTATGTACTCCTCGTCTACACTTCAAATGAATGTGAGTGCGACACTTCCTTGCAAGGAAATAGCGTTTGCAGATGTCTACGTATCGAAGCAATAGAGTTCAAATGCTTCTTAAAACGCGATATCGCATCTCATTTCTATGTTTCATGGTAAGATATAATATGATTTGCGAAGTGTTATGTATTCCTCGTCTACACTTCAAATGAATGTAAATGCGACACTTCTTTGCAGGGAAATAGCGTTTGCAGATGTCTACGTATCGTAGCAATAGAGTTCTTATGATTCTTAGAACGCGATATCGCATCTCATTTCAATGTTTCATGGTAAGATATAATATGATTTGCGAAGTGTTATGTATTCCTCGGCTACACTTCAAATGAATGTGAATGCGACACTTCCTCGCTAGGAAATGGCGTTTGCAGATGTCTACGTATCGTAGCAGTAGAGTTCTAATGCTTCTTAAAACGCGATATCGCATCTCATTTCTATGTTTCATGGTAAGATATAATATGATTTGCGAAGTGTTATGTATTCCTCGTCTACACATCAAATGAATGTAAATGCGACACTTCCTTGTAAGGAAATAGCGTTTGCAGATGTCTACGTATCGTAGCAATAGAGTTCTTATGATTCTTAAAACGCGATATCGCATCTCATTTCTATGTTTCATGGTAAGATATTATATGATTTACGAAGTGTCATGTATTCCTCGTCAACACTTCAAATCAATGTAAATGCGACACTTCCTTGCAAGGAAATAGCGTTTGCAGATGTCTACGTATCGTAGCAATAGAGTTCTTATGATTCTTCAAACGCGATATCGCATCTCATTTCTATGTTTCATGGTAAGGTATAATATGATTTGCGAAGTGTTATGTATTCCTCGTCTGCACTTCAAATGAATGTAAATGCGACACTTCCTTGCAAGGAAATAGCGTTTGCAGATGTCTACGTATCGTAGCAATAGCGTTCTAATGCTTCTTAAAACGCGATATCGCATCTCACTTCTATGTTTCATTGTAGGATATAATATGATTTGCGAAGTGTCATGTATTCCTCGTCTACACTTCAAATGAATGTAAATGCGACACTTCCTTGCAAGGAAATAGCGTTTGCAGATGTCTACGTATCGATGCAATAGAGTTCATATGATTCTTAAAACGCGATATCGCATCTCATATCTATGTTTCAAGATAAGATATAATATTCATTGCGAAGTGTTATGCATTCCTCGTCTACGATTCAAATGAATGTAAATGCGACACTTCGTTGCAAGGAAATAGCGATTGCAGATGTCTACGTATCGTAGCAATAGAGTTCTTATGATTCTTAAAACGCGATATCGGATCTCTTTCTATGTTTCATGGTAAGATATAATATGATTTGCGAAGTGTTATGTATTCCTCGTCTACACTTCAAATGAATGTAAATGCGACACTTCTTTGCAGGGATATAGCGTTTGCAGATGTCTACGTATCGTAGCAATAGAGTTCTTATGATTCTTAAAACGCGATATCGCATCACATTTCTATGTTTCATGGTAAGATATAATTTGATTTGCGGAGTGTTATGTATTCCTCGTCTACACTTCAAATGAATGTGAATGCGACACTTCCTCGCTAGGAAATGGCGTTTGCAGATGTCTACGTATCGTAGCAGTAGAGTTCTAATGCTTCTTAAAACGCGATATCGCATCTCATTTCTATGTTTCATGGTAAGATATAATATGATTTGCGAAGTGTTATGTATTCCTCGTCTACACATCAAATGAATGTAAATGCGACACTTCCTTGTAAGGAAATAGCGTTTGCAGATGTCTACGTATCGTAGCAATAGTGTTCTTATGATTCTTAAAACGCGATATCGCATCTCATTTCTATGTTTCATGGTAAGATATTATATGATTTGCGAAGCGTCATGTATTCCTCGTCAACACTTCAAATCAATGTAAATGCGACACTTCCTTGCAAGGAAATAGCGTTTGCAGACGTCTACGTATCGTAGCAATAGAGTTCCTATGATTCTTAAAACGCGATATCGCATCTCATTTCTATGTTTCATGGTAAGGTATAATATTATTTGCGAAGTGTTATGTATACGTCGTCTACACTTCAAATGAATGTAAATGCGACACTTTCTTGCAAGGAAATAGCGTTTGCAGATGTCTACGTATCGTAGCAATGGAATTCTGCTGCTTCTTTAAACGCGATATCGCATCTCATTTCTATGTTTCATGGTAAGGTATAATATGATTTGCGAAGTGTTATGTATTCCTCGTCTACACTTCAAATGAATGTAAATGCGACACTTTCTTGCAAGGAAATAGCGTTTGCAGATGTCTACGTATCGTAGCAATAGATTTCTTATGATTCTTAAAACGCGACATCGGATCTCATTTCTATGTTTCATGGTAAGATATAATATGATTTGCGAAGTGTTATGTATTCCTCGTCTACACTTCAAATGAATGTAAATGCGACACTTTCTTGCAAGCAAATAGCGTTTGCAGATGTCTACGTATCGTAGCAATGGATTTCTGCTGCTTCTTAAAACGCGATATCGCATCTCACTTCTATGGTTCATGGTAAGATATAATATGATTTGCGAAGTGTTATGTATTCCTCGTCCACGCTTCAAATGAATGTAAATGCGACACTTCCTTGCAAGGAAATAGCGTTTGCAGATGTCTACGTATCGGAGCAATAGAGTTCTAATGCTTCTTAAAACGCGATATCGCATCTCATTTCTATGTTTCATGGTAAGATATAATATGATTTGCGAAGTGTTATGTATTCCTCGTCTACACTTCAAATGAATGTAAGTGCGACACTTCCTTGCTAGGAAATAGCGTCTGCAGATGTCTAGGTATCGTAGCAATAGAGTTCTAATGCTACTTAAAACGCGATATCGCATCTCATTTCTATGTTTCATGGTAAGATATAATATGATTTGCGAAGTGTCGTGTATTCCTCGTCCACGCTTCAAATGATTGTAAATGCGACACTTCCTTGCAAGGAAATAGCGTTTGCAGATGTCTACGTATCGTAGCAATAGAGTTCTTATGATTCTTAAAACGCGATGTCGGATCTCATTTCTATGTTTCATGGTAAGATATAATATGATTTGCGAAGTGTTATGTATTCCTCGTCTACACTTCAAATGAATGTAAATGCGACACTTTCTTGCAAGGAAATAGCGTTTGCAGATGTCTACGTATCGTAGCAATGGATTTCTGCTGCTTCTTAAAACGCGATATCGCATCTCACTTCTATGATTCATGGTAAGATATAATATGATTTGCGAAGTGTCATGTATTCCTCGTCTACACTTCAAATGAATGTGAATGCGACACTTCGCTGCAAGGAAATAGCGTTTGCAGATATCTACGTATCGTAGCAATAGAGTTCTTATGATTCTTAAAACGCGATATCGGATCTCATTTCTATGTTTCATGGTAAGATATAATATGATTTGCAAAGTGTTATGTATTCCTCGTCTACAATTCAAATGAATGTAAATGTGACACTTCCTTGCAAGGAAATAGCGTTTGCAGATGTCTAGGTATCGTAGCAATAGAGTTCTAATGCTTCTTAAAACGCGATGTCGCATCTCATTTCTATGTTTCATGGTAAGATATAATATGATTTGCGAAGTGTTATGTATTCCTTGTCTACACTTTAAGTGAATGTAAATACGACACTTCCTTGCTAGGAAATAGCGTCTGCAGATGTCTAGGTATCGTAGCAATAGAGTTCTAATGCTTCTTAAAACGCGATATCGCATCTCATTTCTATGTTTCATGGTAAGAAATAATATGATTTGCGAAGTGTTATGCATTCCTCGTCTACGATTCAAATGAATGTAAATGCGACACTTTCTTGCAAGGAAATAGCGTTTGCAGATGTCTACGTATCGTAGCAATAGAGTTCTTATGATTCTTAAAACGCGATATCGCATCTCATTTCCATGTTTCTTGGTAAGGTATAATATGATTTGCGAAGTGTTATGTATCCGTCCTCTACACTTCAAATGAATGTAAATGCGACACTTTCTTGCAAGGAAATAGCGTTTGCAGATGTCTACGTACCGTAACAAATGATTTCTGCTGCTTCTTAAAACGCGATATCGCATCTCATTTCTATGTTTCATGGTAAGGTATAATATGATTTGCGAAGTGTTATGTATTCCTCGTCTACACTTCAAATGAATGTAAATGCGACACTTTCTTGCAAGGAAATAGCGTTTGCAGATGTCTACGTATCGTAGCAATGGATTTCTGATGCTTCTTAAAACGCAATAACGCATCTCATTTCTATGTTTCATGGTAAGATATAATATGATTTGCGAAGTGTCATGTATTCCACGTCCAGGCTTCAAATGAATGTAAATGCGACACTTCCTTGCAAGGAAATAGCGTTTGCAAATGTCTACCTATCGTAGCAATAGTGTTCTAATGCTACTTAAAACGCGATATCGCATCTCATTTCTATGTTTCATGGTAAGATATAATATGATTTGCGAAGTGTCATGTATTCCTCGTCTACACTTCAAATGAATGTAAATGCGACACTTCCTTGCAAGGAAGTAGCGTTTGCAGATGTCTACGTATCGTAGCAATAGAGTTCTAATGCTTCTTAAAACGCGATGTCGCATCTCATTTCTATGTTTCATAGTAAGATATAATATGATTTGCGAAGTGTTATGTATTCCTCGTCTACACTTTAAATGAATGTAAATGCGACACTTCCTTACTAGGAAATAGCGTCTGCAGATGTCTAGGTATCGTAGCAATAGAGTTCTAATGCTTCTTAAAACGCGATATCGCATCTCATTTCTATGTTTCATTGTAAGATATAATATGATTTGCGAAGTGTTATGCATTCCTCGTCTACGATTCAAATGAATGTAAATGCGACACTTTCTTGCAAGGAAATAGCGTTTGCAGATGTCTACGTATCGTAGCAATGGATTTCTGCTGCTTCTTAAAACGCGATATCGCATCTCACTTCTATGATTCATGGTAAGATATAATATGATTTGCGAAGTGTCATGTATTCCTCGTCTACACTTCAAATTAATGTAAATGCGACACTTCCTGCAAGGAAATGGCGTTTGCAGATGTCTACGTATCGTAGCAATAGAGTTCTAATGCTTCTTAAAACGCGATATCGCATCTCATTTCTATGTTCCATGGTAAGGTATAATATGATTTGCGAAGTGTTATGTATTCCTCGTCTACACTTCAAATGAATGTAAATGCGACACTTTCTTGCAAGGAAATAGTGTTTGCAGAAGTCTACGTATCGTAGCAATGGATTTCTGATGCTTCTTAAAACGCATCTCATTTCGCATCACATTTCCATGTTTCATGGTAAGATATAATATGATTTGCGAAGTGTCATGTATTCCACGTCCAGGCTTCAAATGAATGTAAATGCGACACTTCCATGCAAGGAAATAGCGTTTGCAGATGTCTACGTATCGTAGCAATAGAGTTCTTATGATCCTTAAAACGCGATATCGGATCTCATTTCTATGTTTCATGGTAAGATATAATATGATTTGCGAAGTGTCATGAATTCCTCGTCTACACTTCAAATGAATATAACTGCGACACTTCCCTGCAAGGAAATTGCGTTTGCAGATGTCTACGTATCGTAGCAGTAGAGTTCTTATGATTCTTAAAACGCGATATCGGATCTTATTTCTATGTTTCATGGTAAGGTATAATATGATTTGCGAAGTGTTATGTATTCCTCGTCTACGATTCAAATGAATGTAAATGCGACACTTTCTTGCAAGGAAATAGCGTTTGCAGATGTCTACGTATCGTAGCAATGGATTTCTGCTGCTTCTTAAAACGCGATATCGCATCTCACTTCTATGATTCATGGTAAGATATAATATGATTTGCGAAGTGTCATGTATTCCTCGTCTACACTTCAAATTAATGTAAATGCGACACTTCCCTGCAAGGAAATAGCGTTTGCAGATGTCTACGTATCGTAGCAATGGAGTTCTAATGCTTCTTAAAACGCGATATCGCATCTCATTTCTATGTTCCATGGTAAGGTATAATATGATTTGCGAAGTGTTATGTATTCCTCGTCTACACTTCAAATGAATGTAAATGCGACACTTTCTTGCAAGGAAATAGCGTTTGCAGATGTCTACGTATCGTAGCAATGGATTTCTGACGCTTCTTAAAACGCGATAACGCATCTCATTTCTATGTTTCATGGTAAGATATAATATGATTTGCGAAGTGTCATGTATTCCACGTCCAGGCTTCAAATGAATGTAAATGCGACACTTCCTTGCAAGGAAATAGCGTTTGCAGATGTCTACGTATCGTAGCAATAGAGTTCTTATGATCCTTAAAACGCGATATCGGATCTCATTTCTATGTTTCATGGTAAGATATAATATGATTTGCGAAGTGTCATGTATTCCTCGTCTACACTTCAAATGAATATAAATGCGACACTTCCCTGCAAGGAAATAGCGTTTGCAGATGTCTACGTATCGTAGCAATAGAGTTCTTATGATTCTTAAAACGCGATATCGGATCTTATTTCTATGTTTCATGGTAAGGTATAATATGATTTGCGATGTGTTATGTATTCCTCGTCTACACATCAACTAAATGTAAATGCGCACTTCCTTGCAAGGAAATAGCGTTTTCAGATGTCTACGTATCGAAGCAATAGAGTTCAAATGCTTCTTAAAACGAGATATTGCATCTCATATCTATGTTTCATGATACGATATAATATTCATTGCGAAGTGTTATGCATTCCTCGTCTACGATTCAAATGAATGTAAATGCAACACTTCCTTGCATGGAAATAGCGTTTGCAGATGTCTACGTATCGTAGCAATAGAGTTCTTATGATTCTTAAAACGCGATATCGGATCTCATTTCTATGTTTCATGGTAAGATATAATATGATTTGCGAAGTGTTATGTATCCGTCCTCTACACTTCAAATGAATGTAAATGCGACACTTTCTTGCAAGGAAATAGCGTTTGCAGATGTCTACGTATCGTAGCAATAGAGTTCTTATGATTCTTAAAACGCGATATCGGATCTCATTTCTATGTTTCATGGTAAGATATAATATGATTTGCGAAGTGTTATGTATTCCTCGTCTACACTTCAAATGAATGTAAATGCGACACTTTCTTGCAAGGAAATAGCGTTTGCAGATGTCTACGTATCGTAGCAATGGATTTCTGCTGCTTCTTAGAACGCGATATCGCATCTCACTTCTATGATTCATGGTAAGATATAATATGATTTGCGAAGTGTCATGTATTCCTCGTCTACACTTCAAATTAATGTAAATGCGGCACTTCCCTGCAAGGAAATAGCGTTTGCAGATATCTACGGATCGTAGCAATAGAGTTCTAATGCTTCTTAAAACGCGATATCGCATCTCATTTCTATGTTCCATGGTAAGGTATAATATGATTTGCGAAGTGTTATGTATTCCTCGTCTACACTTCAAATGAATGTAAATGCGACTCTTTCTTGCAAGGAAATAGCGTTTGCAGATGTCTACGTATCGTAGCAATGGATTTCTGCTGCTTCTTAAAACGCGATATCGCATCTCATTTCTATGTTTCATGGTAAGATGTAATATTCATTGCGAAGTGTTATGTATTCCTCGCCTACACTTCAAATGAATGTAAATGCGACACTTACTTGCTAGGAAATAGCGTTTGCAGATGTCTACGTATCGAAGCAATAGAGTTCAAATGCTTCTTAAGAAAGAGATATTGCATCTCTTATCTATGTTTCATGGTAAGATATAATATGATTTGCGAAGTGTCATGTATTCCTCGTCTACACTTCAAATGAATGTAAATGCGACACTTCCTTGTTAGAAAATAGCGCTTGCAGATGTCTACTTATCGAAGCAATAGAGTTCAAATGCTTCTTAAAACGAGATATTGCATCTCATTTCTATGTTTCATGGTAAGATATAATATGATTTGCGAAGTGCTATGTATTCCTCGTCTACACTTCAAATGAATGTAAATGCGACACTTTCTTGCAAGGAAATAGCGTTTGCAGATGTCTACGTATCGTAGCAATGGATTTCTGCTGCTTCTTAAAACGCGATATCGCATCTCACTTCTATGATTCATGGCAAGATATAATATGATTTGCGAAGTGTCATGTATTCCTCGTCTACACTTCAAATGAATGTAAATGCGACACTTCCTTACAAGGAAATAGCGTTTGCAGATGTCTACGTATCGTAGCAATAGAGTTCTAATGCTTCTTAAAACGCGATGTCGCATCTCATTTCTATGTTTCATGGTAAGATATAATATGATTTGCGAAGTGTTATGTATTCCTTGTCTACACTTTAAATGAATGTAAATACGACACTTCCTTGCTAGGAAATAGCGTCTGCAGATGTCTAGGTATCGTAGCAATAGAGTTCTAATGCTTCTTAAAACGCGATATCGCATCTCATTTCTATGTTTCATGGTAAGATATAATATGATTTGCGAAGTGTTATGCATTCCTCGTCTACGATTCAAATGAATGTAAATGCGACACTTCCTTGCAAGGAAATAGCGTTTGCAGATGTCTACGTATCGTAGCAATAGAGTTCTTATGATTCTTAAAACGCGATATCGCATCTCATTTCTATGTTTCATGGTAAGATATAATACAATTTGTGAAGTATCATGTATTCCTCGTCTACACTTCAAATGAATGTAAATGCGACACTTCCTTGCTAGGAAATAGCGTCTGCAGATGTCTAGGTATCGTAGCAATAGTGTTCTAATGCTACTTAAAACGCGATATCGCATCTCATTTCTATGTTTCATGGTAAGATATAATATGATTTGCGAAGTGTCATGTATTCCTCGTCTACACTTCAAATGAATGTAAATGCGACACTTCCTTGCAAGGAAATAGCGTTAGCAGATGTTTACGTATCGTAGCAATAGAGTTCTAATGCTTCATAAAACGCGATATCGGATCTCATTTCTATGTTTCATGGTAAGATATAATATGATTTGCGAAGTGTCATGAATTCCTCGTCTACACTTCAAATGAATATAAATGCGACACTTCCCTGCAAGGAAATTGCGTTTGCAGATATCTACGTATCGTAGCAATAGAGTTCTTATGATTCTTAAAACGCGATATCGGATCTTATTTCTATGTTTCATGGTAAGGTATAATATGATTTGCGAAGTGTTATGTATTCCTCGTCTACGACTCAAATGAATGTAAATGCGACACTTTCTTGCAAGGAAATAGCGTTTGCAGATGTCTACGTATCGTAGCAATGGATTTCTGCTGCTTCTTAAAACGCGATATCGCATCTCACTTCTATGATTCATGGTAAGATATAATATGATTTGCGAAGTGTCATGTATTCCTCGTCTACACTTCAAATTAATGTAAATGCGACACTTCCTTGCAAGGAAATAGAGTTTGCAGATGTCTACGTATCGTAGCAATGAAATTCTGATGCTTCTTAAAACGCGATAACACATCTCATTTCTATGTTTCATGGTAAGATATAATATGATTTGCGAAGTGTCATGTATTCCTCGTCCAGGCTTCAAATGAATGTAAATGCGACACTTCGTTGCAAGGAAATAGCGTTTGCAGATGTCTACGTATCGTAGCAATAGAGTTCTTATGATTCTTAAAACGCGATATCGGATCTCATTTCTATGTTTCATGGTAAGATATAATATGATTTGCGAAGTGTTATGTATTCCTCGTCTACACTTCAAATGAATGTAAATGCGACACTTTCTTGCAAGGAAATAGCGTTTGCAGATGTCTACGTATCGTAGCAATGGATTTCTGTTGCTTCTTAAAACGCGATATCGCATCTCACATCTATGATTCATGGTAAGATATAATATGATTTGCGAAGTGTCATGTATTCCTCGTCTACACTTCAAATTAATGTAAATGCGACACTTCCCTGCAAGGAAATAGCGTTTGCAGATGTCTACGTATCGTAGCAATAGAGTTCTTATTATTCTTAAAACGCGATATCGCATCTCATTTCTATGTTTCATGGTAAGATATAATATGATTTGCGGAGTGTTATGTATTCCTCGTCTACATTTCAAATGAATGTAAATGCGACTCTTTCTTGCAAGGAAATAGCGTTTGCAGATGTCTACGTATCGTAGCAATGGATTTCTGCTGCTTCTTAAAACGCGATATCGCATCTCATTTCTATGTTTCATTGTAAGGAATAATATGATTTGCGAAGTGTTATGTATTCCTCGTCTACACTTCAAACGAATGTAAATGCGACACTTTCTTGCAAGGAAATAGCGTTTGCAGATGTCTACGTATCGTAGCAATGGATTTCTGATGCTTCTTAAAACGCGATAACGCATCTCATTTCTATGTTTCATGGTAAGATATAATATGATTTGCGAAGTGTCATGTATTTCTCGTCCAGGCTTCAAATGAATGTAAATGCGACACTTCGTTGAAAAGGAAATAGCGTTTGCAGATGTCTACGTATCGTAGCAATAGAGTTCTTATGATTCTTAAAACGCAATATCGGATCTCATTTCTATGTTTCATGGTAAGATATAATATGATTTGCGAAGTGTTACGTATTCCTCGTCTACACTTCAAATGAATGTAAATGCGAAACTTCCTTGCCAGGAAATAGCGTTCGCAGTTCTCTACGTATCGAAGAAATAGAGTTCAAATGCTTCTTAAAACGAGATATTGCATCTCATATCTATGTTTCATGATAAGATATAATATTCATTGCGAAGTGTTATGCATTCCTCGTCTACGATTCAAATGAATGTAAATGTGACACTTCCTTGCAAGGAAATAGCGTTTGCAGATGTCTACGTATCGTAGCAATAGAGTTCTTATGATTCTTAAAACGCGATATCGGATCTCATTTCTATGTTTCATGGTAAGATATAATATGATTTGCGAAGTGTTATGTATTCCTCGTCTACACTTCAAATGAATGTAAATGCGACACTTTCTTGCAAGGAAATAGGGTTTGCAGATGTCCACGTATTGTAGCAATAGAGTTCTAATGCTTCTTAAAACGAGATATCGCACCTCATTTCTATGTTTCATGGTAAGATATAATTTGATTTGCGAAGTGTTATGCATTCCTCGTCTACACTTCAAATGAATGTAAATGCGACACTTCCTTGCAAGGAAATAGCGTTTGCAGATGTCTACGTATCGTAGCAATAGAGTTCTTATGATTCTTAAAACGCGATATCGGATCTCATTTCTATGTTTCATGGTAAGATATAATATGATTTGCGAAGTGTTATGTATTCCTCGTCTACACTTCAAATGAATGTAAATGCGACACTTTCTTGCAAGGAAATAGCGTTTGCAGATGTCTACGTATCGTAGCAATGGATTTCTGCTGCTTCTTAAAACGCGATATCGCATCTCACTTCTATGATTCATGGTAAGATATGATATGATTTGCGAAGTGTCATGTATTCCTCGTCTACACTTCAAATTAATGTAAATGCGACACTTGCCTGCAAGGAAATAGCGTTTGCAGATGTCTACGTATCGTAGCAATAGAGTTCTAATGCTTCTTAAAACGCGATATCGCATCTCATTTCTATGTTCCATGGTAAGGTATAATATGATTTGCGAAGTGTTATGTATTCCTCGTCTACACTTCAAATGAATGTAAATGCGACACTTTCTTGCAAGGAAATAGCGTTTGCAGATATCTACGTATCGTAGCAATGGATTTCTGATGCTTCTTAAAACGCGACAACGCATCTCATTTCTATGTTTCATGGTAAGATATAATATGATTTGCGAAGTGTCATGTATTCCTCGTCCAGGCTTCAAATCAATGTAAATGCGACACTTCGTTGCAAGGGAATAGCGTTTGCAGATGTCTACGTATCGTAGCAATAGAGTTCTTATTATTCTTAAAACGCGATATCGGATCTCATTTCTATGTTCATGGTAAGATATAATATGATTTGCGAAGTGTTATGTATTCCTCGTCTACACTTCAAATGAATGTAAATGCGACACTTCCATGCAAGGAAATAGCGTTTGCAGATGTCTACGTATCGTAGCAATAGAGTTCTTATGATACTTAAAACGCGATATCGCATCTCATTTCTATGTTTCATGGTAAGATATTATATGGTTTGTGAAGTGTCATGTATTCCTCGTCTACACCTCAAATGAATGTAAATGCGACACTTCCTTGCTAGGAAATAGCGTCTGCAGATGTCTAGGTATCGTAGGAATAGAGTTCTAATGCTTCTTAAAACACGATATCGCATCTCATTTCTATGTTTCATGGTAAGATATAATATGATTTGCGAAGTGTTATGTATTCCTCGTCTACATTTCAAATGAATGTAAATGCGACACTTCTTTGCAAAGAAATAGCGTTTGCAGATGTCTACGTATCGTAGCAATAGAGTTCCTATGATTCTTAAAACGCGATATCGCATCTCATTTCTATGTTTCATGGTAAGATATAATATGATTTGCGGAGTGTTATGTATTCCTCGTCTACATTTCAAATGAATGTAAATGCGACTCTTTCTTGCAAGGAAATAGCGTTTGCAGATGTCTACGTATCGTAGCAATGGATTTCTGATGCTTCTTAAAACGCGATAACGCATCTCATTTCTATGTTTCATGGTAAGATATAATATGATTTGCGAAGTGTCATGTATTTCTCGTCCAGGCTTCAAATGAATGTAAATGCGACACTTCGTTGAAAAGGAAATAGCGTTTGCAGTTGTCTACGTATCGTAGCAATAGAGTTCTTATGATTCTTAAAACGCGATATCGGATCTCATTTCTATGTTTCATGGTAAGATATAATATGATTTGCGAAGTGTTATGTATTCCTCGTCTACACTTCAAATGAATGTAAATGCGACACTTCCTTGCCAGGAAATAGCGTTCGCAGTTCTCTACGTATCGAAGAAATAGAGTTCAAATGCTTCTTAAAACGAGATATAGCATCTCATATCTATGTTTCATGATAAGATATAATATTCATTGCGAAGTGTTATGCATTCCTCGTCTACGATTCAAATGAATGTAAATGTGACACTTCCTTGCAAGGAAATAGCGTTTGCAGATGTCCACGTATTGTAGCAATAGAGTTCTAATGCTTCTTAAAACGAGATATCGCATCTCATTTCTATGTTTCATGGTAAGATATAATTTGATTTGCGAAGTGTTATGCATTCCTCGTCTACACTTCAAATGATTGTAAATGCGACACTTCCTTGCAAGGAAATAGCGTTTGCAAATGTCTACCTATCGTAGCAATAGATTTCTAATGCTTCTTAGAACGCGATATCGCATCTCATTTCTATGTTTCGTGGTAAGATATAATATGATTTGCGAAGTGTCATGTGTTCCACGTCTACACTTCAAATGAACGTAAATGCGACACTACCTTGCTAGGAAATAGCGTCTGCAGATGTATAGGTATCGTAGCAATAGAGTTCTAATGCTTCTTAAAACGCGATATCGCATCTCATTTCTATGTTTCATGGTAAGATATAATATGATTTGCGAAGTGTTATGTATTCCTCGTCTACACTTCAAATGAATGTAAATGCGACACTTTCTTGCAAGGAAATAGCGATCGCTGATGTCTACGTATCGTAGCAATGGATTTCTGATGCTTCTTAAAACGCGATAACGTATCTCATTTCTATGTTTCATGGTAAGATATAATATGATTTGCGAAGTGTTATGTATTCCTCGTCTACACTTCAAATGAATGTAAATGCGACACTTTCTTGCAAGGAAATAGCGATCGCTGATGTCTACGTATCGTAGCAATGGATTTCTGATGCTTCTTAAAACGCGATAACGTATCTCATTTCTATGTTTCATGGTAAGATATAATATGATTTGCGAAGTGTCATGTATTCCTCGTCCACGCTTCAAATGAATGTGAATGCGACACTTCCTTGCAAGGAAATAGCGTTTGCAGATGTCTGCGTATCGTAGCAATAGAGTTCTTATGATTCTTAAAACGCGATATCGCATCTCATTTCTATGTTTCATGATAAGATATAATATTCGTTGCGAAGTGTTATGCATTCCTCGTCTACGATTCAAATGAATGTAAATGCGACACTTCCTTGCAAGGAAATAGCGTTTGCAGATGTCTACGTATCGTAGCAATAGAGATCTTATGATTCTTAAAACGCGATATCGCATCTCATTTCTATGTTTCATGGTAAGATATAATATGATTTGCGAAGTGTTATGTAGTCCTCGTCTACACTTCAAATGAATGTAAATGCGACACTTCGTTGCTAGGAAATAGCGTTTGCAGATGTCTACGTATCGAAGCAATAGAGTTCAAATGCTTCTTAAAACAAGATATCGCATCTCATTTCTATGTTTCATGGTAAGATATAATATGATTTGCGAAGTGTTATGTATTCCTTGTCTACACTTCAAATGAATGTAAATGCGACACTTCCTTGCTAGGAAATAGCGTCTGCAGATGTCTAGGTATCGTAGCAATAGAGTTCTAATGCTTCTTAAAACGCGATATCGCATCTCATTTCTATGTTTCATGGTAAGATGTAATATTCATTGCGAAGTGTTATGTATTCCTCGCCTACACTTCAAATGAATGTAAATGCGACACTTTCTTGCAAGGAAATGGCGTTTGCAGATGTCTACGTATCGTAGCAATGGATTTCTGATGCTTCTTAAAACGCGATATCGCCTCTCATTCCTATGTTTCATGGTAAGATATAATATGATTTGCGGAGTGTCATGTATTCCTCGTCTACACTTCAAATGAATGTAAATGCGACACTTCCTTGCAAGGAAATAGCGTTTGCAAATGTCTACCTGTCGTAGCAATTGTGTTCTAATGCTTCTTAAAACGCGATATCGGATCTCATTTCTATGTTTCATGGTAAGATATAATACAATTTGTGAAGTATCATGTATTCCTCGTCTACACTTCAAATGAATGTAAATGCGACACTTCCTTGCTAGGAAATAGCGTTTGCAGATGTCTACGTATCGAAGCAATAGAGTTCAAATGCTTCTTTAAAAGAGATATTGCATCTCTTATCTATGTTTCATGATAAGATATAATATTCTTTGCGAAGTGTTATGCATTCCTCGTCTACGATTCAAATGAATGTAAATGCGACACTTCGTTGCTAGGAAATAGCGTTTGCAGATGTCTACGTATCGAAGCAATAGAGTTCAAATACTTCTTAAAACAAGATATCGCATCTCATTTCTATGTTTCATGATAAGATGTAATATTCATTGCGAAGTGTTATGTATTCCTCGCCTACACATCAAATGAATGTAAATGCGACACTTACTTGCTAGGAAATAGCGTTTGCATATATCTACATATCGAAGCAATAGAGTTCAATTGCTTCTTAAAAAAGAGATATTGCATCTCTTATCTATGTTTCATGGTAAGATATAATATGATTTGCGAAGTGTCAAGTATTCCTCGTCTACACTTCAAATGAATGTAAATGCGACACTTCCTCGCTAGGAAATAGCGTCTGCAAATGTCTACCTATCGTAGCAATAGAGTTCTAATGCTTCTTAAATCGCGATATCGCATCCCATTTCTATGTTTCATGGTAAGATGTAATATGATTTGCGACGTGTTATCTATTCCTCGTCTACACTTCAAATGAATGTAAATGCGACACTTCCTTGCTAGGAAATAGCGTCTGCAGATGTCTAAGTATCGTAGCAATAGAGTTCTAATGCTACTTAAAACGCGATATTGCATCTCATATCTATGTTTCTTGATAAGATATAATATTCATTGCGAAGTGTTATGCATTCCTCTTCTACGAATCAAATGAATGTAAATGCGACACTTCCTTGCAAGGAAAATAGCGTTTGCAGATGTCTACCTATCGTAGCAATAGAGTTCTAATGCTTCTTTAAACGCGATATCTCATCTCATTTCTATGTTACATAGTAAGATATAATATGATTTGCGAAGTGTTATGTATTCCTCTTCTACACTTCAAATGAATGTTAATGCGACACTTCCTTGCAAGGAAATAGCGTTTGCAGATGTCTACGTATCGTAGGGATAGTGTTCTAATGCTTCTTAAAACGAGATATTGCATCTCATATCTATGTTTCATGATAAGATATAATATTCATTGCGAAGTGTTATGCATTCCTCGTCTACGATTCAAATCAATGTAAATGCGACACTTACTTGTAAGGAAATTGCGTTTGCAGATGTCTACGTATCGTAGCAATAGAGTTCTTATGATTCTTAAAACGCGATATCGCATCTCATTTCTATGTTTCACGGTAAGATATAATATGATTTGCGAAGTGTCATGTATTCCACGTCTGCACTTCAAATGAATGTAAATGCGATACTACCTTGCAAGGAAATAGCGTTTGCAGATGTCTAGGTATCGTAGCAATAGAGTTCTAATGCTACTTAAAACGCGATATCGCATCTCATTTCTATGTTTCACGGTAAGATATAATATGATTTGCGAAGTGTCATGTATTCCACGTCTACACTTCAAATGAATGTAAATGCGATACTACCTTGCAAGGTAATAGCTTTTGCAGATGTCTAGGTATCGTAGCAATAGAGTTCTAATGCTACTTAAAACAAGATATCGCATCTCATTTCTATGTTTCATGATAAGATGTAATATTCATTGCGAAGTGTTATGTATTCCTCGCCTACACATCAAATGAATGAAAATGCGACACTTACTTGCTAGGAAATAGCGTTTGCATATATCTACGTATCGAAGCAATAGAGTTCAATTGCTTCTTAAAAAAGAGATATTGCATCTCTTATCTATGTTTCATGGTAAGATATAATATGATTTGCGAAGTGTCATGTATTCCTCGTCTACACTTCAAGTGAATGTAAATGCGACACTTCCTCGCTAGGAAATAGCGTCTGCAAATGTCTACCTATCGTAGCAATAGAGTTCTAATGCTTCTTAAATCGCGATATCGCATCTCATTTCTATGTTTCATGGTAAGATATAATATGATTTGCGAAGTGTCATGTATTCCTCGTCTACACTTCAAATGAATGTAAATGCGACACTTCCTTGCAAGGAAATAGCGTCTGCAGATGTCTAGGTATCGTAGCAATAGAGTTCTTATGATTCTTAAAACGCGATATCGCAACTCATTTCCATGTTTCATGGTAAGATATAATATGATTTGCGAAGTGTTATGTATTCCTCGTCTACACTGCAAACGAATGTAAATGCGACACTTCCTTGCAAGGAAATAGCGTTTGCAAATTTCTACCTATCGTACCAATAGTGTTCTAATGCTTCTTAAAACGCGATTTCGAATCTCATTTCTATGTTTCATGGTAAGATATAATATGATGTGCGAAATGTTATGTATTCCTCGTCTATACTTCAAATGAATGTAAATGCGACACTTCCTTGCAAGGAAATAGCGTTTGCAGATGTCTACGTATCGTAGCAATAGATTTCTGACGCTTCTTAAAACGCGATATCGCATCCCATTTCTATGTTTCATGGTAAGATATAATATGATTTGCGAAGTGTCATGTATTCCTCGTCTACACTTCAAATGAATGTAAATGCGACACTCCCTTGCAAGGAAATAGCGTTTGCAGATGTCTACGTATCGTAGCAATAGAGTTGAAATGCTTCTTAAAACGAGATATTGCATCTCATATCTATGTTTCATGATAAGATATAATATTCATTGCGAAGTGATATGCATTCCTCGTCTACGATTCAAATGAATGTAAATGCGAAACTTCCTTGCAAGGAAATAGCGTTTGCAGATGTCTGCGTATCGTAGCAATAGAGTTCTTATGATTCTTAAAACGCGATATCGCATCTCATTTCTATGTTTCAAGATAAGATTTAATATTCGTTGCGAAGTGTTATGCATGCATCGCCTACATGGTAAGATATAATATGATTTGCGAAGTGTTATGTAGTCCTCGTCTACACATCAAATGAATGTAAATGCGACACTTCGTTGCTAGGAAATAGCGTTTGCAGATGTCTACGTATCGAAGCAATAGCGTTCAAATGCTTCTTAAGACAAGATATCGCATCTCATTTCTATGTTTCATGATAAGATGTAATTTTCATTGCGAAGTGTTATGTATTCCTCGCCTACACTTCAAATGAATGTAAATGCGGCACTTCCTTGCTAGGAAATAGCGTTTGCAGATGCCTACGTATCGAAGCAATAGAGATCACATGCTTCTTAAAACAAGATATCGCATCTCATTTCTATGCTTCATGATAAGATGTAATATTCATTGCGAAGTGTTACGTATTCCTCGCCTACACTTCAAATGAATGTAAATGCGACACTTCCTTGCTAGGAAATAGCGTTTGCAGATGTCTACGTATCGAAGCAATAGAGTTCAAATGCTTCTTAAAAAAGAGATATTGCATCTCTTATCTATGTTTCATGGTAAGATATAATATGATTTGCGAAGTGTTATGTATTCCTCGCCTACACTTCAAATGAATGTAAATGCGACACTTCCTTGCTAGGAAATAGCGTTTGCAGATGTCTACGTATCGAAGCAATAGAGTTCAAATGCTTCTTAAAAAGAGATATTGCATCTCTTATCTATGTTTCATGATAAGATATAATATTCTTTGCGAAGTGTTATGCATTCCTCGTCTACGATTCAAATGCATGTAAATGCGACACTTCCTTGCAAGGAAATAGCGTTTGCAGATGTCTACGTATCGTAGCAATAGAGTTCTTATATTCTTAGAACGCGATATCGCATCTCATTCCTATGTTTCATGGTATGATATAATATGATTTGCGCAGTATCATGTATTCCTCGTCTACACTTCAAATGAATGTGAATGCGACACTTCCTCGCTAGGAAATGGCGTTTGCAGATGTCTACGTATCGTAGCAATAGATTTCTAATGCTTCTTAAAACGCGATATCGCATCTCATTTCTATGTTTAATGGTAAGATGTAATATGATTTGCGAAGTGTTATCTATTCCTCGTCTACACTTCAAATGAATGTAAATGCGACACTTCCTTGCTAGTAAATAGCGCTTGCAGATGTCTACTTATCGAAGCAATAGAGTTCAACTGCTTCTTAAAACGAGATATTGCATCTCATATCTATGTTTCATGATAAGATATAATATTCATTGCGAAGTGTTATGCATTCCTCGTCTACGATACAAACGAATGTTAATGCGACACTTCCTTGCAAGGAAATTGCGTTTGCAGATTTCTACGTATCGTAGCAATAGAGTTATTATGATTCCTAAAACGCGATATCGCATCTCATTTCTATGTTTCATGGTAAGATATAATATGATTTGCGAAGTGTTATGTATTCCTCGTCTACACTTCACATGAATGTGAATGCGACACTTGCTCGCTAGGAAATGGAGTTTGCAGATGTCTACGTATCGTAGCAATAGATTTCTAATGCTTCTTAAATAGCGATATCGCATCTCATTTCTATGTTTCATGGTAAGATATAATATGATTTGCGAAGTGTTATGTAGTCCTCGCCTACACTTCAAATGAATGTAAATGCGACACTTCCTTGCTAGGAAAGAGCGCTTGCAGATGTCTACCTATCGTAGCAATAGAGTTCTAATGCTTCTTAAAACGCGATATCGCATCCCATTTCTATGTTTCATGGTAAGATGTAATATGATTTGCGAAGTGTCATGTATTCCACGTCTACACTTCAAATGAATGTAAATGCGACACTACCTTGCAAGGAAATAGCGTTTGCAGATGTCTACGGATCGAAGCAATAGAGTTCAAATGCTTCTTAAAACAAGATATCGCATCTCATTTCTATGCTTCATGATAAGATGTAATATTCATTGCGAAGTATTATGTATTCCTCGCCTAGACTTCAAATGAATGTCAATGCGACACTTGCTTGCTAGGAAATAGCGTTTCCAGATGTCTACGTATCGAAGCAATAGAGTTCAAATGCTTCTTAAAACGAGATATTGCATCTCATATCTATGTTTCTTGATAAGATATAATATTCATTGCGAAGTGTTATGCATTCCTCGTCTACGATTCAAATGAATGTAAATGCGACACTTCCTTGCAAGGAAATAGCGTTTGCAGATGTCTACGTATCGTAGCAATAGAGTTCTAATGCTTCTTAAAACGCGATATCGCAACTCATTTCTATGTTTCAGGGTAAGATATAATATGATTTGCGAAGTGTTATGTATTCCTCGTCTACACTTCAAATGAATGTAAATGCGACACTTCCTTGCACGGATATAGCGATTGCAGATGTCTACGTATCGTAGCAATAGAGTTCATATGATTCCTAAAACGCGATATCGCATCTCATTTCTATGTTTCATGGTAAGATATAACATGATTTGCGAAGTGTTATGTATTCCTCGTCTACACTTCAAATGAATGTGAATGCGATACTTCCTCGCTAGGAAATAGCGTTTGCAGATGTCTACGTATCGTAGCAATAGCTTTCTAATGCTTCTTAAAATGCGATATCGAATCTCATTTCTATGTTTCATGGTAAGATATAATGTGATTTGCGAAGTGTTATGTATTCCTCGTCTACACTTCAAATGAAAGTAAATGCGACACTTCCTTGCTAGGAAATAGCGTTTGCAGATGTCTACGTATCGAAGCAATAGAGTTCAAATGCTTCTTAAAACGAGATATTGCATCTCATATCCATGTTTCATAATAAGATATAATATTCTTTGCGAAGTGTTATGCATTCCTCGTCTACGGTTCAAATGAATGTAAGTGCGACACTTCCTTGCAGGAAAGTAGCGTTTGCAGATGTCTACGTATCGTAGCAATAGAGTTCTTATGATTCTTAAATCGCGATATCGCATCTCATTTCTATGTTTCATGGTAAGATATAATATGATTTGCGAAGTATCATGTATTCCTCGTCTACACTTCAAATGAATGTGAATGCGACACTTCCTCGCTAGGAAATGGCGTTTGCAGATGTCTACGTATCGTAGCAATAGAGTTCTAATGCTTCTTAAAACGCGATATCGCATCTCATTACTATGTTTCATGGTAAGGTATAATATGATTTGCGAAGTATCATGTATTCCTCGTCTACACTTCAAATGAATGTAAATGCGACACTTCCTTGCTGGGAAATAGCGTCTGCAGATATCTAGTTATCGTAGCAATAGAGTTCTAATGCTTCTTAAAACGCGATATCGCATCCCATTTCTATGTTTCATGGTAAGATGTAATATGATTTGCGACGTGTTATCTATTCCTCGTCTACACTTCAAATGAATGTAAATGCGACACTTCCTTGCTAGGAAATAGCGTCTGCAGATGTCTAAGTATCGTAGCAATAGAGTTCTAATGCTACTTAAAACGCGATATTGCATCTCATATCTATGTTTCTTGATAAGATATAATATTCATTGCGTAGTGTTATGCATTCCTCGTCTACGAATCAAATGAATGTAAATGCGACACTTCCTTGCAAGGAAAATAGCGTTTGCAGATGTCTACCTATCGTAGCAATAGAGTTCTAATGCTTCTTTAAACGCGATATCTCATCTCATTTCTATGTTACATAGTAAGATATAATATGATTTGCGAAGTGTTATGTATTCCTCTTCTACACTTCAAATGAATGTAAATGCGACACTTCCTTGCAAGGGAATAGCGTTTGCAGATGTCTACGTATCGTAGGGATAGAGTTCTAATGCTTCTTAAAACGAGATATTGCATCTCATATCTATGTTTCATGATAAGATATAATATTCATTGCGAAGTGTTATGCATTCCTCGTCTACGATTCAAATCAATGTAAATGCGACACTTACTTGTAAGGAAATTGCGTTTGCAGATGTCTACGTATCGTAGCAATAGAGTTCTTATGATTCTTAAAACGCGATATCGCATCTCATTTCTATGTTTCATGGTAAGATATAATATGATTCGCGACGTATTATGTATTCCTCGTCTACTCTTCAAATGAATGTGAATGCGACACTTCCTCGCTAGGAAATAGCGTTTGCAGATGTCTACGTATCGTAGCAATAGAATTCTAATGCGTCTTAAAACGCGATATCGCATCTCATTTCTATGTTTCACGGTAAGATATAATATGATTTGCGAAGTGTCATGTATTCCACGTCTACACTTCAAATGAATGTAAATGCGATACTACCTTGCAAGGAAATAGCGTTTGCAGATGTCTAGGTATCGTAGCAATAGAGTTCTAATGCTACTTAAAACGCGATATCGCATCTCATTTCTATGTTTCATGGTAAGATATAATATGGTTTGCGAAGTGTTATGTATTCCTCGTCTACACTTCAAATGAATGTAAATGCGACACTTCCTTGCAAGGAAATAGCGATTGCAGATGTCTACGTATCGTAGCAATAGAGTTCATATGATTCCTAAAACGCGATATCGCATCCCATTTCTATATTTCATGGTAAGATATAATATGATTTGCGAAGTGTTATGTATTCCTCGTCTACACTTCAAATGAATGTAAATACGACACTTCCTTGCAAGGAAATGGCGATTGCAGATGTCTACGTATAGTAGCAATAGAGTTCATATGATTCCTAAAACGCGATATCGCATCTCATTTCTATGTTTCATGGTAAGATATAACATGATTTGCGAAGTGTTATGTATTCCTCGTCTACACTTCAAATGAATGTGAATGCGATACTTCCTCGCTAGGAAATAGCGTTTGCAGATGTCTACGTATCGTAGCAATAGAGTTCTAATGCTTCTTAAAACGCGATATCGCATCCCATTTCTATGTTTCATGGTAAGATGTAATATGATTTGCGAAGTGTCATGTATTCCACGTCTACACTTCAAATGAATGTAAATGCAACACTACCTTGCAAGGAAATAGCGTTTGCAGATGTCTACGGATCGAAGCAATAGAGTCCAAATGCTTCTTAAAACAAGATATCGCATCTCATTCCTATGCTTCATGATAAGATGTAATATTCATTGCGAAGTATTATGTATTCCTCGCCTAGACTTCAAATGAATGTCAATGCGACACTTCCTTGCTAGGAAATAGCGTTTCCAGATGTCTACGTATCGAAGCAATAGAGTTCAAATGCTTCTTAAAACGAGATATTGCATCTCATATCCATGTTTCATAATAAGATATAATATTCTTTGCGAAGTGTTATGCATTCCTCGTCTACGGTTCAAATGAATGTAAGTGCGACACTTCCTTGCAGGGATATAGCGTTTGCAGATGTCTACGTATCGTAGCAATAGAGTTCTTATGATTCTTAAATCGCGATATCGCATCTCATTTCTATGTTTCATGGTAAGATATAATATGATTTGCGAAGTATCATGTATTTCTCGTCTACACTTCAAATGAATGTGAATGCGACACTTCCTCGCTAGGAAATGGCGTTTGCAGATGTCTACTTATCGTAGCAATAGAGTTCTAATGCTTCTTAAAACGCGATATCGCATCTCATTTCTATGTTTCAGGGTAAGATATAATATGATTTGCGAAGTGTTATGTATTCCTCGTCTACACTTCAAATGAATGTAAATGCGACACTTCCTTGCACGGATATAGCGATTGCAGATGTCTACGTATCGTAGCAATAGAGTTCATATGATTCCTAAAACGCGATATCGCATCTCATTTCTATGTTTCATGGTAAGATATAACATGATTTGCGAAGTGTTATGTATTCCTCGTCTACACTTCAAATGAATGTGAATGCGATACTTCCTCGCTAGGAAATAGCGTTTGCAGATGTCTACGTATCGTAGCAATAGCTTTCTAATGCTTCTTAAAATGCGATATCGAATCTCATTTCTATGTTTCATGGTAAGATATAATGTGATTTGCGAAGTGTTATGTATTCCTCGTCTACACTTCAAATGAAAGTAAATGCGACACTTCCTTGCTAGGAAATAGCGTTTGCAGATGTCTACGTATCGAAGCAATAGAGTTCAAATGCTTCTTAAAACGAGATATTGCATCTCATATCCATGTTTCATAATAAGATATAATATTCTTTGCGAAGTGTTATGCATTCCTCGTCTACGGTTCAAATGAATGTAAGTGCGACACTTCCTTGCAGGAAAGTAGCGTTTGCAGATGTCTACGTATCGTAGCAATAGAGTTCTTATGATTCTTAAATCGCGATATCGCATCTCATTTCTATGTTTCATGGTAAGATATAATATGATTTGCGAAGTATCATGTATTCCTCGTCTACACTTCAAATGAATGTGAATGCGACACTTCCTCGCTAGGAAATGGCGTTTGCAGATGTCTACGTATCGTAGCAATAGAGTTCTAATGCTTCTTAAAACGCGATATCGCATCTCATTACTATGTTTCATGGTAAGGTATAATATGATTTGCGAAGTATCATGTATTCCTCGTCTACACTTCAAATGAATGTAAATGCGACACTTCCTTGCTGGGAAATAGCGTCTGCAGATATCTAGTTATCGTAGCAATAGAGTTCTAATGCTTCTTAAAACGCGATATCGCATCCCATTTCTATGTTTCATGGTAAGATGTAATATGATTTGCGACGTGTTATCTATTCCTCGTCTACACTTCAAATGAATGTAAATGCGACACTTCCTTGCTAGGAAATAGCGTCTGCAGATGTCTAAGTATCGTAGCAATAGAGTTCTAATGCTACTTAAAACGCGATATTGCATCTCATATCTATGTTTCTTGATAAGATATAATATTCATTGCGAAGTGTTATGCATTCCTCGTCTACGAATCAAATGAATGTAAATGCGACACTTCCTTGCAAGGAAAATAGCGTTTGCAGATGTCTACCTATCGTAGCAATAGAGTTCTAATGCTTCTTTAAACGCGATATCTCATCTCATTTCTATGTTACATAGTAAGATATAATATGATTTGCGAAGTGTTATGTATTCCTCTTCTACACTTCAAATGAATGTAAATGCGACACTTCCTTGCAAGGAAATAGCGTTTGCAGATGTCTACGTATCGTAGGGATAGAGTTCTAATGCTTCTTAAAACGAGATATTGCATCTCATATCTATGTTTCATGATAAGATATAATATTCATTGCGAAGTGTTATGCATTCCTCGTCTACGATTCAAATCAATGTAAATGCGACACTTACTTGTAAGGAAATTGCGTTTGCAGATGTCTACGTATCGTAGCAATAGAGTTCTTATGATTCTTAAAACGCGATATCGCATCTCATTTCTATGTTTCATGGTAAGATATAATATGATTCGCGACGTATTATGTATTCCTCGTCTACTCTTCAAATGAATGTGAATGCGACACTTCCTCGCTAGGAAATAGCGTTTGCAGATGTCTACGTATCGTAGCAATAGAATTCTAATGCGTCTTAAAACGCGATATCGCATCTCATTTCTATGTTTCACGGTAAGATATAATATGATTTGCGAAGTGTCATGTATTCCACGTCTACACTTCAAATGAATGTAAATGCGATACTACCTTGCAAGGAAATAGCGTTTGCAGATGTCTAGGTATCGTAGCAATAGAGTTCTAATGCTACTTAAAACGCGATATCGCATCTCATTTCTATGTTTCATGGTAAGATATAATATGGTTTGCGAAGTGTTATGTATTCCTCGTCTACACTTCAAATGAATGTAAATGCGACACTTCCTTGCAAGGAAATAGCGATTGCAGATGTCTACGTATCGTAGCAATAGAGTTCATATGATTCCTAAAACGCGATATCGCATCCCATTTCTATATTTCATGGTAAGATATAATATGATTTGCGAAGTGTTATGTATTCCTCGTCTACACTTCAAATGAATGTAAATGCGACACTTCCTTGCAAGGAAATGGCGATTGCAGATGTCTACGTATAGTAGCAATAGAGTTCATATGATTCCTAAAACGCGATATCGCATCTCATTTCTATGTTTCATGGTAAGATATAACATGATTTGCGAAGTGTTATGTATTCCTCGTCTACACTTCAAATGAATGTGAATGCGATACTTCCTCGCTAGGAAATAGCGTTTGCAGATGTCTACGTATCGTAGCAATAGAGTTCTAATGCTTCTTAAAACGCGATATCGCATCCCATTTCTATGTTTCATGGTAAGATGTAATATGATTTGCGAAGTGTCATGTATTCCACGTCTACACTTCAAATGAATGTAAATGCAACACTACCTTGCAAGGAAATAGCGTTTGCAGATGTCTACGGATCGAAGCAATAGAGTCCAAATGCTTCTTAAAACAAGATATCGCATCTCATTCCTATGCTTCATGATAAGATGTAATATTCATTGCGAAGTATTATGTATTCCTCGCCTAGACTTCAAATGAATGTCAATGCGACACTTCCTTGCTAGGAAATAGCGTTTCCAGATGTCTACGTATCGAAGCAATAGAGTTCAAATGCTTCTTAAAACGAGATATTGCATCTCATATCCATGTTTCATAATAAGATATAATATTCTTTGCGAAGTGTTATGCATTCCTCGTCTACGGTTCAAATGAATGTAAGTGCGACACTTCCTTGCAGGGATATAGCGTTTGCAGATGTCTACGTATCGTAGCAATAGAGTTCTTATGATTCTTAAATCGCGATATCGCATCTCATTTCTATGTTTCATGGTAAGATATAATATGATTTGCGAAGTATCATGTATTTCTCGTCTACACTTCAAATGAATGTGAATGCGACACTTCCTCGCTAGGAAATGGCGTTTGCAGATGTCTACTTATCGTAGCAATAGAGTTCTAATGCTTCTTAAAACGCGATATCGCATCTCATTTCTATGTTTAATGGTAAGATATAATATGATTTGCGAAGTGTCATGTATTCCACGTCTACACTTCAAATGAACGTAAATGCGACACTACCTTGCAAGTAATTAGCGTTTGCAGATGTCTACGTATCGTAGCAATAGAATTCTAATGCTTCTTAAAACGCGATATCGCATCTCATTTCTATGTTTCATGGTAAGATATAATATGATTTGCGAAGTGTCATGTATTCCACGTCTACACTTCAAATGAATGTAAATGCGATACTACCTTGCAAGGAAATAGCGTTTGCAGATGTCTAGGTATCGTAGCAATAGAGTTCTAATGCTACTTAAAACGCGACATCGCATCTCATTTCTATGTTTCATGGTAAGATATAATATGATTTGCGAAGTGTTATGTATTCCTCGTCTACACTTCAAATGAATGTAAATGCGACACTTCCTTGCAAGGAAATAGCGATTGCAGATGTCTACGTATCGTAGCAATAGAGTTCATATGATACCTAAAACGCGATATCGCATCTCATTTCTATATTTCATGGTAAGATATAATATGATTTGCGAAGTGTTATGTATTCCTCGTCTACACTTCAAATGAATGTAAATGCGACACTTCCTTGCAAGGAAATGGCGATTGCAGATGTCTACGTATAGTAGCAATAGAGTTCATATGATTCCTAAAACGCGATATCGCATCTCATTTCTATGTTTCATGGTAAGATATAATATGAATTGCGAAGTGTTATGTAGTCCTCGTCTCACTTCAAATGAATGTAAATGCGACACTTCCTTGCAAGGAAATATCGTTTGCAGATGTCTACGTATCGTAGCAATAGAGTTCTAATGCTTCTTAAAACGCGATATCGCATCTCATTTCTATGTTTCATGGTAAGATATAATATGAATTGCGAAGTGTTATGTAGTCCTCGTCTACACTTCAAATGAATGTAAATGCGACACTTCGTTGCTAGGAAATAGCGTTTGCAGATGTCTACGTATCGAAGCAATAGCGTTCAAATGCTTCTTAAGACAAGATATCGCATCTCATTTCTATGTTTCATGATAAGATGTAATTTTCATTGCGAAGTGTTATGTATTCCTCGCCTACACTTCAAATGAATGTAAATGCGACACTTCCTTGCTAGGAAATAGCGTTTGCAGATGTCTACGTATCGAAGCAATAGAGATCAAATGCTTCTTAAAACAAGATATCGCATCTCATTTCTATGTTTCATGATAAGATGTAATATTCATTGCGAAGTGTTATGTATTCCTCGCCTACACTTCAAATGAATGTAAATGCGACACTTCCTTGCTAGGAAATAGCGTTTGCAGATGTCTACGTATCGAAGCAGTAGAGTTCAAATGCTTCTTAAAAAGAGATATTGCATCTCTTATCTATGTTTCATGATAAGATGTAATATTCATTGCGAAGTGTTATGTATTCCTCGCCTACACTTCAAATGAATGTAAATGCGACACTTCCTTGCTAGGAAATAGCGTTTGCAGATTTCTACGTATCGTAGCAATAGAGTTATTATGATTCTTAAAACGCGATATCGCATCTCATTTCTATGTTTCATGGTAAGACATAATATGATTTGCGAAGTGTCATGTATTCCACGTCTACACTTCAAATGAATGTAAATGCGATACTACCTTGCAAGGAAATAGCGTTTGCAGATGTCTAGGTATCGTAGCAATAGTGTTCTAATGCTACTTAAAACGCGATATCGCATCTCATTTCTATGTTTCATGGTAAGATATAATATGATTTCCGAAGTGTTATGTATTCCTCGTCTACACTTCAAATGAATGTAAATGCGACACTTCCTTGCAAGGAAATAGCGATTGCAGATGTCTACTTATCGTAGCAATAGAGTTCATATGATTCCTAAAACGCGATATCGCATCTCATTTCTATGTTTCATGGTAAGATATAACATGATTTGCGAAGTGTTATGTATTCCTCGTCTACACTTCAAATGAATGTGAATGCGATACTTCCTCGCTAGGAAATAGCGTTTGCAGATGTCTACGTATCGAAGCAATAGAGTTCAAATGCTTCTTAAAACGCGATATCGCATCTCATTTCTATGTTTCATGGTAAGATATAATATGATTTGCGAAGTGTTATGTATTCCTCGTCTACACTTCAAATGAATGTAAATGCGACACTACCTTGCTAGGAAATAGCGTCTGCACATGTATAGGTATCGTAGCAATAGAGTTCTAATGGCTCTTAAAACGCGATATCGCATCTCATTTCTATGTTTCATGGTAAGATATAATATGATTTGCGAAGTGTTATGTAGTCCTTGTCTACACTTCAAATGAATGTAAATGCGACACTTCGTTGCTAGGAAATAGCGTTTGCAGATGTCTACGTATCGAAGCAATAGAGTTCTAAAGCTTCTTAAAACGAGATATTGCATCTCTTATCTATGTCTCATGATAAGATATTATATTCTTTGCGAAGTGTTATGCATTCCTCGTCTACGATTCAAATGAATGTAATTGCGACACTACCTTGCAAGGAAATAGCGTTTCCAGATGTCTACGTATCGAAGCAATAGAGTTCAAATGCTTCTTAAAACGAGATATTGCATCTCATATCTATGTTTCTTGATAAGATATAATATTCATTGCGAAGTGTTATGCATTCCTCGTCTACGTTTCAAATGAATGTAAATGCGACACTTCCTTGCAAGGAAATAGCGTTTGCAGATGTCTACGTATCGTAGCAATAGAGTTCTAATGCTTCTTAAAACGCGATATCGCATCTCATTTCTATGTTTCTTAATAAGATATAATATTCTTTGCGAAGTGTTATGCATTCCTCGTCTACGGTTCAAATGAATGTAAATGCGACATTTCCTTGCAAGGAAATAGCGTTTGCAGATGTCTACGTATCGTAGCAATAGAGTTCTTATGATTCTTAGAACGCGATATCGCATCTCATTCCCATGTTTCATGGTAAGATATAATATGATTTGCGTTAGTGTTATGTATTCCTCGTCTGCACTTCAAATGAATGTAAATGCGACACTTCCTTGCAAGGAAATAGCGTATGCAGATGTCTACGTATCGTAGCAATAGAGTTCTTATGATTCTAAAATCGCGATATCGCATCTCATTTCTATGTTTCATTGTAAGATATAATATGATTTGCGAAGTATCATGTACTCCTCGTCTACACTTCAAATGAATGTGAATGCGACACTTCCTCGCTAGGAAATAGCGTCTGCAGATGTCTAGGTATCGTAGCAATAGAGTTCTAATGCTTCTTAAAACGCGATATCGCATCCCATTTCTATGTTTCATGGTAAGATGTAATATGATTTGCGAAGTGTCATGTATTCCACGTCTACACTTCAAATGAATGTAAATGCGACACTACCTTGCAAGGAAATAGCGTTTGCAGATGTCTACGGATCGAAGCAATAGAGTTCAAATGCTTCTTAAAACAAGATATCGCATCTCATTTCTATGCTTCATGATAAGATGTAATATTCATTGCGAAGTATTATGTATTCCTCGCCTAGACTTCAAATGAATGTCAATGCGACACTTCCTCGGTAGGAAATAGCGTTTCCAGATGTCTACGTATCGAAGCAATAGAGTTCAAATGCTTCTTAAAACGAGATATTGCATCTCATATCTATGTTTCTTGATAAGATATAATATTCATTGCGAAGTGTTATGCATTCCTCGTCTACGATTCAAATGAATGTAAATGCGACACTTCCTTGCAAGGAAATAGCGTTTGCAGATGTCTACGTATCGTAGCAATAGAGTTCTAATGCTTCTCAAAACGCGATATCGCAACTCATTTCTATGTTTCAGGGTAAGATATAATATGATTTGCGAAGTGTTATGTATTCCTCGTCTACACTTCAAATGAATGTAAATGCGACACTTCCTTGCACGGATATAGCGATTGCAGATGTCTACGTATCGTAGCAATAGAGTTCATATGATTCCTAAAACGCGATATCGCATCTCATTTCTATGTTTCATGGTAAGATATAACATGATTTGCGAAGTGTTATGTATTCCTCGTCTACACTTCAAATGAATGTGAATGCGACACTTCCTCGCTAGGAAATGGCGTTTGCAGATGTCTACGTATCGTAGCAATAGAGTTCTAATGCATCTTAAAACGCGATATCGCATCTCATTTCTATGTTTAATGGTAAGATATAATATGATTTGCGAAGTGTCATGTATTCCACGTCTACACTTCAAATGAACGTAAATGCGACACTACCTTGCAAGTAATTAGCGTTTGCAGATGTCTACGTATCGTAGCAATAGATTTGTAATACTTCTTAAAACGCGATATCGCATCCCATTTCTATGTTTCATGGTAAGATGTAATATGATTTGCGAAGTGTCATGTATTCCACGTCTACACTTCAAATGAATGTAAATGCGACACTACCTTGCAAGGAAATAGCGTTTGCAGATGTCTACGGATCGAAGCAATAGAGTTCAAATGCTTCTTAAAACAAGATATCGCATCTCATTTCTATGCTTCATGATAAGATGTAATATTCATTGCGAAGTATTATGTATTCCTCGCCTAGACTTCAAATGAATGTCAATGCGACACTTCCTCGGTAGGAAATAGCGTTTCCAGATGTCTACGTATCGAAGCAATAGAGTTCAAATGCTTCTTAAAACGAGATATTGCATCTCATATCTATGTTTCTTGATAAGATATAATATTCATTGCGAAGTGTTATGCATTCCTCGTCTACGATTCAAATGAATGTAAATGCGACACTCCCTTGCAAGGAAATAGCGTATGCAGATGCCTACGTATCGTAGCAATAGAGTTCTTATGATTCTTAAATCGCGATATCGCATCTCATTACTATGTTTCATGGTAAGGTATAATATGATTTGCGAAGTATCATGTATTCCTCGTCTACACTTCAAATGAATGTAAATGCGACACTTCCTTGCTAGGAAATAGCGTCTGCAGATGTCTAGTTATCGTAGCAATAGAGTTCTAATGCTTCTTAAAACGCGATATCGCATCCCATTTCTATGTTTCATGGTAAGATGTAATATGATTTGCGAAGTGTTATCTATTCCTCGTCTACACTTCAAATGAATGTAAATGCGACACTTCCTTGCTAGTAAATAGCGCTTTCAGATGTCTACTTATCGAAGCAATAGAGTTCAAATGCTTCTTAAAACGAGATATTGCATCTCATATCTATGTTTCATGATAAGATATAATATTCATTGCGAAGTGTTATGCATTGCTCGTCTACGATACAAATGAATATTAATGCGACACTTCTTTGCAAGGAAATGGCGTTTGCAGATGTCTACGTATCGTAGCAATAGAGTTCTAATGCTTCTTAAAACGCGATATCGCATCCCATTTCTATGTTTCATGGTAAGATGTAATATGATTTGCGAAGTGTTATGTATTCCTCGTCTACACTTCAAATGAAAGTAAATGCGACACTTCCTTGCAAGGAAATAGCGATTGCAGATGTCTACGTATCGTAGCAATAGAGTTCATATGATACTTAAAACGCGATATCGCATCTCATTTCTATGTTTCATGGTAAGATATAACATGATTTGCGAAGTGTTATGTATTCCTCGTCTACACTTCAAATGAATGTGAATGCGATACTTCCTCGCTAGGAAATAGCGTTTGCAGATGTCTACGTATCGTAGCAATAGCTTCCTAATGCTTCTTAAAACGCGATATCGAATCTCATTTCTATGTTTCATGGTAAGATATAATATGATTTGCGAAGTGTCATGTATTCCTCGTCTACGATTCAAATGAATGTAAATGCGACACTTCCTTGCAAGGAAATAGCGTTTGCAAATGTCTACCTATCGTAGCAATAGTGTTCTAATGCTTCTTAAAACGCGATATCGCATCTCATTTCTATGTTTCATGGTAAGATATAATATGATTTGCGAAGTGTCATGTATTCCTCGTCTACACGTCAAATGAATGTAAATGCGACACTTCCTTGCAAGGAAATAGCGTCTGCAGATGTCTAGGTATCGTAGCAATAGCTTTCTAATGCTTCTTAAAACGAGATATTGCTTCTCATATCTATGTTTCCTGATAAGATATAATATTCATTGCGGAGTGTTATGCATTCCTCGTCTACGATTCAAATGAATGTAAATGCGACACTTCCTTGCAAGGAAATAGCGTTTGCTGATGTCTAGGTATCGTAGCAATAGCTTTCTAATGCTTCTTAAAACGCGATATCGAATCTCATTTCTATGTTTCATGGTAAGATATAATATGATTTGCGAAGTGTCATGTATTCCTCGTCTACACTTCAAATGAATGTAAATGCGACACTTCTTTGCTAGGAAATAGCGTTTGCAAATGTCTACCTATCGTAGCAATAGTGTTCTAATGCTTCTTAAAACGCGATATCGCATCTCATTTCTATGTTTCATGGTAAGATATAATATGATTTACGAAGTGTCATGTATTCCTCGTCTACACTTCAAATGAATGTAAATGCGACACTTCATTGCAAGGAAATAGCGTCTGCAGATGTCTACGTATCGAAGCAATAGAGTTCAAATGCTTCTTAAAACGCGATATCGCATCTCATCCCTATGTTTCATGGTAAGATATAATATGATTTGCGAAGTATCACGTATTCCTCGTCTACACATCAAATGAATGTAAATGCGACACTTCCTTGCTAGGCAATATCGTCTGCAGATGTCTACGTATCGTAGCAATAGAGTTCATATGATTCTTAAAGCGAGATATTGCATCTCATATCTATGTTTCCTGATAAGATATAATATTCATTGCGAAGTGTTATGCATTCCTCGTCTTCGATTCAAATGAATGTAAATGCGACACTTCCTTGCAAGGAAATAGCGTTTGCAGATGTCTACGTATCGTAGCAATAGGGTTCTAATGCTTCTTAAAACGCGATATCGCATCTCATTTCTATGTTTCATGGTGAGATATAATGTGATTTGCGAAGTGTTATGTATTCCTCGTCTACACTTCAAATGAATGTAAATGCGACACTTCTTTGCTAGGAAATAGCGTTTGCAAATGTCTACCTATCGTAGCAATAGTGTTCTAATGCTTCTTAAAACGCGATATCGCATCTCATTTCTATGTTTCTTGGTAAGATATAATATGATTTGCGAAGTATCATGTATTCCTCGTCTACACTTCAAATGAATGTAAATGCGACACTTCCTTGCTAGGAAATAGCGTCTGCCGATGTCTAGGTATCGTAGCAATAGAGTTCTAATTCTACTTAAAGCGCGATATTGCATCTCATTTCTATGCTTCATGGTAAGATATAATATAATTTGCGAAGTGTTATGTATTCCTCGTCTACACTTCAAATGAATGTAAATGCGACACTTCCTTGCAAGGAAATAGCGATTGCAGATGTCTACGTACCGTAGCAATAGAGTTCTTATGATACTTAAAACGCGATATCGCATCTCATTTCTATGTTTCATGGAAAGATATAATATGATTTGCGAAGTGTCATGTATTTCTCGTCTACACTTCAAATGAATGTAAATGCGACACTTCCTTGCAAGGAAATAGCGTTTACAGATGTCTACCTATCGTAGCAATAGTGTCCTAATGCTTCTTGAAACGCGATATCGCATCTCATTTCAATGTTTCATGGTAAGATATAATACGATTTGCGTAGTATCATGTATTCCTAGTCTACACTTCAAATGAATGTAAATGCGACACTTCCTTGCTAGGAAATAGCGTCTGCCGATGTCTAGGTATCGTAGCAATAGAGTTCTAATGCTACTTAAAACGCGATATCGCATCTCATTTCTATGCTTCATGGTAAGATATAATATGATTTGCGAAGTATTATGTATTCCTCGTCTACACTTCAAATGAATGTAAATGCGACACTTCTTTGCTAGGAAATAGCGTTTGCAAATGTCTACATATCGTAGCAATAGTGTTCCAATGCTTCTTAAAACGCGATATCGCATCTCATTTCTATGTTTCATGGTAAGATATAATATGATTTGCGAAGTATCATGTATTCCTCGTCTACACTTCAAATGAATGTTAATGCGACACTTCCTGGCTAGGAAATAGCGTCTGCAGATGTCTAGGTATCGTAGCAACAGAGTTCTAATGCTTCTTAAAACGCGATATCGCATCTCATTTCTATGTTTCATGGTAAGATATAATATGATTTGCGAGGTGTTATGTATTCCTTGTCTACATTTCAAATGAAAGTAAATGCGACACTTCCTTGCAAGGAAATAGCGATTGCAGATTTCTACGTATCGTAGCAATAGAGTTCATATGATTCTTAAAACGCGATATCGCATCTCATTTCCATGTTTCATGGTAAGATATAACATGATTTGCGAAGTGTTATGTATTCCTCGTCTACACTTCAAATGAATGTGAATGCGATACTTCCTCGCTAGGAAATAGCGTTTGCAGATATCTACGTATCGTAGCAATAGCTTTCTAATGCTTCTTAAAACCCGATATCGAATCTCATTTCTATGTTTCATGGTATAGATATAATATGATTTGCGAAGTATCATGTATTCCTCGTCTACACTTCAAATGAATGTAAATTCGACACTTCCTTGCTAGGAAATAGCGTCTGCAGATGTCTAGGTATCGTAGCAATAGAGTTCTAATGCTTCTTAAAACGCGATATCGCATCTCATTTCTATGTTTCATGGTAAGATATAATATTCATTGCGAAGTGTTATGCATTCCCCGTCTACGATTCAAATGAATGTAAATGCGACACTTCCTTGCAAGGAAATAGCGTTTGCAGATGTCTACGTATCGTAGCAATAGAGTTCTTATGATTCTTAAAACGCTATATTGCATCTCATTTCTACGTTTCATGGTAAGATATAATATGATTTGCGATGTGTCATGTATTCCTCGTCTACACTTCAAATGAATGTGAATGCGACACTTCCTCGCTAGGAAATAGCGTTTGCAGATGTCTACATATCGTAGCAATAGAGTTCTAATGCTTCTTAAAACGCGATATCGCTACTCATTTCTATGTTTCATGATAAGATATAATATGATTTGCGAAGTGTTATGTATTCCTCGTCTACACTTCAAATGAATGTAAATGCGACACTTCCTTGCAAGGAAATAGCGTTTGCAGATGTCTACGTATCGTAGCAATAGAGTTCTAATGCTTCTTAAAACGCGATATCGCATCTCATTTCTATGTTTCATGGTAAGATATAATATGATTTGCGAAGTGTTATGTATTCCTCGTCTACGATTCAAATGAATGTAAATGCGACACTTCCTTGCAAGGAAATAGCGTTTGCAGATGCCTACGTATCGTAGCAATAGAGTTCTAATGCTTCTTAAAACGCGATATCGCATCTCATTTCTATGTTTCATGGTAAGATATAATATGATTTGCGAAGTATCATGTATTCCTCATCTACACTTCAAATGAATGTGAATGCGACACTTCCTTGCTAGGAAATAGCGTCTGCCGATGACTAGGTATCGCAGCAATAGAGTTCTAATGCTACTTAAAACGCAATATCGCATCTCATTTCTATGCTTCATGGTAAGATATAATATGATTGGCGAAGTGTTATGTATTCCTCGTCTACGATTCAAATGAATGTAAATGCGACACTTCCTTGCAAGGAAATAGCGTTTGCAGATGTCTACGTATCGTAGCAATAGAGTTCTAGTGCTTCCTAAAACGCGATATCGCATCTCATTTCTATGTTTCATGGTAAGATATAATATGATTTGCGAAGTGTTATGTATTCCTCGCCTACACATCAAATGAATGTAAATGCGACACTTCCTTGCAAGGAAATAGCGATTGCAGATGTCTACGTATCGTAGCAATAGAGTTCATATGATTCTTAAAACGCGATATCGCATCTCATTTCTATGTTTCATGGTAAGATATAACATGATCTGCGAAGTGTTATGTATTCCTCGTCTACACTTCAAATGAATGTGAATGCGATACTTCCTCGCTAGGAAATAGCGTTTGCAGATATCTACGTATCGTAGCAATAGCTTTCTAATGCTTCTTAAAACGCGATATCGCATCTCATTTCTATGTTTCATGGGAAAATATAATATGATTTGCGAAGTGTTATGTATTCCTCGCCTACACTTCAAATGAATGTAAATGCGACACTTCCTTGCAAGGAAATAGCGATTGCAGATGTCTACGTATCGTAGCAATAGAGTTCATGTGATTCTTAAAACGCGATTTCGCATCTCATTTCTATGTTTCATGGTAAGATATAACATGATTTGCGAAGTGTTATGTATTCCTCGTCTACACTTCAAATGAATGTAAATGCGGTACTTCCTCGCTAGGAAATAGCGTTTGCAGATATCTACGTATCGTAGCAATAGCTTTCTAATGCTTCTTAAAACGCGATATCGAATCTCATTTCTATGTTTCATGGTATAGATATAATATGATTTGCGAAGTGTCATGTATTCCTCGTCTACACTTCAAATGAATGTGAATGCCACACTTCCTCGCTAGGAAATAGCGTTTGCAGATGTCTACGTACCGTAGCAATAGAGTTCTAATGCTTCTTAAAACGCGATATCGCATCCCATTCCTATGTTTCATGATAAGATATAATATGATTTGCGAAGTGTTATGTATTCCTCGTCTACACTTCAAATGAATGTAAATGCGACACTTCCTTGCTAGGAAATAGCTTTTGCAGATGTCTACGTATCGAAGCAATAGAGTTCAAACGCTTCTTAAAACGAGATATTGCATCTCATATCTATGTTTCATGATGAGATATAATATTCATTGCGAAGTGTTATGTATTCCCCGTCTACGACTCAAATGAATGTAAATGCGACACTTCCTTGCAGGGAAATAGCGTTTGCATATGTCTACGTACCGTATCAATAGAGATCTAATGCTTCTTAAAACGCGATATTGCATCTCATTTCTATGTTTCATGGTAAGATATAATATGATTTGCGAAGTGTTATGTATTCCTCGCCTACACTTCAAATGAATGTAAATGCGACACTTCTTTGCTAGGAAATAGCGTTTGCAAATGTCTACCTATCGTAGCAATAGTGTTCTAATGCTTCTCAAAACGCGATATCGCATCTCATTTCTATGTTTCATGGTAAGATATAATATGATTTGCGAAGTGTCATGTATTCCTCGTCTACACTTCAAATGAATGTAAAAGCGACACTTCCTTGCAAGGGAATAGCGTCTGCAGATGTCTAGGTATCGTAGCAATAGAGTTCTAATGCTTCTTAAAACGCAATATCGCATGTCATTTCTATGTTTCATGGTAAGATATAATATGATTTGCGAAGTGTTATGTATTCCTCGTCTACACTTCAAATGAATGTAAATGCGACACTTCTTTGCTAGGAAATAGAGTTTGCAAATGTCTACCTATCGTAGCAATAGTGTTCTAATGCTTCTTAAAACGCGATATCGCATCTCATTTCTATGTTTCATGGTAAGATATAATATGATTTGCGAAGTGTTATGTATTCCTCGTCTACATTTCAAATGAACGTAAATGCGACACTTCCTTGCAAGGAAATAGCGATTGCAGATGTCTACGTATCGTAGCAATAGAGTTCATATGATTCTTAAAACGCGATATCGCATCTCATTTCTATGTTTCAAGGTAAGATATAACATGATTTGCGAAGTGTTATGTATTCCTCGTCTACACTTCAAATGAATGTAAATGCGACACTTCCTTGCTAGGAAATAGCGTCTGCCGATGTCTAGGTATCGTAGCAATAGAGTTCTAATGCTACTTAAAACGCGATATCGCATCTCATTTCTATGCTTCATGGTAAGATATAATATGATTTGCGAAGTGTTATGTATTCCTCGTCTACGATTCAAATGAATGTAAATGCGACACTTCCTTGCAAGGAAATAGCGTTTGCAGATGTCTACGTATCGTAGCAATAGAGTTCTAATGCTTCTTAAAACGCGATATCGCATCTCATTTCTATGTTTCATGGTAAGATATAATATGATTTGCGAAGTATCATGTATTCCTCGTCTACGCTTCAAATGAATGTGAATGCGACACTTCCTTGCTAGGAAATAGCGTCTGCCGATGACTAGGTATCGTAGCAATAGAGTTCTAATGCTACTTAAAACGCGATATCGCATCTCATTTCTATGCTTCATGGTAAGATATAATATGATTGGCGAAGTGTTATGTATTCCTCGTCTACGATTCAAATGAATGTAAATGCGACACTTCCTTGCAAGGAAATAGCGTTTGCAAATGTCTACGTATCGTAGCAATAGAGTTCTAGTGCCTCCTAAAACGCGATATCGCATCTCATTTCTATGTTTCATGGTAAGATATAATATGATTTGCGAAGTGTTATGTATTCCTCGTCTACACTTCAAATGAATGTAAATGCGACACTTCCTTGCTAGGAAATAGCTTTTGCAGATGTCTACGTATCGAAGCAATAGAGTTCAAACGCTTCTTAAAACGATATATTGCATCTCATATCTATGTTTCATGATGAGATATAATATTCATTGCGAAGTGTTATGCATTCCCCGTCTACGATTCAAATGAATGTAAATGCGACACTTCCTTGCAGGGAAATAGCGTTTGCAGATGTCTACGTATCGTAGCAATAGAGTTCTAATGCTTCTTAAAACGCGATATCGAATCTCATTTCTATGTTTCATGGTATAGATATAATATGATTTGCGAAGTGTCATGTATTCCTCGTCTACACTTCAAATGAATGTGAATGCCACACTTCCTCGCTAGGAAATAGCGTTTGCAGATGTCTACGTACCGTAGCAATAGAGTTCTAATGCTTCTTAAAACGCGATATCGCATCCCATTCCTATGTTTCATGATAAGATATAATATGATTTGCGAAGTGTTATGTATTCCTCGTCTACACTTCAAATGAATGTAAATGCGACACTTCCTTGCTAGGAAATAGCTTTTGCAGATGTCTACGTATCGAAGCAATAGAGTTCAAACGCTTCTTAAAACGAGATATTGCATCTCATATCTATGTTTCATGATGAGATATAATATTCATTGCGAAGTGTTATGTATTCCCCGTCTACGACTCAAATGAATGTAAATGCGACACTTCCTTGCAGGGAAATAGCGTTTGCATATGTCTACGTATCGTATCAATAGAGATCTAATGCTTCTTAAAACGCGATATTGCATCTCATTTCTATGTTTCATGGTAAGATATAATATGATTTGCGAAGTGTTATGTATTCCTCGCCTACACTTCAAATGAATGTAAATGCGACACTTCTTTGCTAGGAAATAGCGTTTGCAAATGTCTACCTATCGTAGCAATAGTGTTCTAATGCTTCTCAAAACGCGATATCGCATCTCATTTCTATGTTTCATGGTAAGATATAATATGATTTGCGAAGTGTCATGTATTCCTCGTCTACACTTCAAATGAATGTAAAAGCGACACTTCCTTGCAAGGGAATAGCGTCTGCAGATGTCTAGGTATCGTAGCAATAGAGTTCTAATGCTTCTTAAAACGCAATATCGCATGTCATTTCTATGTTTCATGGTAAGATATAATATGAATTGCGAAGTGTTATGTATTCCTCGTCTACACTTCAAATGAATGTAAATGCGACACTTCTTTGCTAGGAAATAGAGTTTGCAAATGTCTACCTATCGTAGCAATAGTGTTCTAATGCTTCTTAAAACGCGATATCGCATCTCATTTCTATGTTTCATGGTAAGATATAATATGATTTGCGAAGTGTTATGTATTCCTCGTCTACATTTCAAATGAACGTAAATGCGACACTTCCTTGCAAGGAAATAGCGATTGCAGATGTCTACGTATCGTAGCAATAGAGTTCATATGATTCTTAAAACGCGATATCGCATCTCATTTCTATGTTTCAAGGTAAGATATAACATGATTTGCGAAGTGTTATGTATTCCTCGTCTACACTTCAAATGAATGTAAATGCGACACTTCCTTGCTAGGAAATAGCGTCTGCCGATGTCTAGGTATCGTAGCAATAGAGTTCTAATGCTACTTAAAACGCGATATCGCATCTCATTTCTATGCTTCATGGTAAGATATAATATGATTTGCGAAGTGTTATGTATTCCTCGTCTACGATTCAAATGAATGTAAATGCGACACTTCCTTGCAAGGAAATAGCGTTTGCAGATGTCTACGTATCGTAGCAATAGAGTTCTAATGCTTCTTAAAACGCGATATCGCATCTCATTTCTATGTTTCATGGTAAGATATAATATGATTTGCGAAGTATCATGTATTCCTCGTCTACGCTTCAAATGAATGTGAATGCGACACTTCCTTGCTAGGAAATAGCGTCTGCCGATGACTAGGTATCGTAGCAATAGAGTTCTAATGCTACTTAAAACGCGATATCGCATCTCATTTCTATGCTTCATGGTAAGATATAATATGATTGGCGAAGTGTTATGTATTCCTCGTCTACGATTCAAATGAATGTAAATGCGACACTTCCTTGCAAGGAAATAGCGTTTGCAAATGTCTACGTATCGTAGCAATAGAGTTCTAGTGCCTCCTAAAACGCGATATCGCATCTCATTTCTATGTTTCATGGTAAGATATAATATGATTTGCGAAGTGTTATGTATTCCTCGCCTACACGTCAAATGAATGTAAATGCGACACTTCCTCGCTAGGAAATAGCGTTTGCAGATATTTACGTATCGTAGCAATAGCTTTCTAATGCTTCTTAAAACGCGATATCGCATCTCATTTCTATGTTTCATGGGAAAATATAATATGATTTGCGAAGTGTTATGTATTCCTCGCCTACACTTCAAATGAATGTAAATGCGACACTTCCTTGCAAGGAAATAGCGATTGCAGATGTCTACGTATCGTAGCAATAGAGTTCATATGATTCTTAAAACGCGATATCGCATCTCATTTCTATGTTTCATGGTAAGATATAACATGGTTTGCGAAGTGTTATGTATTCCTCGTCTACACTTCAAATGAATGTGAATGCGATACTTCCTCGCTAGGAAATAGCGTTTGCAGATATCTACGTATCGTAGCAATAGCTTTCTAATGCTTCTTAAAACGCGATATCTAATCTCATTTCTATGTTTCATGGTATAGATATATTATGATTTGCGAAGTGTCATGTATTCCTCGTCTACACTTCAAATGAATGTGAATGCCACACTTCCTCGCTAGGAAAAAGCGTTTGCAGATGTCTACGTACCGTAGCAATAGAGTTCTAATGCTTCTTAAAACGCGATATCGCATCCCATTTCTATGTTTCATGATAAGATATAATATGATTTGCGAAGTGTTATGTATTCCTCGTCTACACTTCAAATGAATGTAAATGCGACAATTCCTTGCTAGGAAATAGCTTTTGCAGATGTCTACGTATCGAAGCAATAGAGATCAAATGCTTCTTAAAACGAGATATTGCATCTCATATCTATGTTTCATGATGAGATATAATATTCATTGCGAAGTGTTATGCATTCCCCGTCTACGATTCAAATGCATGTAAATGCGACACTTCCTTGCAGGGAAATAGCGTTTGCATATGTCTACGTATCGTAGCAATAGAGTCCTAATGCTTCTTAAAACGCGATATTGCATCTCATTTCTATGTTTCATGGTAAGATATAATATGATTTGCGAAGTGTTATGTATTCCTCGCCTACACTTCAAATGAATGTAAATGCGACACTTCTTTGCTAGGAAATAGCGTTTGCAAATGTCTACCTATCGTAGCAATAGTGTTCTAATGCTTCTCAAAACGCGATATCGCATCTCATTTCTATGTTTCATGGTAAGATATAATATGATTTGCGAAGTGTCATGTATTCCTCGTCTACACTTCAAATGAATGTAAATGCGACACTTCCTTGCAAGGAAATAGCGATTGCAGATGTCTACGTATCGTAGCAATAGAGTTCTAATGCTTCTTAAAACGCGATATCGCATCTCATTTCTATGTTTCATGGTAAGATATAACATGATTTGCGAAGTGTTATGTATTCCTCGTCTACACTTCAAATGAATGTAAATGCGACACTTCTTTGCTAGGAAATAGAGTTTGCAAATGTCTACCTATCGTAGCAATAGTGTTCTAATGCTTCTTAAAACGCGATATCGCTTCTCATTTCTATGTTTCATGGTAAGATATAATATGATTTGCGAAGTGTTATGTATTCCTCGTCTACATTTCAAATGAAAGTAAATGCGACACTTCCTTGCAAGGAAATAGCGATTGCAGATGTCTACGTATCGTAGCAATAGAGTTCATATGATTCTTAAAACGCGATATCGCATCTCATTTCTATGTTTCAAGGTAAGATATAACATGATTTGCGAAGTGTTATGTATTCCTCGTCTACACTTCAAATGAATGTAAATGCGACACTTCCTTGCTAGGAAATAGCGTCTGCCGATGTCTAGGTATCGTAGCAATAGAGTTCTAATGCTACTTAAAACGCGATATCGCATCTCATTTCTATGCTTCATGGTAAGATATAATATGATTTGCGAAGTGTTATGTATTCCTCGTCTACGATTCAAATGAATGTAAATGCGACACTTCCTTGCAAGGAAATAGCGTTTGCAGATGTCTACGTATCGTAGCAATAGAGTTCTAATGCTTCTTAAAACGCGATATCGCATCTCATTTCTATGTTTCATGGTAAGATATAATATGATTTGCGAAGTATCATGTATTCCTCGTCTACGCTTCAAATGAATGTGAATGCGACACTTCCTTGCTAGGAAATAGCGTCTGCCGATGACTAGGTATCGTAGCAATAGAGTTCTAATGCTACTTAAAACGCGATATCGCATCTCATTTCTATGCTTCATGGTAAGATATAATATGATTGGCGAAGTGTTATGTATTCCTCGTCTACGATTCAAATGAATGTAAATGCGACACTTCCTTGCAAGGAAATAGCGTTTGCAAATGTCTACGTATCGTAGCAATAGAGTTCTAGTGCCTCCTAAAACGCGATATCGCATCTCATTTCTATGTTTCATGGTAAGATATAATATGATTTGCGAAGTGTTATGTATTCCTCGTCTACACTTCAAATGAATGTAAATGCGACACTTCCTTGCTAGGAAATAGCTTTTGCAGATGTCTACGTATCGAAGCAATAGAGTTCAAACGCTTCTTAAAACGATATATTGCATCTCATATCTATGTTTCATGATGAGATATAATATTCATTGCGAAGTGTTATGCATTCCCCGTCTACGATTCAAATGAATGTAAATGCGACACTTCCTTGCAGGGAAATAGCGTTTGCAGATGTCTACGTATCGTAGCAATAGAGTTCTAATGCTTCTTAAAACGCGATATCGAATCTCATTTCTATGTTTCATGGTATAGATATAATATGATTTGCGAAGTGTCATGTATTCCTCGTCTACACTTCAAATGAATGTGAATGCCACACTTCCTCGCTAGGAAATAGCGTTTGCAGATGTCTACGTACCGTAGCAATAGAGTTCTAATGCTTCTTAAAACGCGATATCGCATCCCATTCCTATGTTTCATGATAAGATATAATATGATTTGCGAAGTGTTATGTATTCCTCGTCTACACTTCAAATGAATGTAAATGCGACACTTCCTTGCTAGGAAATAGCTTTTGCAGATGTCTACGTATCGAAGCAATAGAGTTCAAACGCTTCTTAAAACGAGATATTGCATCTCATATCTATGTTTCATGATGAGATATAATATTCATTGCGAAGTGTTATGTATTCCCCGTCTACGACTCAAATGAATGTAAATGCGACACTTCCTTGCAGGGAAATAGCGTTTGCATATGTCTACGTATCGTATCAATAGAGATCTAATGCTTCTTAAAACGCGATATTGCATCTCATTTCTATGTTTCATGGTAAGATATAATATGATTTGCGAAGTGTTATGTATTCCTCGCCTACACTTCAAATGAATGTAAAAGCGACACTTCCTTGCAAGGGAATAGCGTCTGCAGATGTCTAGGTATCGTAGCAATAGAGTTCTAATGCTTCTTAAAACGCAATATCGCATGTCATTTCTATGTTTCATGGTAAGATATAATATGAATTGCGAAGTGTTATGTATTCCTCGTCTACACTTCAAATGAATGTAAATGCGACACTTCTTTGCTAGGAAATAGAGTTTGCAAATGTCTACCTATCGTAGCAATAGTGTTCTAATGCTTCTTAAAACGCGATATCGCATCTCATTTCTATGTTTCATGGTAAGATATAATATGATTTGCGAAGTGTTATGTATTCCTCGTCTACATTTCAAATGAACGTAAATGCGACACTTCCTTGCAAGGAAATAGCGATTGCAGATGTCTACGTATCGTAGCAATAGAGTTCATATGATTCTTAAAACGCGATATCGCATCTCATTTCTATGTTTCAAGGTAAGATATAACATGATTTGCGAAGTGTTATGTATTCCTCGTCTACACTTCAAATGAATGTAAATGCGACACTTCCTTGCTAGGAAATAGCGTCTGCCGATGTCTAGGTATCGTAGCAATAGAGTTCTAATGCTACTTAAAACGCGATATCGCATCTCATTTCTATGCTTCATGGTAAGATATAATATGATTTGCGAAGTGTTATGTATTCCTCGTCTACGATTCAAATGAATGTAAATGCGACACTTCCTTGCAAGGAAATAGCGTTTGCAGATGTCTACGTATCGTAGCAATAGAGTTCTAATGCTTCTTAAAACGCGATATCGCATCTCATTTCTATGTTTCATGGTAAGATATAATATGATTTGCGAAGTATCATGTATTCCTCGTCTACGCTTCAAATGAATGTGAATGCGACACTTCCTTGCTAGGAAATAGCGTCTGCCGATGACTAGGTATCGTAGCAATAGAGTTCTAATGCTACTTAAAACGCGATATCGCATCTCATTTCTATGCTTCATGGTAAGATATAATATGATTGGCGAAGTGTTATGTATTCCTCGTCTACGATTCAAATGAATGTAAATGCGACACTTCCTTGCAAGGAAATAGCGTTTGCAAATGTCTACGTATCGTAGCAATAGAGTTCTAGTGCCTCCTAAAACGCGATATCGCATCTCATTTCTATGTTTCATGGTAAGATATAATATGATTTGCGAAGTGTTATGTATTCCTCGCCTACACGTCAAATGAATGTAAATGCGACACTTCCTTGCAAGGAAATAGCGATTGCAGATGTCTACGTATCGTAGCAATAGAGTTCATATGATTCTTAAAACGCGATATCGCATCTCATTTCTATGTTTCATGGTAAGATATAACATGGTTTGCGAAGTGTTATGTATTCCTCGTCTACACTTCAAATGAATGTGAATGCGATACTTCCTCGCTAGGAAATAGCGTTTGCAGATATTTACGTATCGTAGCAATAGCTTTCTAATGCTTCTTAAAACGCGATATCGCATCTCATTTCTATGTTTCATGGGAAAATATAATATGATTTGCGAAGTGTTATGTATTCCTCGCCTACACTTCAAATGAATGTAAATGCGACACTTCCTTGCAAGGAAATAGCGATTGCAGATGTCTACGTATCGTAGCAATAGAGTTCATATGATTCTTAAAACGCGATATCGCATCTCATTTCTATGTTTCATGGTAAGATATAACATGGTTTGCGAAGTGTTATGTATTCCTCGTCTACACTTCAAATGAATGTGAATGCGATACTTCCTCGCTAGGAAATAGCGTTTGCAGATATCTACGTATCGTAGCAATAGCTTTCTAATGCTTCTTAAAACGCGATATCTAATCTCATTTCTATGTTTCATGGTATAGATATATTATGATTTGCGAAGTGTCATGTATTCCTCGTCTACACTTCAAATGAATGTGAATGCCACACTTCCTCGCTAGGAAAAAGCGTTTGCAGATGTCTACGTACCGTAGCAACAGAGTTCTAATGCTTCTTAAAACGCGATATCGCATCCCATTTCTATGTTTCATGATAAGATATAATATGATTTGCGAAGTGTTATGTATTCCTCGTCTACACTTCAAATGAATGTAAATGCGACAATTCCTTGCTAGGAAATAGCTTTTGCAGATGTCTACGTATCGAAGCAATAGAGATCAAATGCTTCTTAAAACGAGATATTGCATCTCATATCTATGTTTCATGATGAGATATAATATTCATTGCGAAGTGTTATGCATTCCCCGTCTACGATTCAAATGCATGTAAATGCGACACTTCCTTGCAGGGAAATAGCGTTTGCATATGTCTACGTATCGTAGCAATAGAGTCCTAATGCTTCTTAAAACGCGATATTGCATCTCATTTCTATGTTTCATGGTAAGATATAATATGATTTGCGAAGTGTTATGTATTCCTCGCCTACACTTCAAATGAATGTAAATGCGACACTTCTTTGCTAGGAAATAGCGTTTGCAAATGTCTACCTATCGTAGCAATAGTGTTCTAATGCTTCTCAAAACGCGATATCGCATCTCATTTCTATGTTTCATGGTAAGATATAATATGATTTGCGAAGTGTCATGTATTCCTCGTCTACACTTCAAATGAATGTAAATGCGACACTTCCTTGCAAGGAAATAGCGATTGCAGATGTCTACGTATCGTAGCAATAGAGTTCTAATGCTTCTTAAAACGCGATATCGCATCTCATTTCTATGTTTCATGGTAAGATATAACATGATTTGCGAAGTGTTATGTATTCCTCGTCTACACTTCAAATGAATGTAAATGCGACACTTCTTTGCTAGGAAATAGAGTTTGCAAATGTCTACCTATCGTAGCAATAGTGTTCTAATGCTTCTTAAAACGCGATATCGCTTCTCATTTCTATGTTTCATGGTAAGATATAATATGATTTGCGAAGTGTTATGTATTCCTCGTCTACATTTCAAATGAAAGTAAATGCGACACTTCCTTGCAAGGAAATAGCGATTGCAGATGTCTACGTATCGTAGCAATAGAGTTCATATGATTCTTAAAACGCGATATCGCATCTCATTTCTATGTTTCATGGTAAGATATAACATGATTTGCGAAGTGTTATGTATTCCTCGTCTACACTTCAAATGAATGTGAATGCGATACTTCCTCGCTAGGAAATAGCGTTTGCAGATATCTACGTATCGTAGCAATAGCTTTCTAATGCTTCTTAAAACGCGAAATCGCATCTCATTTCTATGTTTCATGGGAAAATATAATATGATTTGCGAAGTGCTATGTATTCCTCGCCTACACTTCAAATGAATGTAAATGCGACACTTCCTTGCAAGGAAATAGCGATTGCAGATGTCTACGTATCGTAGCAATAGAGTTCATATGATTCTTAAAACGCGATATCGCATCTCATTTCTATGTTTCATGGTAAGATATAACATGATTTGCGAAGTGTTATGTATTCCTCGTCTACACTTCAAATGAATGTGAATGCGGTACTTCCTCGCTAGGAAATAGCGTTTGCAGATATCTACGTATCGTAGCAAAAGCTTTCTAATGCTTCTTAAAACGCGATATCGAATCTCATTTCTATGTTTCATGGTATAGATATAATATGATTTGCGAAGTATCATGTATTCCTCGTCTACACTTCAAATGAATGTAAATGCGACACTTCCTTGCTAGGAAATAGCGTCTGCAGATGTCTAGGTATCGTAGCAACAGAGTTCTAATGCTACTTAAAACGCGATATCGCATCTCATTTCTATGTTTCATGGTAAGATATAATATGATTTGCGAAGTGTTATGTATTCCTCGTCTACACTTCAAATGAATGTAAATGCGACACTTCCTTGCAAGGAAATAGCGTTTGCAGATGTCTACGTATCGAAGCAATAGAGTTCAAATGCTTCTTAAAACGCGATATCGCATCTCATCTCTATGTTTCATGGTAAGATATAATATGATTTGCGAAGTGTCATGTATTCCTCGTCTACACTTCAAATGAATGTAAATGCGACACTTCCTTGCAAGGAAATAGCGTCTGCAGATGTCTAGGTATCGTAGCAATAGAGTTCAAATGCTTCTTAAAACGCGATATCGCATCTCATCTCTATGTTTCATGGTAAGATATAATATGATTTGCGAAGTGTCATGTATTCCACGTCTACACTTCAAATGAATGTAAATGCGACACTTCCTTGCAAGGAAATAGCGTCTGCAGATGTCTAGGTATCGTAGCAATAGAGTTCTGATGCTTCTTAAAACGCAATATCGCATGTCATTTCTATGTTTCATGGTAAGATATAATATGATTTGCGAAGTGTTATGTATCCCTCGCCTACACTTCAAATGAATGTAAATGCGACACTTCTTTGCTAGGAAATAGAGTTTACAAATGTCTACCTATCGTAGCAATAGTGTTCTAATGCTTCTTAAAACGCGATATCGCATATCATTTCTATGTTTCATGGTAAGATATAATATGATTTGCGAAGTGTCATGTATTCCTCGTCTACACTTCAAATGAATGTAAATGCGACACTTCCTTGCAAGGAAATAGCGTCTGCAGATGTCTAGGTATCGTAGCAATAGAGTTCAAATGCTTCTTAAAACGCGATATCGCATCTCATCTCTATGTTTCATGGTAAGATATAATATGATTTGCGAAGTGTCATGTATTCGTCGTCTACACTTCAAATGAATGTAAATGCGACACTTCCTTGCAAGGAAATAGCATCTGCAGATGTCTAGGTATCGTAGCAATAGAGTTCTAATGCTTCTTAAAACGCAATATCGCATGTCATTTCTATGTTTCATGGTAAGATATAATATGATTAGCGAAGTATCATGTATTGCTCGTCTACACATCAAATGAATGTAAATGCGACACTTCCTTGCTAGGAAATAGCGTCTGCAAATGTCTACCTATCGTAGCAATAGTGTTCTAATGCTTCTTAAAACGCGATATCGCATCTCATTTCTATGTTTCATGGTAAGATATAATATGATTTGCGAAGTGTTATGTACTCCTCGTCTACACTTCAAATGAATGTAAATGCGACACTTCCTTGCAAGGAAATAGCGATTGCAGATGTCTACGTATCGTAGCAATAGAGTTCAAATGATTCTTAAAACGCGATATCGCATCTCATTTCTATGTTTCATGGTAAGATATAACATGATTTGCGAAGTGTTATGTATTCCTCGTCTACACATCAAATGAATGTGAATGCGATACTTCCTCGCTAGGAAATAGCGTTTGCAGATGTCTACGTATCGTAGCAATAGCTTTCTAATGCTTCTTAAAACGAGATATTGCATCTCATATCTATGTTTGATGATAAGATATAATATTCATTGCGAAGTGTTATGCATTCCTCGTCTACGATTCAAATGAATGTAAATGCGACACTTCCATGCAAGGAAATAGCATTTGCAGATGTCTACGTATCGTAGCAATAGAGTTCTTATGATTCTAAAAACGCTATATTGCATCTCACTTCTACGTTTCATGGTAAGATATAATATGATTTGCGAAGTGTCATGTATTCCTCGTCTACAATTCAAATGAATGTGAATGCGACACTTCCTCGCTAGGAAATAGCGTTTGCAGTTATCTACGTATCGTAGGGACAGAGTTCTATTGCTACTTAAAACGCGATATCGCATCTCATTTCTATGTTTGATGGTAAGATATAATATGATTTGCGAACTGTTATGTATTCCTCGTCTACACTTCAAATGAATATAAATGCGACACTTCCTTGCAAGGAAATAGCGTTTGCAGATGTCTAAGTATCGAAGCAATAGAGTTCAAATGCTTCTTAAAACGCGATATCGCATCTCATCTCTATGTTTCATGGTAAGATATAATATGATTTGCGAAGTGTCATGTATTCCTCATCTACACTTCAAATGAATGTAAATGCGACACTTCCTTGCAAGGAAATAGCGTCTGCAGATGTCTAGGTATCGTAGCAATAGAGTTCTAATGCTTCTTAAAACGCAATATCGCATGTCATTTCTATGTTTCATGGTAAGATATAATATGATTTGCGAATTGTTATGTATTCCTCGTCTACACTTCAAATGAATGTAAATGCGACACTTCTTTGCTAGGAAATAGCGTTAGCAAATGTCTACCTATCGTAGCAGTAGTGTTCTAATGCTTCTTAAAACGCGATATCGCATCTCATTTCTATGTTTCATGGTAAGATATAATATGATTTGCGAAGTATCATGTATTCCTCGTCTACACTTCAAATGAATGTTAATGCGACACTTCCTTGCTAGGAAATAGCGTCTGCAGATGTCTAGGTATCGTAGCAACAGAGTTCTAATGCTTCTTAAAACGCGATATCGCATCTCATTTCTATGTTTCATGATAATATATAATATGATTTGCGAAGTGTTATGTATTCCTCGTCTACACTTCAAATGAATGTAAATGCGACACTTCCTTGCTAGGAAATAGCTTTTGCAGATGTCTACGTATCGAAGCAATAGAGTTCAAACGCTTCTTAAAACGATATATTGCATCTCATATCTATGTTTCATGATGAGATATAATATTCATTGCGAAGTGTTATGCATTCCCCGTCTACGATTCAAATGAATGTAAATGCGACACTTCCTTGCAGGGAAATAGCGTTTGCAGATGTCTACGTATCGTAGCAATAGAGTTCTAATGCTTCTTAAAACGCGATATCGCATCTCATTTCTATGTTTCATGGTAAGATATAATATGATTTGCGAAGTGTTATGTATTCCTCGCCTACACTTCAAATGAATGTAAATGCGACACTTCTTTGCTAGGAAATAGCGTTTGCAAATGTCTACCTATCGTAGCAATAGTGTTCTAATGCTTCTTAAAACGCGATATCGCATCTCATTTCTATGTTTCATGGTAAGATATAATATGATTTGCGAAGTGTCATGTATTCCTCGTCTACACTTCAAATGAATGTAAATGCGACACTTCCTTGCTAGGAAATAGCGTCTGCAGATGTCTAGGTATCGTAGCAATAGAGTTCAAATGCTTCTTAAAACGAGATATTGCATCTCATATCTATGTTTCATGATAAGATATAATATTCATTGCGAAGTGTTATGCATTCCTCGTCTACGTTTCAAATGAATGTAAATGCGACACTTCCATGCAAGGAAATAGCGTTTGCAGATGTCTACGTATCGTAGCAATAGAGTTCTTATGATTCTTAAAACGCTATATTGCATCTCATTTCTACGTTTCGTGGTAAGATATAATATGATTTGCGAAGTGTCATGTATTCCTCGTCTACACTTCAAATGAATGTAAATGCGACACTTCTTTGCTAGGAAATAGCGTTTGCAAATGTCTACCTATCGTAGCAGTAGTGTTCTAATGCTTATCAAAACGCGATATCGCACCTCATTTCTATGTTTCATGGTAAGATATAATATGATTTGCGAAGTGTTATGTATTCCTCGTCTACACTTCAAATGAATGTAAATGCGACACTTCCTTGCAAGGAAATAGCGATTGCAGATGTCTACGTATCGTAGCAATAGAGTTCAAATGATTCTTAAAACGCGATATCGCATCTCATTTCTATGTTTCATGGTAAGATATAACATGATTTGCGAAGTGTTATGTATTCCTCGTCTACACATCAAATGAATGTGAATGCGATACTTCCTCGCTAGGAAATAGCGTTTGCAGATGTCTAAGTATCGAAGCAATAGAGTTCAAATGCTTCTTAAAACGCGATATCGCATCTCATCTCTATGTTTCATGGTAAGATATAATATGATTTGCGAAGTATCACGTATTCCTCGTCTACACTTCAAATGAATGTAAATGCGACACTTCCTTGCTATGCAATAGCGTCTGCAGATGCCTACGTATCGTAGGAACAGAGTTCTAATGCTACTTCAAACGCGATATCGCATCTCATTTCTATGTTTCATGGTAAGATATAATATGATTTGCGAAGTGTTATGTATTCCTCGTCTACACTTCAAATGAATGTGAATGCGATACTTCCTCGCTAGGAAATAACGTTTGCACATATCTACGTATCATAGCAATAGCTTTCTAATGCTTCTTAAAACGCGATATCGAATCTCATTTCTATGTTTCATGGTATAGATATAATATGATTTGCGAAGTATCATGTATTGCTTGTCTACACTTCAAATGAATGTAAATGCGACACTTCCTTGCTAGGAAATAGCGTCTGCAGATGTCTAGGTATCGTAGCAATAGATTTCAAATGCTTCTTAAAACGAGATATTGCATCTCATATCTATGTTTCATGATAAGATATAATATTGATTGCGAAGTGTTATGCATTCCTCGTCTACGTTTCAAATGAATGTAAATGCGACACTTCTATGCAAGGAAATAACGTTTGCAGATGTCTACGTATCGTGGCAATAGGGTTCCAATGCTTCTTAAAACGCGATATCGCATCTCATTTCTATGTTTCATGGTAAGATATAATATGATTTGCGAAGTGTTATGTATTCCTCGTCTACACTTCAAATGAATGTAAATGCGACACTTCTTTGCTAGGAAATAGCGTGTGCAAATGTCTACCTATCGTAGCAATAGTGTTCTAATGCTTCTTAAAACGCGATATCGCATCTCATTTCTATGTTTCATGGTAAGATATAATATGATTTGCAAAGTATCATGTATTCCTCATCTACACTTCAAATGAATGTAAATGCGACACTTCCTTGCTAGGAAATAGCGTTTGCAAATGTCTACGTATCGTAGCAATAGAGTTCTAGTGCTTCCTAAAACGCGATATCGCATCTCATTTCTATGTTTCATGGTAAGATATAATATGATTTGCGAAGTGTTATGTATTCCTCGCCTACACGTCAAATGAATGTAAATGCGACACTTCCTTGCAAGGAAATAGCGATTGCAGATGTCTACGTATCGTAGCAATAGAGTTCATATGATTCTTAAAACGCGATATCGCATCTCATTTCTATGTTTCATGGTAAGATATAACATGGTTTGCGAAGTGTTATGTATTCCTCGTCTACACTTCAAATGAATGTGAATGCGATACTTCCTCGCTAGGAAATAGCGTTTGCAGATATTTACGTATCGTAGCAATAGCTTTCTAATGCTTCTTAAAACGCGATATCGCATCTCATTTCTATGTTTCATGGGAAAATATAATATGATTTGCGAAGTGTTATGTATTCCTCGCCTACACTTCAAATGAATGTAAATGCGACACTTCCTTGCAAGGAAATAGCGATTGCAGATGTCTACGTATCGTAGCAATAGAGTTCATATGATTCTTAAAACGCGATATCGCATCTCATTTCTATGTTTCATGGTAAGATATAACATGGTTTGCGAAGTGTTATGTATTCCTCGTCTACACTTCAAATGAATGTGAATGCGATACTTCCTCGCTAGGAAATAGCGTTTGCAGATATCTACGTATCGTAGCAATAGCTTTCTAATGCTTCTTAAAACGCGATATCGAATCTCATTTCTATGTTTCATGGTATAGATATATTATGATTTGCGAAGTGTCATGTATTCCTCGTCTACACTTCAAATGAATGTGAATGCCACACTTCCTCGCTAGGAAAAAGCGTTTGCAGATGTCTACGTACCGTAGCAATAGAGTTCTAATGCTTCTTAAAACGCGATATCGCATCCCATTTCTATGTTTCATGATAAGATATAATATGATTTGCGAAGTGTTATGTATTCCTCGTCTACACTTCAAATGAATGTAAATGCGACAATTCCTTGCTAGGAAATAGCTTTTGCAGATGTCTACGTATCGAAGCAATAGAGATCAAATGCTTCTTAAAACGAGATATTGCATCTCATATCTATGTTTCATGATGAGATATAATATTCATTGCGAAGTGTTATGCATTCCCCGTCTACGATTCAAATGCATGTAAATGCGACACTTCCTTGCAGGGAAATAGCGTTTGCATATGTCTACGTATCGTAGCAATAGAGTCCTAATGCTTCTTAAAACGCGATATTGCATCTCATTTCTATGTTTCATGGTAAGATATAATATGATTTGCGAAGTGTTATGTATTCCTCGCCTACACTTCAAATGAATGTAAATGCGACACTTCTTTGCTAGGAAATAGCGTTTGTAAATGTCTACCTATCGTAGCAATAGTGTTCTAATGCTTCTCAAAACGCGATATCGCATCTCATTTCTATGTTTCATGGTAAGATATAATATGATTTGCGAAGTGTCATGTATTCCTCGTCTACACTTCAAATGAATGTAAATGCGACACTTCCTTGCAAGGAAATAACGATTGCAGATGTCTACGTATCGTAGCAATAGAGTTCTAATGCTTCTTAAAACGCGATATCGCATCTCATTTCTATGTTTCATGGTAAGATATAACATGATTTGCGAAGTGTTATGTATTCCTCGTCTACACTTCAAATGAATGTAAATGCGACACTTCTTTGCTAGGAAATAGAGTTTGCAAATGTCTACCTATCGTAGCAATAGTGTTCTAATGCTTCTTAAAACGCGATATCGCTTCTCATTTCTATGTTTCATGGTAAGATATAATATGATTTGCGAAGTGTTATGTATTCCTCGTCTACATTTCAAATGAAAGTAAATGCGACACTTCCTTGCAAGGAAATAGCGATTGCAGATGTCTACGTATCGTAGCAATAGAGTTCATATGATTCTTAAAACGCGATATCGCATCTCATTTCTATGTTTCATGGTAAGATATAACATGATTTGCGAAGTGTTATGTATTCCTCGTCTACACTTCAAATGAATGTGAATGCGATACTTCCTCGCTAGGAAATAGCGTTTGCAGATATCTACGTATCGTAGCAATAGCTTTCTAATGCTTCTTAAAACGCGAAATCGCATCTCATTTCTATGTTTCATGGGAAAATATAATATGATTTGCGAAGTGTTATGTATTCCTCGCCTACACTTCAAATGAATGTAAATGCGACACTTCCTTGCAAGGAAATAGCGATTGCAGATGTCTACGTATCGTAGCAATAGAGTTCATATGATTCTTAAAACGCGATATCGCATCTCATTTCTATGTTTCATGGTAAGATATAACATGATTTGCGAAGTGTTATGTATTCCTCGTCTACACTTCAAATGAATGTGAATGCGGTACTTCCTCGCTAGGAAATAGCGTTTGCAGATATCTACGTATCGTAGCAAAAGCTTTCTAATGCTTCTTAAAACGCGATATCGAATCTCATTTCTATGTTTCATGGTATAGATATAATATGATTTGCGAAGTATCATGTATTCCTCGTCTACACTTCAAATGAATGTAAATGCGACACTTCCTTGCTAGGAAATAGCGACTGCAGATGTCTAGGTATCGTAGCAACAGAGTTCTAATGCTACTTAAAACGCGATATCGCATCTCATTTCTATGTTTCATGGTAAGATATAATATGATTTGCGAAGTGTTATGTATTCCTCGTCTACACTTCAAATGAATGTAAATGCGACACTTCCTTGCAAGGAAGTAGCGTTTGCAGATGTCTACGTATCGAAGCAATAGAGTTCAAATGCTTCTTAAAACGCGATATCGCATCTCATCTCTATGTTTCATGGTAAGATATAATATGATTTGCGAAGTGTCATGTATTCCTCGTCTACACTTCAAATGAATGTAAATGCGACACTTCCTTGCAAGGAAATAGCGTCTGCAGATGTCTAGGTATCGTAGCAATAGAGTTCAAATGCTTCTTAAAACGCGATATCGCATCTCATCTCTATGTTTCATGGTAAGATATAATATGATTTGCGAAGTGTCATGTATTCCACGTCTACACTTCAAATGAATGTAAATGCGACACTTCCTTGCAAGGAAATAGCGTCTGCAGATGTCTAGGTATCGTAGCAATAGAGTTCTGATGCTTCTTAAAACGCAATATCGCATGTCATTTCTATGTTTCATGGTAAGATATAATATGATTTGCGAAGTGTTATGTATCCCTCGCCTACACTTCAAATGAATGTAAATGCGACACTTCTTTGCTAGGAAATAGAGTTTGCAAATGTCTACCTATCGTAGCAATAGTGTTCTAATGCTTCTTAAAACGCGATATCGCATATCATTTCTATGTTTCATGGTAAGATATAATATGATTTGCGAAGTGTCATGTATTCCTCGTCTACACTTCAAATGAATGTAAATGCGACACTTCCTTGCAAGGAAATAGCGTCTGCAGATGTCTAGGTATCGTAGCAATAGAGTTCAAATGCTTCTTAAAACGCGATATCGCATCTCATCTCTATGTTTCATGGTAAGATATAATATGATTTGCGAAGTGTCATGTATTCCTCGTCTACACTTCAAATGAATGTAAATGCGACACTTCCTTGCAAGGAAATAGCATCTGCAGATGTCTAGGTATCGTAGCAATAGAGTTCTAATGCTTCTTAAAACGCAATATCGCATGTCATTTCTATGTTTCATGGCAAGATATAATATGATTAGCGAAGTATCATGTATTGCTCGTCTACACATCAAATGAATGTAAATGCGACACTTCCTTGCTAGGAAATAGCGTCTGCAAATGTCTACCTATCGTAGCAATAGTGTTCTAATGCTTCTTAAAACGCGATATCGCATCTCATTTCTATGTTTCATGGTAAGATATAATATGATTTGCGAAGTGTTATGTACTCCTCGTCTACACTTCAAATGAATGTAAATGCGACACTTCCTTGCAAGGAAATAGCGATTGCAGATGTCTACGTATCGTAGCAATAGAGTTCAAATGATTCTTAAAACGCGATATCGCATCTCATTTCTATGTTTCATGGTAAGATATAACATGATTTGCGAAGTGTTATGTATTCCTCGTCTACACATCAAATGAATGTGAATGCGATACTTCCTCGCTAGGAAATAGCGTTTGCAGATGTCTACGTATCGTAGCAATAGCTTTCTAATGCTTCTTAAAACGAGATATTGCATCTCATATCTATGTTTGATGATAAGATATAATATTCATTGCGAAGTGTTATGCATTCCTCGTCTACGATTCAAATGAATGTAAATGCGACACTTCCATGCAAGGAAATAGCATTTGCAGATGTCTACGTATCGTAGCAATAGAGTTCTTATGATTCTAAAAACGCTATATTGCATCTCACTTCTACGTTTCATGGTAAGATATAATATGATTTGCGAAGTGTCATGTATTCCTCGTCTACAATTCAAATGAATGTGAATGCGACACTTCCTCGCTAGGAAATAGCGTTTGCAGATATCTACGTATCGTAGGGACAGAGTTCTATTGCTACTTAAAACGCGATATCGCATCTCATTTCTATGTTTCATGGTAAGATATAATATGATTTGCGAACTGTTATGTATTCCTCGTCTACACTTCAAATGAATGTAAATGCGACACTTCCTTGCAAGGAAATAGCGTTTGCAGATGTCTAAGTATCGAAGCAATAGAGTTCAAATGCTTCTTAAAACGCGATATCGCATCTCATCTCTATGTTTCATGGTAAGATATAATATGATTTGCGAAGTGTCATGTATTCCTCATCTACACTTCAAATGAATGTAAATGCGACACTTCCTTGCAAGGAAATAGCGTCTGCAGATGTCTAGGTATCGTAGCAATAGAGTTCTAATGCTTCTTAAAACGCAATATCGCATGTCATTTCTATGTTTCATGGTAAGATATAATATGATTTGCGAATTGTTATGTATTCCTCGTCTACACTTCAAATGAATGTAAATGCGACACTTCTTTGCTAGGAAATAGCGTTAGCAAATGTCTACCTATCGTAGCAGTAGTGTTCTAATGCTTCTTAAAACGCGATATCGCATCTCATTTCTATGTTTCATGGTAAGATATAATATGATTTGCGAAGTATCATGTATTCCTCGTCTACACTTCAAATGAATGTTAATGCGACACTTCCTTGCTAGGAAATAGCGTCTGCAGATGTCTAGGTATCGTAGCAACAGAGTTCTAATGCTTCTTAAAACGCGATATCGCATCTCATTTCTATGTTTCATGATAATATATAATATGATTTGCGAAGTGTTATGTATTCCTCGTCTACACTTCAAATGAATGTAAATGCGACACTTCCTTGCTAGGAAATAGCTTTTGCAGATGTCTACGTATCGAAGCAATAGAGTTCAAACGCTTCTTAAAACGATATATTGCATCTCATATCTATGTTTCATGATGAGATATAATATTCATTGCGAAGTGTTATGCATTCCTCGTCTACGTTTCAAATGAATGTAAATGCGACACTTCCATGCAAGGAAATAGCGTTTGCAGATGTCTACGTATCGTAGCAATAGAGTTCTTATGATTCTTAAAACGCTATATTGCATCTCATTTCTACGTTTCGTGGTAAGATATAATATGATTTGCGAAGTGTCATGTATTCCTCGTCTACACTTCAAATGAATGTAAATGCGACACTTCTTTGCTAGGAAATAGCGTTTGCAAATGTCTACCTATCGTAGCAATAGTGTTCTAATGCTTATCAAAACGCGATATCGCACCTCATTTCTATGTTTCATGGTAAGATATAATATGATTTGCGAAGTGTTATGTATTCCTCGTCTACACTTCAAATGAATGTAAATGCGACACTTCCTTGCAAGGAAATAGCGATTGCAGATGTCTACGTATCGTAGCAATAGAGTTCAAATGATTCTTAAAACGCGATATCGCATCTCATTTCTATGTTTCATGGTAAGATATAACATGATTTGCGAAGTGTTATGTATTCCTCGTCTACACATCAAATGAATGTGAATGCGATACTTCCTCGCTAGGAAATAGCGTTTGCAGATGTCTAAGTATCGAAGCAATAGAGTTCAAATGCTTCTTAAAACGCGATATCGCATCTCATCTCTATGTTTCATGGTAAGATATAATATGATTTGCGAAGTATCACGTATTCCTCGTCTACACTTCAAATGAATGTAAATGCGACACTTCCTTGCTATGCAATAGCGTCTGCAGATGCCTACGTATCGTAGGAACAGAGTTCTAATGCTACTTCAAACGCGATATCGCATCTCATTTCTATGTTTCATGGTAAGATATAATATGATTTGCGAAGTGTTATGTATTCCTCGTCTACACTTCAAATGAATGTGAATGCGATACTTCCTCGCTAGGAAATAACGTTTGCACATATCTACGTATCATAGCAATAGCTTTCTAATGCTTCTTAAAACGCGATATCGAATCTCATTTCTATGTTTCATGGTGTAGATATAATATGATTTGCGAAGTATCATGTATTGCTTGTCTACACTTCAAATGAATGTAAATGCGACACTTCCTTGCTAGGAAATAGCGTCTGCAGATGTCTAGGTATCGTAGCAATAGATTTCAAATGCTTCTTAAAACGAGATATTGCATCTCATATCTATGTTTCATGATAAGATATAATATTGATTGCGAAGTGTTATGCATTCCTCGTCTACGTTTCAAATGAATGTAAACGCGACACTTCTATGCAAGGAAATAACGTTTGCAGATGTCTACGTATCGTGGCAATAGGGTTCTAATGCTTCTTAAAACGCGATATCGCATCTCATTTCTATGTTTCATGGTAAGATATAATATGATTTGCGAAGTGTTATGTATTCCTCGTCTACACTTCAAATGAATGTAAATGCGACACTTCTTTGCTAGGAAATAGCGTGTGCAAATGTCTACCTATCGTAGCAATAGTGTTCTAATGCTTCTTAAAACGCGATATCGCATCCCATTTCTATGTTTCATGATAAGATATAATATTCATTGCGAAGTGTTATGCATTCCTCGTCTACGCTTCAAATGAATGTAAATGCGACACTTCCATGCAAGGAAATAGCGTTTGCAGATGTCTACGTATCGTAGCAATAGAGTTCTTATGATTCTTAAAACGCTATATTGCATCTCATTTCTACGTTTCATGGCAAGATATAATATGATTTGCGAAGTGTCATGTATTCCTCGTCTACACTTCAAATGAATGTGAATGCGACACTTCCTCGCTAGGAAATAGCGTTTGCAGATGTCTACGTATCGTAGCAATAGAGTTCTAATGCTTCTTAAAACGCGATATCGCATCCCATTTCTATGTTTCATGATAAGATATAATATGATTTGCGAAGTGTTATGTATTCCTCGTCTACACTTCAAATGAATGTAAATGCGACACTTCCTTGCTAGGAAATAGCTTTTGCAGATGTCTACGTATCGAAGCAATAGAGTTCAAACGCTTCTTAAAACGAGATATTGCATCTCATATCTATGTTTCATGATGAGATATAACATTCATTGCGAAGTGTTATGCATTCCCCGTCTACGATTCAAATGAATGTAAATGCGACACTTCCTTGCAGGGAAATAGCGTTTGCAGATGTCTACGTATCGTAGCAATAGAGTTCTAATGCTTCTTAAAACGCGATATCGCATCTCATTTCTATGTTTCATGGTAAGATATAATACTCATTGCGAAGTGTTATGTATTCCTCGCCTACACTTCAGATGAATGTAAATGCGACACTTCTTTGCTAGGAAATAGCGTTTGCAAATGTCTACCTATCGTAGCAATAGTGCTATAATGCTTCTTAAAACGCGATATCGCATCTCATTTCTATGTTTCATGGTAAGATATAATATGATTTGCGAAGTATCATGTATTCCTCGTCTACACTTCAAATGAATGTTAATGCGACACTTCCTTGCTAGGAAATAGCGTCTGCAGATGTCTAGGTATCGTAGCAATAGAGTTCATATGATCCTTAAAACGAGATATTGCATCTCATATCTATGTTTCCTGATAAGATATAATATTCATTGCGAAGTGTTATGCATTCCTCGTCTACGATTCAAATGAATGTAAATGCGACACTTCCTTGCAAGGAAATAGCGTTTGCAGAAGTCTACGTATCGTAGCAATAGAGTTCTAATGCTACTTAAAACGCGATATCGCATCTCATTTCTATGTTTTATGGTAAGATATAATATGATTTGCGAAGTGTTATGTATTCCTCGTCTACACTTCAAATGAATGTAAATGCGACACTTCTTTTCTAGGAAATAGCGTTTGCAAATGTCTACCTATCGTAGCAATAGTGTTCTACTGCTTCTTAAAACGCGATATCGCATCTCATTTCTATGTTTCATGGTAAGATATTATATGATTAGCGAAGTATCATGTATTCCTCGTCTACACTTCAAATGAATGTAAATGCGACACTTCCTTGCTAGGAAATAGCGTCTGCAGATGTCTAGGTATCGTAGCAATAGAGTTCTAATGCTACTTAAAACGCGATATCGCATCTCATTTCTATGCTTCATGGTAAGATATAATATGATTTGCGAAGTGTTATGTATTCCTCGTCTACACTTCAAATGAATGTAAATGCGACACTTCCTTGCAAGGAAATAGCGATTGCAGATGTCTACGTATCGTAGCAATAGAGTTCATATGATTCTTAAAACGCGATATCGCATCTCATTTCTATGCTTCATGGTAAGATATAGCATGATTTGCGAAGTGTTATGTATTCCTCGTCTACGCTTCAAATGAATGTGAATGCGATACTTCCTCGCTAGGAAATAGCGTTTGCAGATGTCTACGTATCGTAGCAATAGCTTTCTAGTGCTTCTTAAAACGAGATATTGCATCTCATATCTATGTATCATGATAAGATATAATATTCATTGCGAAGTGTTATGCATTTCTCGTCTACGGTTCAAATGAATGTAAATGCGACACTTCCATGCAAGGAAATAGCGTCTGCAGATGTCTAGGTATCGTAGCAATAGAGTTCTAATGCTACTTAAAACGCGATATCGCATCTCATTTCTATGTTTCATGGTATGATATAATATGATTTGCGAAGTGTTATGTATTCGTCGTCTACACTTCAAATGAATGTAATTGCGACACTTCTTTGCTAGGAAATAGCGTTTGCAAATGTCTACCTATCGTAGCAATAGTGTCCTAATGCTTCTTAAAACGCGATATCGCATCTCATTTCTATGTTTCATGGTAAGACATAATATGATTTGCGAAGTGTTATGGATTCCTCGTCTACACTTCAAATGAATGTGAATGCGATACTTCCTCGCTAGGCAATAGCGTCTGCAGATGTCTACGTATCGTAGCAATAGAGTTCATATGATTCTTAAAACGAGATATTGCATCTCATATCTATGTTTCCTGATAAGATATAATATTCATTGCGAAGTGTTATGCATTCCTCGTCTACGATTCAAATGAATGTAAATGCGACACTTCCTTGCAAGGAAATAGCGTTTGCAGATGTCTACGTATCGTAGCAATAGAGTTCTAATGCTACTTAAAACGCGATATCGCATCTCATTTCTATGTTTCATGGTAAGATATAATATGATTTGCGAAGTGTTATGTATTCCTCGTCTACACTTCAAATGAATGTAAATGCGACACTTCTTTTCTAGGAAATAGCGTTTGCAAATGTCTACTTATCGTAGCAATAGTGTTCTACTGCTTCTTAAAACGCGATATCGCATCTCATTTCTATGTTTCATGGTAAGATATAATATGATTAGCGAAGTATCATGTATTCCTCGTCTACACTTCAAATGAATGTAAATGCGACACTTCCTTGCTAGGAAATAGCGTCTGCAGATGTCTAGGTATCGTAGCAATAGAGTTCTAATGCTACTTAAAACGCGATATCGCATCTCATTTCTATGCTTCATGGTAAGATATAATATGATTTGCGAAGTGTTATGTATTCCTCGTCTACACTTCAAATGAATGTAAATGCGACACTTCCTTGCAAGGGAATAGCGATTGCAGATGTCTACGTATCGTAGCAATAGAGTTCATATGATACTTAAAACGCGATATCGCATCTCATTTCTATGTTTCATGGTAAGATATAGCATGATTTGCGAAGTGTTATGTATTCCTCGTCTACGCTTCAAATGAATGTGAATGCGACACTTCTTTGCTAGGAAATAGCGTTTGCAAATGTCTACCTATCGTAGCAATAGTGTTCTAATGCTTCTTAAAACGCGATATCGCATCTCATTTCTATGTTTCATGGTAAGATATAATATGATTAGCGAAGTATCATGTATTCCTCGTCTACACTTCAAATGAATGTAAATGCGACACTTCCTTGCTAGGAAATAGCGTCTGCAGATGTCTAGGTATCGTAGCAATAGAGTTCTAATTCTACTTAAAACGCGATATCGCATCTCATTTCTATGCTTCATGGTAAGATATAATATGATTTGCGAAGTGTTATGTATTCCTCGTCTACACTTCAAATGAATGTAAATGCGACACTTCCTTGCAAGGAAATAGCGATTGCAGATGTCTACGTATCGTAGCAATAGAGTTCATATGATTCTTAAAACGCGATATCGCATCTCATTTCTATGTTGCATGGTAAGATATAGCATGATTTGCGAAGTGTTATGTATTCCTCGTCTACGCTTCAAATGAATGTGAATGCGACACTTCTTTGCTAGGAAATAGCGTTTGCAAATGTCTACCTATCGTAGCAATAGTGTTCTAATGCTTCATAAAACGCGATATCGCATCTCATTTCTATGTTTCATGGTAAGATATAATATGATTTGCGAAGTGTTATGTGTTCCTCGTCTACACTACAAATGAATGTAAATGCGACACTTCCTTGCAAGGAAATAGCGATTGCAGATGTCTACGTATCGTAGCAATAGAGTTCTAATGCTTCTTAAAACGCGATATCGCATCTCATTTCTATGCTTCATGGTAAGATATAATATGATTTGCGAAGTGTTATGTATTCCTCGTCTACACTTCAAATGAATGTAAATGCGTCACTTCTTTGCTAGGAAATAGCGTTTGCAAATGTCTACCTATCGTAGCAATAGTGTTCTAATGCTTCTTAAAACGCGATATCGCATCTCATTTCTATGTTTCATGGTAAGATATAATATGATTAGCGAAGTATCATGTATTGCTCGTCTACACATCAAATGAATGTAAATGCGACACTTCCTTGCTAGGAAATAGCGTCTGCAGATGTATAGGTATCGTAGCAATAGAGTTCTAATGCTACTTAAAACGCGATATCGCATCTCATTTCTATGTTTCATGGTAAGATATAGCATGATTTGCGAAGTGTTATGTATTCCTCGTCTACACTTCAAATGAATGTAAATGCGACACTTCCTTGCTAGGAAATAGCGTCTGCAGATGTCTAGGTATCGTAGCAACAGAGTTCTAATGCTTCTTAAAACGCGATATCGCATCTCATTTCTATGTTTCATGGTAAGATATAATATGATTTGCGAAGTGTTATGTATTCCTCATCTACATTTCAAATGAAAGTAAATGCGACACTTCCTTGCAAGGAAATAGCGATTGCAGATGTCTATGTATCGTAGCAATAGAGTTCTTATGATTCTTAAAACCCTATTTTGCATCTCATTTCTACGTTTCATGGTAAGATATAATATGATTTGCGAAGTATCATGTATTCCTCGTTTACACTTCAAATGAATGTAAATGCGACACTTCCTTGCTAGGCAATAGGGTCTGCAGATGTCTACGTATCGTAGCAATAGTGTTCATATGATTCTTAAAACGAGATATTGCATCTCATATCTATGTTTCCTGATAAGATATAATATTCATTGCGAAGTGTTATGCATTCCTCGTCTATGATTCAAATGAATGTAAATGCGACACTTCCTTGCAAGGAAATAGCGTTTGCAGAAGTCTACGTATCGTAGCAATAGAGTTCTAATGCTACTTAAAACGCGATATCGCATCTCATTTCTATGTTTTATGGTAAGATATAATATGATTTGCGAAGTGTTATGTATTCCTCGTCTACACTTCAAATGAATGTAAAATGCGACACTTCTTTTCTAGGAAATAGCGTTTGCAAATGTCTACCTATCGTAGCAATAGTGTTCTACTGCTTCTTAAAACGCGATATCGCATCTCATTTCTATGTTTCATGGTAAGATATTATATGATTAGCGAAGTATCATGTATTCCTCGTCTACACTTCAAATGAATGTAAATGCGACACTTCCTTGCTAGGAAATAGGCGTCTGCAGATGTCTAGGTATCGTAGCAATAGAGTTCTAATGCTACTTAAAACGCGATATCGCATCTCATATCTATGTTTCACGATAAGATATAATATTCATTGCGAAGTGTTATGCATTCCTCGTCTACGGTTCAAATGAATGTAAATGCGACACTTCCATCCAAGGAAATAGCGTTTGCAGATGTCTACGTATCGTAGCAATAGAGTTCTTATGATTCTTAAAACGCTATATTGCATCTCATTTCTACGTTTCATGGTAAGATATAATATGATTTGCGAAGTGTCATGTATTCCTCGTCTACACTTCAAATGAATGTGAATGCGACACTTCCTCGTTAGGAAATAGCGTTTGAAGATGTCTACGTATCGTAGCAATAGAGTTCTAATGCTTCTTAAAACGCGATATCGCATCTGATTTCTATGTTTCATGGTAAGATATAATATGATTTGCGAAGTGATATGTATTCCTCGTCTACACTTCAAATGAATGTAAATACGACACTTCCTTGCAAGGAAATAGCGATTGCAGATGTCTACGTATCGTAGCAATAGAGTTCTAATGCTTCTTAAAAACGCGATATCGCATCACATTTCTATGTTTCATGGTAAGATATAATATGATTTGCGAAGTGTTATGTATTCCTCGTCTACACATCAAATGAATGTAAATGCGACACTTCCTTGCTAGGAAATAGCGTCTGCAGATGTCTAGGTATCGTAGCAATAGAGTTCTAATGCTACTTAAAACGCGATATCGCATCTCATTTCTATGTTTCATGGTAAGATATAATATGATTTGCGAAGTGTTATGTGTTCCTCGTCTACACTTCAAATGAATGTAAATGCGACACTTCCTTGCAAGGAAATAGCGATTGCAGATGTCTACGTATCGTAGCAATAGAGTTCTAATGCTTCTTAAAACGCGATATCGCATCTCATTTCTATGCTTCATGGTAAGATATAATATGATTTGCGAAGTGTTATGTATTCCTCGTCTACACTTCAAATGAATGTAAATGCGACACTTCCTTGCAAGGAAATAGCGATTGCAGATGTCTACGTATCGTAGCAATGGAGTTCATATGATTCTTAAAACGCGATATCGCATCTCATTTCTATGTTTCATGGTAAGATATAGCATGATTTGCGCAGTGTTATGTATTCCTCGTCTACACTTCAAATGAATGTGAATGCGATACTTCCTCGCTAGGAAATAGCGTTAGCAGATGTCTACGTATCGTAGCAATAGCTTTCTAATGCTTCTTAAAACGAGATATTGCATCTCATATCTATGTTTCATGATAAGATATAATATTCATTGCGAAGTGTTATGTATTCCTCGTCTACACTTCAAATGAATGTAAATGCGACACTTCCTTGCTAGGCAATAGCGTCTGCAGATGTCTACGTATCGTAGCAATAGAGTTCATATGATTCTTAAAACGAGATATTGCATCTCATATCTATGTTTCCTGATAAGATATAATATTCATTGCGAAGTGTTATGCATTCCTCGTCTACGATTCAAATGAATGTAAATGCGACACTTCCTTGCAAGGAAATAGCGTTCGCTGATGTCTAGGTATCGTAGCAATAGAGTTCTAGTGCTTCTTAAAACGCGATATCGCATCTCATTTCTATGTTTCATGGTAAGATATAATATGATTTGCGAAGTGTTATGTATTCCTCGTCTACACTTCAAATGAATGTAAATGCGACACTTCTTTGCTGGGAAATAGCGTTTGCAAATGTCTACCTATCGTAGCAATAGTGTTCTACTGCTTCTTAAAACGCGATATCGCATCTCATTTCTATGTTTCATGGTAAGATATAATATGATTAGCGAAGTATCATGTATTCCTCGTCTACACTTCAAATGAACGTAAATGCGACACTTCCTTGCTAGGAAATAGCGTCTGCAGATGTCTAGGTATCGTAGCAATAGAGTTCTAATGCTACTTAAAAACGCGATATCGCATCTCATATCTATGTTTCATGATAAGATATAATATTCATTGCGAAGTGTTATGCATTCTCGTCTACGGTTCAAATGAATGTAAATGCGACACTTCCATCCAAGGAAATAGCGTTTGCAGATGTCTACGTATCGTAGCAATAGAGTTCTTATGATTCTTAAAACGCTATATTGCATCTCATTTCTACGTTTCATGGTAAGATATAATATGATTTGCGAAGTGTCATGTATTCCTCGTCTACACTTCAAATGAATGTGAATGCGACACTTCCTCGCTAGGAAATGGCGTTTGAAGATGTCTACGTATCGTAGCAATAGAGTTCTAATGCTTCTTAAAAACGCGATATCGCATCTCATTTCTATGTTTCTTGGTAAGATATAATATGATTTGCGAAGTGTTATGTATTCCTCGTCTACACTTCAAATGAATGTAAATGCGACACTTCCTTGCTAGGAAATAGCGTCTGCAGATGCCTAGGTATCGTAGGAATACAGTTCTAGTGCTTCTTAAAACGCGATATCGCATCTCATTTCTATGTTTCATGGTAAGATATAATATGATTTGCGAAGTGGTATGTATTCCTCGTCTACACTTCAAATAAATGTAAATGCGACACTTCCTTGCAAGGAAATAGCGATTGCAGATGTCTACGTATCGTAGCAATAGAGTTCATATGATTCTTAAAACGCGATATCGCATCTCATTTCTATGTTTCATGGTAAGATATAACATGATTTGCGAAGTGTTATGTATTCCTCGTCTACACTTCAAATGAATGTAAATACGACACTTCCTTGCAAGGAAAATAGCGATTGCAGATGTCTACGTATCGTAGCAATAGAGTTCTAATGCTTCTTAAAACGCGATATCGCATCTCATTTCTATGTTTCATGGTAAGATATAATATGATTTGCGAAGTGTCACGTATTCCTCGCCTACACTTCAAATGAATGTAAATGCGACACTTCCTTCCTAGGAAATAGCGTTTGCAGATGTCTACGTATCGAAGCAATAGAGTTCAAGTGCTTCAAAAAACGAGATATTGCATCTCGTATCTGTGTTTTCCTGATAAGATATAATATTCATTGCGAAGTGTTATGCATTCCTTGTCTACGATTCAAATGAATGTAAATGCGCCACTTCCTTGCAAGGAAATAGCGTTTGCAGATGTCTACGTATCGTAGCAATAGAGTTCTAATGCTTCTTAAAACGCGATATCGCATCTCATTTCTATGTTTCATGGTAAGATATAATATGATTTGCGAAGTGTTATGTATTCCTCGTCTACACTTCAAATGAATGTAAATGCGACACTTCCTTGCAAGGAAATAGCGATTGCAGATGTCTACGTATCGTAGCAATAGAGTTCATATGATTCTTAAAACGCGATATCGCATCTCATTTCTATGTTTCATGGTAAGATATAACATGATTTGCGAAGTGTTATGTATTCCTCGTCTACACTTCAAATGAATGTGAATGCGATACTTCCTCGCTAGGAAATAGCGTTTGCAGATGTCTACGTATTGTAGCTGTAGCTTTCTAATGCTTCTTAAAAACGCGATATCGCATCTCATTTCTATGTTTCATGGTAAGATATAATATGATTTGCGAAGTATCATGTATTCCTCGTCTACACTTCAAATGAATGTAAATGCGACACTTCCTTGCTAGGCAATAGCGTCTGCAGATGTCTACGTATCGTAGCAATAGAGTTCATATGATTCTTAAAACGAGATATTGCATCTCATATCTATGTTTCCTGATAAGATATAATATTCATTGCGAAGTGTTATGCATTCCTCGTCTACGATCCAAATGAATGTAAATGCGACACTTCCTTGCAAGGAAATAGAGTTTGCAGATGTCTACGTATCGAAGCAATAGAGTTTCAAATGCTTCTTAAAACGAGATATTGCATCTCATATCTATGTTTCATGATAAGATATAATATTCATTGCGAAGTGTTATGCATTCCTCGCCTACGGTTCAAATGAATGTAAATACGACACTTCCTTGCTAGGAAATAGCGTTTGCAGAAGTCTACGTATCGTAGCAATAGAATTCTAATGCTTCTTAAAACGCGATATCGCATCTCATTTCTATGTTTCATGGTAAGATGTAATATTATTTGCGAAGTGTTATGTATTCCTCGCCTATACTTCAAATGAATGTAAATGCGAGACTTCTTTCCTAGGAAATAGCGTTTGCAAATGTCTACCTATCGTAGCAATAGTGTTCTAATGCTTCTTAAAACGCGATATCGCATCTCATTTCTATGTTTCATGGTAAGATATAGTATGATTTGCGAAGTATCATGTATTCCTCGTCTACACTTCAAATGAATGTAAATGCGACACTTCCTTGCTAGGAAATAGCATCTGCAGATGTCTAGGTATCGCAGCAATAGAGTTCTAATGCTTCCTAAAACGCGATATCGCATCTCATTTCTATGTTTCATGGTAAGATATAATATGATTTGCGAAGTGTCATGTATTCCTCGTCTACACTTCAAATGAATGTAAATGCGACACTTCCTTGCAAGGAAATAGCGATTGCAGATGTCTACGTATCGTAGCAATAGAGTTCTTATGACTCTTAAAACGCGATATCGCATCACATTTCTATGTTTCATGGTAAGATATAATATGATTTGCGGAGTGTTATGTATTCCTCGTCTACACTTCAAATGAATGTGAATGCGACACTTCCTCGCTAGGAAATGGCGTTTGCAGATGTCTACGTATCGTAGCAGTAGAGTTCTAATGCTTCTTAAAACGCGATATCGCATCTCAATTCTATGTTTCATGGTAAGATATAATATGATTTGCGAAGTGTTATGTATTCCTCGTCTACACATCAAATGAATGTAAATGCGACACTTCCTTGTAAGGAAATAGCGATTGCAGATGTCTACGTATCGTAGCAATGGAGTTCATATGATTCTTAAAACGCGATATCGCATCTCATTTCTATGTTTCATGGTAAGATATAGCATGATTTGCGCAGTGTTATGTATTCCTCGTCTACACTTCAAATGAATGTGAATGCGATACTTCCTCGCTAGGAAATAGCGTTAGCAGATGTCTACGTATCGTAGCAATAGCTTTCTAATGCTTCTTAAAACGAGATATTGCATCTCATATCTATGTTTCATGATAAGATATAATATTCATTGCGAAGTGTTATGTATTCCTCGTCTACACTTCAAATGAATGTAAATGCGACACTTCCTTGCTAGGCAATAGCGTCTGCAGATGTCTACGTATCGTAGCAATAGAGTTCTTATGATTCTTACAACGCGATATCGGATCTCATTTCTATGTTTCATGGTAAGATATAATATGATTTGTGAAGTGTTATGTATTCCTCGTCTGCACTTCAAATGAATGTAAATGCGACACTTCCTTGCAAGGAAATAGCGTTTACAGATGTCTACGTATCGTAGCAATAGAGTTCTAATGCTTCTTAAAACGCGATATCGCATCTCATTTCTATGTTTCATGGTAGGATATAACATGATTTGCGAAGTGTCATGTATTCCTCGTCTACACTTCAAATGAATGTAAATGCGACACTTCCTTGCTAGGAAATAGCGTCTGCAGATGTCCAGGTATCGTAGCAATAGAGTTCTAATGCTTCTTAAGACGCGATATCGCATCTCATTTCTATGTTTCATGGTAAGATATAATATGATTGGGGAAGTGTTATGTATTCCTTGTCTACACTTCAAATGAATGTAAATGCGACACTTCCTTGCAAGGAAATAGCGTTTGCAGATGTCTACATATCGGAGCAATAGAGTTCAAATGCTTCTTAAAACGAGATATTGCATCTCATATCTATGTTTCATGATAAGATATAATATTCATTGCGAAGTGTTATGCATTCCTCGTCTACGATTCAAATGAATGTAAATGCGACACTTCCTTGCAAGGAAATAGCGTTTGCAAATGTCTACCTATCGTAGCAGTAGTGTTCTAATGCTTCTTAAAACGCGATATCGCATCTCATTTCTATGTTTCATGGTAAGATATAATATGATTTGCGAAGTGTTATGTATTCCTCGTCTACACTTCAAATGAATGTAAATGCGACACTTCCTTGCTAGGAAATAGCGTCTGCAGATGTCTACCTATCGTAGCAGTAGTGTTCTAATGCTTCTTAAAACGCGATATCGCATCTCATTTCTATGTTTCATGGTAAGATATAATATGATTTGCGAAGTGTTATGTATTCCTCGTCTACACTTCAAATGAATGTAAATGCGACACTTCCTTGCTAGGAAATAGCGTCTGCAGATGTCTACGTATCGAACCAATAGAGTTCAAATGCTTCTTAAAACGCGATATCGCATCTCATTTCCATGTTTCATGGTATGATATAATATGATTTGCGAGGTAACATGTATTCCTCGTCTACACTTAAAATGAATGTAAATGCGACACATCCTTGCAAGGAAATAGCGATTGCAGATGTCTACGTATCGTAGCAATGGATTTCTGATGCTGCTTAGAACGCGATATTGCATCTCATTTCTATGTTTCATGGTAAGATATAATATGATTTGCGAAGTGTTATGTATTCCTCGTCTGCACTTCAAATGAATGTAAATGCGACACTTCCTTGCAAGGAAATAGCGTTTACAGATGTCTACGTATCGTAGCAATAGAGTTCTAATGCTTCTTAAAACGCGATATCGCATCTCATTTCTATGTTTCATGGTAGGATATAACATGATTTGCGAAGTGTCATGTATTCCTCGTCTACACTTCAAATGAATGTAAATGCGACACTTCCTTGCTAGGAAATAGCGTCTGCAGATGTCCAGGTATCGTAGCAATAGAGTTCTAATGCTTCTTAAGACGCGATATCGCATCTCATTTCTATGTTTCATGGTAAGATATAATATGATTGGGGAAGTGTTATGTATTCCTTGTCTACACTTCAAATGAATGTAAATGCGACACTTCCTTGCAAGGAAATAGCGTTTGCAAATGTCTACGTATCGAAGCAATAGAGTTCAAATGTTTCTTTAAACGAGATATTGCATTTCATATCTATGTTTCATGATAAGATATAATATTCATTGCGAAGTGTTATGCATTCCTCGTCTACGATTCAAATGAACGAAATGCGACACTTCCTTGCAAGGAAATAGCGTTTGCAGATGTCTACGTATCGTAACAATAGAGTTCTAATGCTTCTTAAAACGCGATATCGCATCTCATTTCTATGTTTCATGGTAAGATATAATATGATTTGCGAAGTATCATGTATTCCTCGTCTACACTTCAAATGAATGTAAATGCGACACTTCCTTGCAAGGAAATAGCGTTTGCAGATGTCTACGTATCGTAGTAATAGAGTTCAAATGCTTCTTAAAACGAGATATTGCATCTCATATCTATGTGTCATGATAAGATATAATATTCATTGCGATGTGTTATGCATTCCTCGCCTACGATTCAAATGAACGTAAATGCGACACTTCCTTGCAAGGAAATAGCGTCTGCAGATGTCTACGTATCGTAACAGTAGAGTTCTTATGATTCTTAGAACGCGATATCGCATCTCATTTCAATGTTTCATGGTAAGATATAATATGATTCGCGAAGTGTTATGTATTCCTCGTCTACACTTCAAATGAATGTGAATGCGACACTTCCTAGCAAGGAAATAGCATTTGCAGATGTCTACGTATCGTAGCAATAGAGTTCTTATGATTCTTAAAACGCGATATCGCATCTCATTTCAATGTTTCATGGTAAGATATAATATGATTTGCGAAGTGTTATGTGTTCCTCGTCTACACTTCAAATGAATGTAAATGCGACACTTCCTTGCAAGGAAATAGCGATTGCAGATGTCTACGTATCGTAGCAATAGAGTTCTAATGCTTCTTAAAACGCGATATCGCATCTCATTTCTATGCTTCATGGTAAGATATAATATGATTTGCGAAGTGTTATGTATTCCTCGTCTACACTTCAAATGAATGTAAATGCGACACTTCCTTGCAAGGAAATAGCGATTGCAGATGTCTACGTATCGTAGCAATGGAGTTCATATGATTCTTAAAACGCGATATCGCATCTCAGTTCTATGTTTCATGGTAAGATATAGCATGATTTGCGCAGTGTTATGTATTCCTCGTCTACACTTCAAATGAATGTGAATGCGATACTTCCTCGCTAGGAAATAGCGTTAGCAGATGTCTACGTATCGTAGCAATAGCTTTCTAATGCTTCTTAAAACGAGATATTGCATCTCATATCTATGTTTCATGATAAGATATAATATTCATTGCGAAGTGTTATGTATTCCTCGTCTACACTTCAAATGAATGTAAATGCGACACTTCCTTGCTAGGCAATAGCGTCTGCAGATGTCTACGTATCGTAGCAATAGAGTTCATATGATTCTTAAAACGAGATATTGCATCTCATATCTATGTTTCCTGATAAGATATAATATTCATTGCGAAGTGTTATGCATTCCTCGTCTACGATTCAAATGAATGTAAATGCGACACTTCCTTGCAAGGAAATAGCGTTCGCTGATGTCTAGGTATCGTAGCAATAGAGTTCTAGTGCTTCTTAAAACGCGATATCGCATCTCATTTCTATGTTTCATGGTAAGATATAATATGATTTGCGAAGTGTTATGTATTCCTCGTCTACACTTCAAATGAATGTAAATGCGACACTTCTTTGCTGGGAAATAGCGTTTGCAAATGTCTACCTATCGTAGCAATAGTGTTCTACTGCTTCTTAAAACGCGATATCGCATCTCATTTCTATGTTTCATGGTAAGATATAATATGATTAGCGAAGTATCATGTATTCCTCGTCTACACTTCAAATGAACGTAAATGCGACACTTCCTTGCTAGGAAATAGCGTCTGCAGATGTCTAGGTATCGTAGCAATAGAGTTCTAATGCTACTTAAAACGCGATATCGCATCTCATATCTATGTTTCATGATAAGATATAATATTCATTGCGAAGTGTTATGCATTCCTCGTCTACGGTTCAAATGAATGTAAAATGCGACACTTCCATCCAAGGAAATAGCGTTTGCAGATGTCTACGTATCGTAGCAATAGAGTTCTTATGATTCTTAAAACGCTATATTGCATCTCATTTCTACGTTTCATGGTAAGATATAATATGATTTGCGAAGTGTCATGTATTCCTCGTCTACACTTCAAATGAATGTGAATGCGACACTTCCTCGCTAGGAAATGGCGTTTGAAGATGTCTACGTATCGTAGCAATAGAGTTCTAATGCTTCTTAAAACGCGATATCGCATCTCATTTCTATGTTTCTTGGTAAGATATAATATGATTTGCGAAGTGTTATGTATTCCTCGTCTACACTTCAAATGAATGTAAATGCGACACTTCCTTGCTAGGAAATAGCGTCTGCAGATGTCTAGGTATCGTAGGAATACAGTTCTAGTGCTTCTTAAAACGCGATATCGCATCTCATTTCTATGTTTCATGGTAAGATATAATATGATTTGCGAAGTGGTATGTATTCCTCGTCTACACTTCAAATAAATGTAAATGCGACACTTCCTTGCAAGGAAATAGCGATTGCAGATGTCTACGTATCGTAGCAATAGAGTTCATATGATTCTTAAAACGCGATATCGCATCTCATTTCTATGTTCATGGTAAGATATAACATGATTTGCGAAGTGTTATGTATTCCTCGTCTACACTTCAAATGAATGTAAATACGACACTTCCTTGCAAGGAAATAGCGATTGCAGATGTCTACGTATCGTAGCAATAGAGTTCTAATGCTTCTTAAAACGCGATATCGCATCTCATTTCTATGTTTCATGGTAAGATATAATATGATTTGCGAAGTGTCACGTATTCCTCGCCTACACTTCAAATGAATGTAAATGCGACACTTCCTTCCTAGGAAATAGCGTTTGCAGATGTCTACGTATCGAAGCAATAGAGTTCAAGTGCTTCAAAAAACGAGATATTGCATCTCGTATCTGTGTTTCCTGATAAGATATAATATTCATTGCGAAGTGTTATGCATTCCTTGTCTACGATTCAAATGAATGTAAATGCGCCACTTCCTTGCAAGGAAATAGCGTTTGCAGATGTCTACGTATCGTAGCAATAGAGTTCTAATGCTTCTTAAAACGCGATATCGCATCTCATTTCTATGTTTCATGGTAAGAAATAATATGATTTGCGAAGTGTTATGTATTCCTCGTCTACACTTCAAATGAATGTAAATGCGACACTTCCTTGCAAGGAAATAGCGATTGCAAATGTCTACGTATCGTAGCAATAGAGTTCATATGATTCTTAAAACGCGATATCGCATCTCATTTCTATGTTTCATGGTAAGATATAACATGATTTGCGAAGTGTTATGTATTCCTCGTCTACACTTCAAATGAATGTGAATGCGATACTTCCTCGCTAGGAAATAGCGTTTGCAGATGTCTACGTATTGTAGCTGTAGCTTTCTAATGCTTCTTAAAACGCGATATCGCATCTCATTTCTATGTTTCATGGTAAGATATAATATGATTTGCGAAGTATCATGTATTCCTCGTCTACACTTCAAATGAATGTAAATGCGACACTTCCTTGCTAGGCAATAGCGTCTGCAGATGTCTACGTATCGTAGCAATAGAGTTCATATGATTCTTAAAACGAGATATTGCATCTCATATCTATGTTTCCTGATAAGATATAATATTCATTGCGAAGTGTTATGCATTCCTCGTCTACGATCCAAATGAATGTAAATGCGACACTTCCTTGCAAGGAAATAGAGTTTGCAGATGTCTACGTATCGAAGCAATAGAGTTCAAATGCTTCTTAAAACGAGATATTGCATCTCATATCTATGTTTCATGATAAGATATAATATTCATTGCGAAGTGTTATGCATTCCTCGCCTACGATTCAAATGAATGTAAATACGACACTTCCTTGCTAGGAAATAGCGTTTGCAGAAGTCTACGTATCGTAGCAATAGAATTCTAATGCTTCTTAAAACGCGATATCGCATCTCATTTCTATGTTTCATGGTAAGATGTAATATTATTTGCGAAGTGTTATGTATTCCTCGCCTATACTTCAAATGAATGTAAATGCGAGACTTCTTTCCTAGGAAATAGCGTTTGCAAATGTCTACCTATCGTAGCAATAGTGTTCTAATGCTTCTTAAAACGCGATATCGCATCTCATTTCTATGTTTCATGGTAAGATATAGTATGATTTGCGAAGTATCATGTATTCCTCGTCTACACTTCAAATGAATGTAAATGCGACACTTCCTTGCTAGGAAATAGCATCTGCAGATGTCTAGGTATCGCAGCAATAGAGTTCTAATGCTTCCTAAAACGCGATATCGCATCTCATTTCTATGTTTCATGGTAAGATATAATATGATTTGCGAAGTGTCATGTATTCCTCGTCTACACTTCAAATGAATGTAAATGCGACACTTCATTGCAAGGAAATAGCGATTGCAGATGTCTACGTATCGTAGCAATAGAGTTCTTATGACTCTTAAAACGCGATATCGCATCACATTTCTATGTTTCATGGTAAGATATAATATGATTTGCGGAGTGTTATGTATTCCTCGTCTACACTTCAAATGAATGTGAATGCGACACTTCCTCGCTAGGAAATGGCGTTTGCAGATGTCTACGTATCGTAGCAGTAGAGTTCTAATGCTTCTTAAAACGCGATATCGCATCTCAATTCTATTTTTCATGGTAAGATATAATATGATTTGCGAAGTGTTATGTATTCCTCGTCTACACATCAAATGAATGTAAATGCGACACTTCCTTGTAAGGAAATAGCGATTGCAGATGTCTACGTATCGTAGCAATGGAGTTCATATGATTCTTAAAACGCGATATCGCATCTCATTTCTATGTTTCATGGTAAGATATAGCATGATTTGCGCAGTGTTATGTATTCCTCGTCTACACTTCAAATGAATGTGAATGCGATACTTCCTCGCTAGGAAATAGCGTTAGCAGATGTCTACATATCGGAGCAATAGAGTTCAAATGCTTCTTAAAACGAGATATTGCATCTCATATCTATGTTTCATGATAAGATATAATATTCATTGCGAAGTGTTATGCATTCCTCGTCTACGATTCAAATGAATGTAAATGCGACACTTCCTTGCAAGGAAATAGCGTTTGCAAATGTCTACCTATCGTAGCAGTAGTGTTCTAATGCTTCTTAAAACGCGATATCGCATCTCATTTCTATGTTTCATGGTAAGATATAATATGATTTGCGAAGTGTTATGTATTCCTCGTCTACACTTCAAATGAATGTAAATGCGACACTTCCTTGCTAGGAAATAGCGTCTGCAGATGTCTACCTATCGTAGCAGTAGTGTTCTAATGCTTCTTAAAACGCGATATCGCATCTCATTTCTATGTTTCATGGTAAGATATAATATGATTTGCGAAGTGTTATGTATTCCTCGTCTACACTTCAAATGAATGTAAATGCGACACTTCCTTGCTAGGAAATAGCGTCTGCAGATGTCTACGTATCGAAGCAATAGAGTTCAAATGCTTCTTAAAACGCGATATCGCATCTCATTTCCATGTTTCATGGTATGATATAATATGATTTGCGAGGTAACATGTATTCCTCGTCTACACTTAAAATGAATGTAAATGCGACACATCCTTGCAAGGAAATAGCGATTGCAGATGTCTACGTATCGTAGCAATGGATTTCTGATGCTGCTTAGAACGCGATATTGCATCTCATTTCTATGTTTCATGGTAAGATATAATATGATTTGCGAAGTGTTATGTATTCCTCGTCTGCACTTCAAATGAATGTAAATGCGACACTTCCTTGCAAGGAAATAGCGTTTACAGATGTCTACGTATCGTAGCAATAGAGTTCTAATGCTTCTTAAAACGCGATATCGCATCTCATTTCTATGTTTCATGGTAGGATATAACATGATTTGCGAAGTGTCATGTATTCCTCGTCTACACTTCAAATGAATGTAAATGCGACACTTCCTTGCTAGGAAATAGCGTCTGCAGATGTCCAGGTATCGTAGCAATAGAGTTCTAATGCTTCTTAAGACGCGATATCGCATCTCATTTCTATGTTTCATGGTAAGATATAATATGATTGGGGAAGTGTTATGTATTCCTTGTCTACACTTCAAATGAATGTAAATGCGACACTTCCTTGCAAGGAAATAGCGTTTGCAAATGTCTACGTATCGAAGCAATAGAGTTCAAATGTTTCTTTAAACGAGATATTGCATTTCATATCTATGTTTCATGATAAGATATAATATTCATTGCGAAGTGTTATGCATTCCTCGTCTACGATTCAAATGAACGAAATGCGACACTTCCTTGCAAGGAAATAGCGTTTGCAGATGTCTACGTATCGTAACAATAGAGTTCTAATGCTTCTTAAAACGCGATATCGCATCTCATTTCTATGTTTCATGGTAAGATATAATATGATTTGCGAAGTATCATGTATTCCTCGTCTACACTTCAAATGAATGTAAATGCGACACTTCCTTGCAAGGAAATAGCGTTTGCAGATGTCTACGTATCGTAGTAATAGAGTTCAAATGCTTCTTAAAACGAGATATTGCATCTCATATCTATGTGTCATGATAAGATATAATATTCATTGCGATGTGTTATGCATTCCTCGCCTACGATTCAAATGAACGTAAATGCGACACTTCCTTGCAAGGAAATAGCGTCTGCAGATGTCTACGTATCGTAACAGTAGAGTTCTTATGATTCTTAGAACGCGATATCGCATCTCATTTCAATGTTTCATGGTAAGATATAATATGATTCGCGAAGTGTTATGTATTCCTCGTCTACACTTCAAATGAATGTGAATGCGACACTTCCTAGCAAGGAAATAGCATTTGCAGATGTCTACGTATCGTAGCAATAGAGTTCTTATGATTCTTAAAACGCGATATCGCATCTCATTTCAATGTTTCATGGTAAGATATAATATGATTTGCGAAGTGTCATGTATTCCTCGTCTACACTTCAAATGAATGTGAATGCGACACTTCGCTGCAAGGAAATAGCGTTTGCAGATATCTACGTATCGTAGCAATAGAGTTCTTATGATTCTTAAAACGCGATATCGGATCTCATTTCTATGTTTCATGGTAAGATATAATATGATTTGCGAAGTGTTATGTATTCCTCGTCTACACTTCAAATGATTGTAATTGCGACACTTCTTTGCAAGGAAATAGCGTTTGCAGATGTCTACGTATCGTAGCAATAGAGTTCATATGATTCTTAAAACGCGATATCGCATCTCATATCTATGTTTCATGATAAGATATAATATTCATTGCGAAGTGTTATGCATTCCTCGTCTACGATTCAAATGAACGTAAATGCGACACTTCCCTGCAAGGAAATAGCGTTTGCAGATGTCTACGTATCGTAACAATAGAGTTCTTATGATTCTTGAAAAGCGATATCGCATCTCATTTCAATGTTTCATGGTAAGATATAATATGATTTGCGAAGTGTTATGTACTCCTCGTCTACACTTCAAATGAATGTGAGTGCGACACTTCCTTGCAAGGAAATAGCGTTTGCAGATGTCTACGTATCGAAGCAATAGAGTTCAAATGCTTCTTAAAACGCGATATCGCATCTCATTTCTATGTTTCATGGTAAGATATAATATGATTTGCGAAGTGTTATGTATTCCTCGTCTACACTTCAAATGAATGTAAATGCGACACTTCCTTGCAAGGAAATAGCGTTTGCAGATGTCTACGTATCGAAGCAATAGAGTTCAAATGTTTCTTTAAACGACATATTGCATTTCATATCTATGTTTCATGGTAAGATATAATATGATTGGGGAAGTGTTATGTATTCCTTGTCTACACTTCAACTGAATGTAAATGCGACACTTCCTTGCAAGGAAATAGCGTTTGCAAATGTCTACGTATCGAAGCAATAGAGTTCAAATGTTTCTTTAAACGAGATATTGCATTTCATATCTATGTTTCATGATAAGATATAATATTCATTGCGAAGTGTTATGCATTCCTCGTCTACGATTCAAATGAACGAAATGCGACACTTCCCTGCAAGGAAATAGCGTTTGCAGATGTCTACGTATCGTAACAATAGAGTTCTTATGATTCTTGAAAAGCGATATCGCATCTCATTTCAATGTTTCATGGTAAGATATAATATGATTTGCGAAGTGTTATGTATTCCTCGTCTACACTTCAAATGAATGTGAATGCGACACTTCCCAGCAAGGAAATAGCATTTGCAGATGTCTACGTATCGTAGCAATAGAGTTCTTATGATTCTTAAAACGCGATATCGCATCTCATTTCAATGTTTCATGGTAAGATATAATATGATTTGCGAAGTGTCATGTATTCCTCGTCTACACTTCAAATGAATGTGAATGCGACACTTCGCTGCAAGGAAATAGCGTTTGCAGATATCTACGTATCGTAGCAATAGAGTTCTTATGATTCTTAAAACGCGATATCGGATCTCATTTCTATGTTTCATGGTAAGATATAATATGATTTGCGAAGTGTTATGTATTCCACGTCTACACTTCAAATGAATGTAATTGCGACACTTCTTTGCAAGGAAATAGCGTTTGCAGATGTCTACGTATCGTAGCAATAGAGTTCATATGATTCTTAAAACGCGATATCGCATCTCATATCTATGTTTCATGATAAGATATAATATTCATTGCGAAGTGTTATGCATTCCTCGTCTACGATTCAAATGAACGTAAATGCGACACTTCCCTGCAAGGAAATAGCGTTTGCAGATGTCTACGTATCGTAACAATAGAGTTCTTGTGATTCTTGAAAAGCGATATCGCATCTCATTTCAATGTTTCATGGTAAGATATAATATGATTTGCGAAGTGTTATGTACTCCTCGTCTACACTTCAAATGAATGTGAGTGCGACACTTCCTTGCAAGGAAATAGCGTTTGCAGATGTCTACGTATCGAAGCAATAGTGTTCAAATGCTTCTTAAAACGCGATATCGCATCTCATTTCTATGTTTCATGGCAAGATATAATATGATTTGCGAAGTGTTATGTATTCCTCGTCTACACTTCAAATGAATGTAAATGCGACACTTCCTTGCAAGGAAATAGCGTTTGCAGATGTCTACGTATCGAAGCAATAGAGTTCAAATGTTTCTTTAAACGACATATTGCATTTCATATCTATGTTTCATGATAAGATATAATATTCATTGCGAAGTGTTATGCATTCCTCGTCTACGATTCAAATGAACGTAAATGCGACACTTCCCTGCAAGGAAATAGCGTTTGCAGATGTCTACGTATCGTAACAATAGAGTTCTTATGATTCTTGAAAAGCGATATCGCATCTCATTTCAATGTTTCATGGTAAGATATAATATGATTTGCGAAGTGTTATGTACTCCTCGTCTACACTTCAAATGAATGTGAGTGCGACACTTCCTTGCAAGGAAATAGCGTTTGCAGATGTCTACGTATCGAAGCAATAGAGTTCAAATGCTTCTTAAAACGCGATATCGCATCTCATTTCTATGTTTCATGGTAAGATATAATATGATTTGCGAAGTGTTATGTATTCCTCGTCTACACATCAAATGAATGTAAATGCGACACTTCCTTGCAAGGAAATAGCGTTTGCAGATGTCTACGTATCGAAGCAATAGAGTTCAAATGCTTCTTAAAACGAGATATTGCATCTCATATCTATGTGTCATGATAAGATATAATATTCATTGCGATGTGTTATGCATTCCTCGCCTACGATTCAAATGAACGTAAATGCGACACTTCCTTGCAAGGAAATAGCGTCTGCAGATGTCTACGAATCGTAACAGTAGAGATCTTATGATTCTTAGAACGCGATATCGCATCTCATTTCAATGTTTCATGGTAAGATATAATATGATTTGCGAAGTGTTATGTATTGCTCGTCTACACTTCAAATGAATGTGAATGCGACACTTCCTAGCAAGGAAATAGCATTTGCAGATGTCTACGTATCGTAGCAATAGAGTTCTTATGATTCTTAAAACGCGATATCGCATCTCATTTCAATGTTTCATTGTAAGATATAATATGATTTGCGAAGTGTTATGTATTCCTCGTCTATACTTCAAATGAATGTAATTGCGACACTTCTTTGCAAGGAAATAGCGTTTGCAGATGTCTACGTATCGTAGCAATAGAGTTCATATGATTCTTAAAACGCGATATCGCATCTCATATCTATGTTTCATGATAAGATATAATATTCATTGCGAAGTGTTATGCATTCCTCGTCTACGATTCAAATGAACGTAAATGCGACACTTCCCTGCAAGGAAATAGCGTTTGCAGATGTCTACGTATCGTAACAATAGAGTTCTTATGATTCTTGAAAAGCGATATCGCATCTCATTTCAATGTTTCATGGTAAGATATAATATGATTTGCGAAGTGTTATGTACTCCTCGTCTACACTTCAAATGAATGTGAGTGCGACACTTCCTTGCAAGGAAATAGCGTTTGCAGATGTCTACGTATCGAAGCAATAGAGTTCAAATGCTTCTTAAAACGCGATATCGCATCTCATTTCTATGTTTCATGGTAAGATATAATATGATTTGCGAAGTATCATGTATTCCTCGTCTACACTTCAAATGAATGTAAATGCGACACTTCCTTGCAAGAAAATAGCGTTTGCAGATGTCTACGTATCGTAGCAATAGAGTTCATATGATTCTTAAAACGCGATATCGCATCTCATATCTATGTTTCATGATAAGATATAATATTCATTGCGAAGTGTTATGCATTCCTCGTCTACGATTCAAATGAACGTAAATGCGACACTTCCCTGCAAGGAAATAGCGTTTGCAGATGTCTACGTATCGTAACAATAGAGTTCTTATGATTCTTGAAAAGCGATATCGCATCTCATTTCAATGTTTCATGGTAAGATATAATATGATTTGCGAAGTGTTATGTACTCCTCGTCTACACTTCAAATGAATGTGAGTGCGACACTTCCTTGCAAGGAAATAGCGTTTGCAGATGTCTACGTATCGAAGCAATAGAGTTCAAATGCTTCTTAATACGCGATATCGCATCTCATTTCTATGTTTCATGGTAAGATATAATATGATTTGCGAAGTGTTATGTATTCCTCGTCTACACTTCAAATGAATGTAAATGCGACACTTCCTTGCAAGGAAATAGCGTTTGCAGATGTCTACGTATCGAAGCAATAGAGTTCAAATGCTTCTTAAAACGAGATATTGCATCTCATATCTATGTGTCATGATAAGATATAATATTCATTGCGAAGTGTTATGCATTCCTCGTCTACGATTCAAATGAACGAAATGCGACACTTCCCTGCAAGGAAATAGCGTTTGCAGATGTCTACGTATCGTAACAATAGAGTTCTTATGATTCTTGAAAAGCGATATCGCATCTCATTTCAATGTTTCATGGTAAGATATAATATGATTTGCGAAGTGTTATGTATTCCTCGTCTACACTTCAAATGAATGTGAATGCGACACTTCCCAGCAAGGAAATAGCATTTGCAGATGTCTACGTATCGTAGCAATAGAGTTCTTATGATTCTTAAAACGCGATATCGCATCTCATTTCAATGTTTCATGGTAAGATATAATATGATTTGCGAAGTGTCATGTATTCCTCGTCTACACTTCAAATGAATGTGAATGCGACACTTCGCTGCAAGGAAATAGCGTTTGCAGATATCTACGTATCGTAGCAATAGAGTTCTTATGATTCTTAAAACGCGATATCGGATCTCATTTCTATGTTTCATGGTAAGATATAATATGATTTGCGAAGTGTTATGTATTCCACGTCTACACTTCAAATGAATGTAATTGCGACACTTCTTTGCAAGGAAATAGCGTTTGCAGATGTCTACGTATCGTAGCAATAGAGTTCATATGATTCTTAAAACGCGATATCGCATCTCATATCTATGTTTCATGATAAGATATAATATTCATTGCGAAGTGTTATGCATTCCTCGTCTACGATTCAAATGAACGTAAATGCGACACTTCCCTGCAAGGAAATAGCGTTTGCAGATGTCTACGTATCGTAACAATAGAGTTCTTGTGATTCTTGAAAAGCGATATCGCATCTCATTTCAATGTTTCATGGTAAGATATAATATGATTTGCGAAGTGTTATGTACTCCTCGTCTACACTTCAAATGAATGTGAGTGCGACACTTCCTTGCAAGGAAATAGCGTTTGCAGATGTCTACGTATCGAAGCAATAGTGTTCAAATGCTTCTTAAAACGCGATATCGCATCTCATTTCTATGTTTCATGGTAAGATATAATATGATTTGCGAAGTGTTATGTATTCCTCGTCTACACTTCAAATGAATGTAAATGCGACACTTCCTTGCAAGGAAATAGCGTTTGCAGATGTCTACGTATCGAAGCAATAGAGTTCAAATGTTTCTTTAAACGACATATTGCATTTCATATCTATGTTTCATGATAAGATATAATATTCATTGCGAAGTGTTATGCATTCCTCGTCTACGATTCAAATGAACGTAAATGCGACACTTCCCTGCAAGGAAATAGCGTTTGCAGATGTCTACGTATCGTAACAATAGAGTTCTTATGATTCTTGAAAAGCGATATCGCATCTCATTTCAATGTTTCATGGTAAGATATAATATGATTTGCGAAGTGTTATGTACTCCTCGTCTACACTTCAAATGAATGTGAGTGCGACACTTCCTTGCAAGGAAATAGCGTTTGCAGATGTCTACGTATCGAAGCAATAGAGTTCAAATGCTTCTTAAAACGCGATATCGCATCTCATTTCTATGTTTCATGGTAAGATATAATATGATTTGCGAAGTGTTATGTATTCCTCGTCTACACATCAAATGAATGTAAATGCGACACTTCCTTGCAAGGAAATAGCGTTTGCAGATGTCTACGTATCGAAGCAATAGAGTTCAAATGCTTCTTAAAACGAGATATTGCATCTCATATCTATGTGTCATGATAAGATATAATATTCATTGCGATGTGTTATGCATTCCTCGCCTACGATTCAAATGAACGTAAATGCGACACTTCCTTGCAAGGAAATAGCGTCTGCAGATGTCTACGTATCGTAACAGTAGAGTTCTTATGATTCTTAGAACGCGATATCGCATCTCATTTCAATGTTTCATGGTAAGATATAATATGATTTGCGAAGTGTTATGTATTCCTCGTCTACACTTCAAATGAATGTGAATGCGACACTTCCTAGCAAGGAAATAGCATTTGCAGATGTCTACGTATCGTAGCAATAGAGTTCTTATGATTCTTAAAACGCGATATCGCATCTCATTTCAATGTTTCATTGTAAGATATAATATGATTTGCGAAGTGTTATGTATTCCTCGTCTATACTTCAAATGAATGTAATTGCGACACTTCTTTGCAAGGAAATAGCGTTTGCAGATGTCTACGTATCGTAGCAATAGAGTTCATATGATTCTTAAAACGCGATATCGCATCTCATATCTATGTTTCATGATAAGATATAATATTCATTGCGAAGTGTTATGCATTCCTCGTCTACGATTCAAATGAACGTAAATGCGACACTTCCCTGCAAGGAAATAGCGTTTGCAGATGTCTACGTATCGTAACAATAGAGTTCTTATGATTCTTGAAAAGCGATATCGCATCTCATTTCAATGTTTCATGGTAAGATATAATATGATTTGCGAAGTGTTATGTACTCCTCGTCTACACTTCAAATGAATGTGAGTGCGACACTTCCTTGCAAGGAAATAGCGTTTGCAGATGTCTACGTATCGAAGCAATAGAGTTCAAATGCTTCTTAAAACGCGATATCGCATCTCATTTCTATGTTTCATGGTAAGATATAATATGATTTGCGAAGTATCATGTATTCCTCGTCTACACTTCAAATGAATGTAAATGCGACACTTCCTTGCAAGGAAATAGCGTTTGCAGATGTCTACGTATCGTAGCAATAGAGTTCATATGATTCTTAAAACGCGATATCGCATCTCATATCTATGTTTCATGATAAGATATAATATTCATTGCGAAGTGTTATGCATTCCTCGTCTACGATTCAAATGAACGTAAATGCGACACTTCCCTGCAAGGAAATAGCGTTTGCAGATGTCTACGTATCGTAACAATAGAGTTCTTATGATTCTTGAAAAGCGATATCGCATCTCATTTCAATGTTTCATGGTAAGATATAATATGATTTGCGAAGTGTTATGTACTCCTCGTCTACACTTCAAATGAATGTGAGTGCGACACTTCCTTGCAAGGAAATAGCGTTTGCAGATGTCTACGTATCGAAGCAATAGAGTTCAAATGCTTCTTAAAACGCGATATCGCAACTCATTTCTATGTTTCATGGTAAGATATAATATGATTTGCGAAGTGTTATGTATTCCTCGTCTACACTTCAAATGAATGTGAGTGCGACACTTCCTTGCAAGGAAATAGCGTTTGCAGATGTCTACGTATCGAAGCAATAGAGTTCAAATGCTTCTTAAAACGAGATATTGCATCTCATATCTATGTGTCATGATAAGATATAATATTCATTGCGATGTGTTATGCATTCCTCGTCTACGATTCAAATGAACGTAAATGCGACACTTCCTTGCAAGGAAATAGCGTCTGCAGATGTCTACGTATCGTAACAGTAGAGTTCTTATGATTCTTAGAACGCGATATCGCATCTCATTTCAATGTTTCATGGTAAGATATAATATTCATTGCGAAGTGTCATGTATTCCTCGTCTACACTTCAAATGAATGTGAATGCGACACTTCGCTGCAAGGAAATAGCGTTTGCAGATGTCTACGTATCGTAACAATAGAGTTCTTATGATTCTTGAAAAGCGATATCGCATCTCATTTCAATGTTTCATGGTAAGATATAATATGATTTGCGAAGTGTTATGTATTCCACGTCTACACTTCAAATGAATGTAATTGCGACACTTCTTTGCAAGGAAATAGCGTTTGCAGATGTCTACGTATCGTAGCAATAGAGTTCATATGTTTCTTTAAACGACATATTGCATTTCATATCTATGTTTCATGATAAGATATAATATTCATTGCGAAGTGTTATGCATTCCTCGTCTACGATTCAAATGAACGTAAATGCGACACTTCCCTGCAAGGAAATAGCGTTTGCAGATGTCTACGTATCGTAACAATAGAGTTCTTATGATTCTTGAAAAGCGATATCGCATCTCATTTCAATGTTTCATGGTAAGATATAATATGATTTGCGAAGTGTTATGTACTCCTCGTCTACACTTCAAATGAATGTGAGTGCGACACTTCCTTGCAAGGAAATAGCGTTTGCAGATGTCTACGTATCGAAGCAATAGAGTTCAAATGCTTCTTAAAACGCGATATCGCATCTCATTTCTATGTTTCATGGTAAGATATAATATGATTTGCGAAGTGTTATGTATTCCTCGTCTACACATCAAATGAATGTAAATGCGACACTTCCTTGCAAGGAAATAGCGTTTGCAGATGTCTACGTATCGAAGCAATAGAGTTCAAATGCTTCTTAAAACGAGATATTGCATCTCATATCTATGTGTCATGATAAGATATAATATTCATTGCGATGTGTTATGCATTCCTCGCCTACGATTCAAATGAACGTAAATGCGACACTTCCTTGCAAGGAAATAGCGTCTGCAGATGTCTACGTATCGTAACAGTAGAGTTCTTATGATTCTTAGAACGCGATATCGCATCTCATTTCAATGTTTCATGGTAAGATATAATATGATTTGCGAAGTGTTATGTATTCCTCGTCTACACTTCAAATGAATGTGAATGCGACACTTCCTAGCAAGGAAATAGCATTTGCAGATGTCTACGTATCGTAGCAATAGAGTTCTTATGATTCTTAAAACGCGATATCGCATCTCATTTCAATGTTTCATTGTAAGATATAATATGATTTGCGAAGTGTTATGTATTCCTCGTCTATACTTCAAATGAATGTAATTGCGACACTTCTTTGCAAGGAAATAGCGTTTGCAGATGTCTACGTATCGTAGCAATAGAGTTCATATGATTCTTAAAACGCGATATCGCATCTCATATCTATGTTTCATGATAAGATATAATATTCATTGCGAAGTGTTATGCATTCCTCGTCTACGATTCAAATGAACGTAAATGCGACACTTCCCTGCAAGGAAATAGCGTTTGCAGATGTCTACGTATCGTAACAATAGAGTTCTTATGATTCTTGAAAAGCGATATCGCATCTCATTTCAATGTTTCATGGTAAGATATAATATGATTTGCGAAGTGTTATGTACTCCTCGTCTACACTTCAAATGAATGTGAGTGCGACACTTCCTTGCAAGGAAATAGCGTTTGCAGATGTCTACGTATCGAAGCAATAGAGTTCAAATGCTTCTTAAAACGCGATATCGCATCTCATTTCTATGTTTCATGGTAAGATATAATATGATTTGCGAAGTATCATGTATTCCTCGTCTACACTTCAAATGAATGTAAATGCGACACTTCCTTGCAAGGAAATAGCGTTTGCAGATGTCTACGTATCGTAGCAATAGAGTTCATATGATTCTTAAAACGCGATATCGCATCTCATATCTATGTTTCATGATAAGATATAATATTCATTGCGAAGTGTTATGCATTCCTCGTCTACGATTCAAATGAACGTAAATGCGACACTTCCCTGCAAGGAAATAGCGTTTGCAGATGTCTACGTATCGTAACAATAGAGTTCTTATGATTCTTGAAAAGCGATATCGCATCTCATTTCAATGTTTCATGGTAAGATATAATATGATTTGCGAAGTGTTATGTACTCCTCGTCTACACTTCAAATGAATGTGAGTGCGACACTTCCTTGCAAGGAAATAGCGTTTGCAGATGTCTACGTATCGAAGCAATAGAGTTCAAATGCTTCTTAAAACGCGATATCGCAACTCATTTCTATGTTTCATGGTAAGATATAATATGATTTGCGAAGTGTTATGTATTCCTCGTCTACACTTCAAATGAATGTAAATGCGACACTTCCTTGCAAGGAAATAGCGTTTGCAGATGTCTACGTATCGAAGCAATAGAGTTCAAATGCTTCTTAAAACGAGATATTGCATCTCATATCTATGTGTCATGATAAGATATAATATTCATTGCGATGTGTTATGCATTCCTCGTCTACGATTCAAATGAACGTAAATGCGACACTTCCTTGCAAGGAAATAGCGTCTGCAGATGTCTACGTATCGTAACAGTAGAGTTCTTATGATTCTTAGAACGCGATATCGCATCTCATTTCAATGTTTCATGGTAAGATATAATATGATTTGCGAAGTGTTATGTATTCCTCGTCTACACTTCAAATGAATGTGAATGCGACACTTCCTAGCAAGGAAATAGCATTTGCAGATGTCTACGTATCGTAGCAATAGAGTTCTTATGATCCTTAAAACGCGATATCGGATCTCATTTCTATGATTCATGGTAAGATATAATATGATTTGCGAAGTGTCATGAATTCCTCGTCTACACTTCAAATGAATATAAATGCGACACTTCCCTGCAAGGAAATTGCGTTTGCAGATGTCTACGTATCGGAGCAATGGAGTTCTTATGATTCTTAAAACGCGATATCGGATCTTATTTCTATGTTTCATGGTAAGGTATAATATGATTTGCGAAGTGTTATGTATTCCTCGTCTACACTTCAAATGAATGTAAGTGCGACACTTCCTTGCTAGGAAATAGCGTCTGCAGATGTCTAGGTATCGTAGCAATAGAGTTCTAATGCTTCTTAAAACGCGATATCGCATCTCATTTCTATGTTTCATGGTAAGATATAATATGATTTGCGAAGTGTCATGTATTCCTCGTCTACACTTCAAATGAATGTAAATGCGACACTTCGCTGCAAGGAAATAGCGTTTCCAGATGTCTACGTATCGTAGCAATAGAGTTCTTATGATTCTTAAAACGCGATAACCGGATCTTATTTCTATGTTTCATGGTAAGGTATAATATGATTTGCGAAGTGTTATGTATTCCTCGTCTACACTTCAAATGAATGTAAATGCGACACTTCCTTGCTAGGAAATAGCGTCTGCAGATGTCTATGTATCGTAGCAATGGAGTTCTAATGCTTCTTAAAACACGATATCGCATCTCATTTCTATGTTTCATGGTAAGATATAATATGATTTGCGAAGTGTTATGTATTCCTCGTCTACACTTCAAATGAATGTAAATGCGACACTTTCTTGCAAGGAAATAGCGTTTGCAGATGTCTACGTATCGTAGCAATGGATTTCTGCTGCTTCTTAAAACGCGATATCGCATCTCACTTCTATGATTCATGGTAAGATATAATATGATTTGCGAAGTGTCATGTATTCCTCGTCTACACTTCAAATGAATGTGAATGCGACACTTCGCTGCAAGGAAATAGCGTTTGCAGATATCTACGTATCGTAGCAATAGAGTTCTTATGATTCTTAAAACGCGATATCGCATCTCATTTCCATGTTTCTTGGTAAGGTATAATATGATTTGCGAAGTGTTATGTATCCGTCGTCTACACTTCAAATGAATGTAAATGCGACACTTTCTTGCAAGGAAATAGCGTTTGCAGATGTCTACGTACCGTAACAAATGATTTCTGCTGCTTCTTAAAACGCGATATCGCATCTCATTTCTATGTTTCATGGTAAGGTATAATATGATTTGCGAAGTGTTATGTATATGTCGTCTACACTTCAAATGAATGTAAATGCGACACTTTCTTGCAAGGAAATAGCGTTTGCAGATGTCTACGTATCGTAGCAATGGAATTCTGCTGCTTCTTTAAACGCGATATCGCATCTCATTTCTATGTTTCATGGTAAGGTATAATATGATTTGCGAAGTGTTATGTATTTCTCGTCTACACTTCAAATGAATGTAAATGCGACACTTCCTTGCAAGGAAATAGCGTTTGCAGATGTCTACGTATCGTAGCAATAGATTTCTTATGATTCTTAAAACGCGACATCGGATCTCATTTCTATGTTTCATGGTAAGATATAATATGATTTGCGAAGTGTTATGTATTCCTCGTCTACACTTCAAATGAATGTAAATGCGACACTTTCTTGCAGGCATATAGCGTTTGCAGATGTCTACGTATCGTAGCAATGGATTTCTGCTGCTTCTTAAAACGCGATATCGTATCTCACTTCTATGGTTCATGGTAAGATATAATATGATTTGCGAAGTGTTATGTATTCCTCGTCCACGCTTCAAATGAATGTAAATGCGACACTTCCTTGCAAGGAAATAGCGTTTGCAGATGTCTACGTATCGGAGCAATAGAGCTCTAATGCTTCTTAGAACGCGATATCGCATCTCATTTCTATGTTTCATGGTAAGATATAATATGATTTGCGAAGTGTTATGTATTCCTCGTCTACACTTCAAATGAATGTAAGTGCGACACTTCCTTGCTAGGAAATAGCGTCTGCAGATGTCTAGGTATCGTAGCAATAGAGTTCTAATGCTTCTTAAAACGCGATATCGCATCTCATTTCTATGTTTCATGGTAAGATATAATATGATTTGCGAAGTGTCATGTATTCCTCGTCTACACTTCAAATGAATGTAAATGCGACACTTCGCTGCAAGGAAATAGCGTTTCCAGATGTCTACGTATCGTAGCAATAGAGTTCTTATGATTCTTAAAACGCGATATCGGATCTTATTTCTATGTTTCATGGTAAGGTATAATATGATTTGCGAAGTGTTATGTATTCCTCGTCTACACTTCAAATGAATGTAAATTCGACACTTTCTTGCAAGGAAATAGCGTTTGCAGATGTCTACGAATCGTAGCAATAGAGTTCTAATGCTTCTTAAAACGCGATATCGCATCTCATTTCTATGTTTCATGGTAAGATATAATATGATTTGCGAAGTGTTATGTATTCCTTGTCTACACTTCAAATGAATGAAAATGCGACACTTCCTTGCTAGGAAATAGCGTCTGCAGATGTCTAGGTATCGTAGCAATAGAGTTCTAATGCTTCTTAAAACACGATATCGCATCTCATTTCTATGTTTCATGGTAAGATATAATATGATTTGCGAAGTGTTATGTATTCCTCGTCTACACTTCAAATGAATGTAAATGCGACACTTTCTTGCAAGGAAATAGCGTTTGCAGATGTCTACGTATCGTAGCAATGGATTTCTGCTGCTTCTTAAAACGCGATATCGCATCTCACTTCTATGATTCATGGTAAGATATAATATGATTTGCGAAGTGTCATGTATTCCTCGTCTACACTTCAAATGAATGTGAATGCGACACTTCGCTGCAAGGAAATTGCGTTTGCAGATGTCTACGTATCGTAGCAATAGAGTTCTTATGATTCTTAAAACGCGATATCGCATCTCATTTCTATGTTTCATGGTAAGATATAATATGATTTGCGAAGTGTTATGTATTCCTCGTCTACACTGCAAATGAATGTGAATGCGACACTTCCTTGCAAGGAAATAGCGTTTGCAAATGTCTACCTATCGTAGCAATAGTGTTCTAATGCTTCTTAAATCGCGATATCGCATCTCATTTCTATGTTTAATGGTAAGATATAATATGATTTGCGAAGTGTCATGTATTCCTCGTCTACACTTCAAATGAATGTAAATGCGACACTTCCTTACAAGGAAATAGCGTTTGCAGATGTCTACGTATCGTAGCAATAGAGTTCTAATGCTTCTTAAACGCGATGTCGCATCTCATTTCTATGTTTCATGGTAAGATATAATATGATTTGCGAAGTGTGATGTATTCCTTGTCTACACTTTAAATGAATGTAAATACGACACTTCCTTGCTAGGAAATAGCGTCTGCAGATGTCTAGGTATCGTAGCAATAGAGTTCTAATGCTTCTTAAAACGCGATATCGCATCACATTTCTATGTTTCATGGTAAGATATAATATGATTTGCGAAGTGTTATGCATTCCTCGTCTACGATTCAAATGAATGTAAATGCGACACTTTCTTGCAAGGAAATAGCGTTTGCAGATGTCTACGTATCGTAGCAATAGAGTTCTTATGATTCTTAAAACGCGATATAGCATCTCATTTCCATGTTTCTTGGTAAGGTATAATATGATTTGCGAAGTGTTATGTATCCGTCGTCTACACTTCAAATGAATGTAAATGCGACACTTTCTTGCAAGGAAATAGCGTTTGCAGATGTCTACGTACCGTAACAAATGATTTCTGCTGCTTCTTAGAACGCGATATCGCATCTCATTTCTATGTTTCATGGTAAGGTATAATATGATTTGCGAAGTGTTATGTATTCCTCGTCTACACTTCAAATGAATGTAAATGCGACACTTTCTTGCAAGGAAATAGCGTTTGCAAATGTCTACCTATCGTAGCAATAGTGTTCTAATGCTACTTAAAACGCGATATCGCATCTCATTTCTATGTTTCATGGTAAGATATAATATGATTTGCGAAGTGTCATGTATTCCTCGTCTACACTTCAAATGCATGTAAATGCGACACTTCCTTGCAAGGAAATAGCGTTTGCAGATGTCTGCGTATCGTAGCAATAGAGTTCTAATGCTTCTTAAAACGCGATGTCGCATCTCATTTCTATGTTTCATGGTAAGATATAATATGATTTGCGAAGTGTTATGTATTCCTCGTCTACACTTTAAATGAATGTAAATGCGACACTTCCTTACTAGGAAATAGCGTCTGCAGATGTCTAGGTATCGTAGCAATAGAGTTCTAATGCTTCTTAAAACGCGATATCGCATCTCATTTCTATGTTTCATGGTAAGATATAATATGATTTGCGAAGTGTTATGCATTCCTCGTCTACGATTCAAATGAATGTAAATGCGACACTTTCTTGCAAGGAAATAGCGTTTGCAGGTGTCTACGTATCGTAGCAATGGATTTCTGCTGCTTCTTAAAACGCGATATCGCATCTCACTTCTATGATTCATGGTAAGATATAATATGATTTGCGAAGTGTCATGTATTCCTCGTCTACACCTCAAATTAATGTAAATGCGACACTTCCTGCAAGGAAATGGCGTTTGCAGATGACTACGTATCGTAGCAATAGAGTTCTAATGCTTCTTAAAACGCGATATCGCATCTCATTTCTATGTTCCATGGTAAGGTATAATATGATTTGCGAAGTGTTATGTATTCCTCGTCTACACTTCAAATGAATGTAAATGCGACACTTTCTTGCAAGGAAATAGCGTTTGCAGATGTCTACGTATCGTAGCTATGGATTTCTGATGCTTCTTAAAACGCATCTCATTTCGCATCTCATTTCTATGTTTCATGGTAAGATATAATATGATTTGCGAAGTGTCATGTATTCCACGTCCAGGCTTCAAATGAATGTAAATGCGACACTTCCATGCAAGGAAATAGCATTTGCAGATGTCTACGTATCGTAGCAATAGAGTTCTTATGATCCTTAAAACGCGATATCGGATCTCATTTCTATGATTCATGGTAAGATATAATATGATTTGCGAAGTGTCATGAATTCCTCGTCTACACTTCAAATGAATATAAATGCGACACTTCCCTGCAAGGAAATTGCGTTTGCAGATGTCTACGTATCGTAGCAATAGAGTTCTTATGATTCTTAAAACGCGATATCGGATCTTATTTCTATGTTTCATGGTAAGATATTATATGATTTGCGAAGTGTCATGTATTCCTCGTCAACACTTCAAATCAATGTAAATGCGACACTTCCTTGCAAGGAAATAGCGTTTGCAGACGTCTACGTATCGTAGCAATAGAGTTCTTATGATTCTTAAAACGCGATATCGCATCTCATTTCTATGTTTCATGGTAAGGCATAATATTATTTGCGAAGTGTTATGTATACGTCGTCTACACTTCAAATGAATGTAAATGCGACACTTTCTTGCAAGGAAATAGCGTTTGCAGATGTCTACGTATCGTAGCAATGGAATTCTGCTGCTTCTTTAAACGCGATATCGCATCTCATTTCTATGTTTCATGGTAAGGTATAATATGATTTGCGAAGTGTCATGTATTCCTCGTCTACACTTCAAATGAATGTAAATGCGACACTTCCTTACAAGGAAATAGCGTTTGCAAATGTCTACCTATCGTAGCAATAGTGTTCTAATGCTTCTTAAATCGCGATATCGCATCTCATTTCTATGTTTAATGGTAAGATATAATATGATTTGCGAAGTGTCATGTATTCCTCGTCTACACTTCAAATGAATGTAAATGCGACACTTCCTTACAAGGAAATAGCGTTTGCAGATGTCTACGTATCGTAGCAATAGAGTTCTAATGCTTCTTAAACGCGATGTCGCATCTCATTTCTATGTTTCATGGTAAGATATAATATGATTTGCGAAGTGTGATGTATTCCTTGTCTACACTTTAAATGAATGTAAATACGACACTTCCTTGCTAGGAAATAGCGTCTGCAGATGTCTAGGTATCGTAGCAATAGAGTTCTAATGCTTCTTAAAACGCGATATCGCATCACATTTCTATGTTTCATGGTAAGATATAATATGATTTGCGAAGTGTTATGCATTCCTCGTCTACGATTCAAATGAATGTAAATGCGACACTTTCTTGCAAGGAAATAGCGTTTGCAGATGTCTACGTATCGTAGCAATAGAGTTCTTATGATTCTTAAAACGCGATATCGCATCTCATTTCCATGTTTCTTGGTAAGGTATAATATGATTTGCGAAGTGTTATGTATCCGTCGTCTACACTTCAAATGAATGTAAATGCGACACTTTCTTGCAAGGAAATAGCGTTTGCAGATGTCTACGTACCGTAACAAATGATTTCTGCTGCTTCTTAAAACGCGATATCGCATCACATTTCTATGTTTCATGGTAAGGTATAATATGATTTGCGAAGTGTTATGTATTCCTCGTCTACACTTCAAATGAATGTAAATGCGACACTTTCTTGCAAGGAAATAGCGTTTGCAAATGTCTACCTATCGTAGCAATAGTGTTCTAATGCTACTTAAAACGCGATATCGCATCTCATTTCTATGTTTCATGGTAAGATATAATATGATTTGCGAAGTGTCATGTATTCCTCGTCTACACTTCAAATGCATGTAAATGCGACACTTCCTTGCAAGGAAATAGCGTTTGCAGATGTCTGCGTATCGTAGCAATAGAGTTCTAATGCTTCTTAAAACGCGATGTCGCATCTCATTTCTATGTTTCATGGTAAGATATAATATGATTTGCGAAGTGTTATGTATTCCTCGTCTACACTTTAAATGAATGTAAATGCGACACTTCCTTACTAGGAAATAGCGTCTGCAGATGTCTAGGTATCGTAGCAATAGAGTTCTAATGCTTCTTAAAACGCGATATCGCATCTCATTTCTATGTTTCATGGTAAGATATAATATGATTTGCGAAGTGTTATGCATTCCTCGTCTACGATTCAAATGAATGTAAATGCGACACTTTCTTGCAAGGAAATAGCGTTTGCAGGTGTCTACGTATCGTAGCAATGGATTTCTGCTGCTTCTTAAAACGCGATATCGCATCTCACTTCTATGATTCATGGTAAGATATAATATGATTTGCGAAGTGTCATGTATTCCTCGTCTACACCTCAAATTAATGTAAATGCGACACTTCCTGCAAGGAAATGGCGTTTGCAGATGTCTACGTATCGTAGCAATAGAGTTCTAATGCTTCTTAAAACGCGATATCGGATCTCATTTCTATGATTCATGGTAAGATATAATATGATTTGCGAAGTGTCATGAATTCCTCGTCTACACTTCAAATGAATATAAATGCGACACTTCCCTGCAAGGAAATTGCGTTTGCAGATGTCTACGTATCGTAGCAATAGAGTTCTTATGATTCTTAAAACGCGATATCGGATCTTATTTCTATGTTTCATGGTAAGATATTATATGATTTGCGAAGTGTCATGTATTCCTCGTCAACACTTCAAATCAATGTAAATGCGACACTTCCTTGCAAGGAAATAGCGTTTGCAGACGTATACGTATCGTAGCAATAGAGTTCTTATGATTCTTAAAACGCGATATCGCATCTCATTTCTATGTTTCATGGTAAGGTATAATATTATTTGCGAAGTGTTATGTATACGTCGTCTACACTTCAAATGAATGTAAATGCGACACTTTCTTGCAAGGAAATAGCGTTTGCAGATGTCTACGTATCGTAGCAATGGAATTCTGCTGCTTCTTTAAACGCGATATCGCATCTCATTTCTATGTTTCATGGTAAGGTATAATATGATTTGCGAAGTGTTATGTATTCCTCGTCTACACTTCAAATGAATGTAAATGCGACACTTTCTTGCAAGGAAATAGCGTTTGCAGATGTCTACGTATCGTAGCATTAGATTTCTTATGATTCTTAAAACGCGACATCGGATCTCATTTCTATGTTTCATGGTAAGATATAATATGATTTGCGAAGTGTTATGTATTCCTCGTCTACACTTCAAATGAATGTAAATGCGACACTTTCTTGCAAGCAAATAGCGTTTGCAGATGTCTACGTATCGTAGCAATGGATTTCTGCTGCTTCTTAAAACGCGATATCGTATCTCACTTCTATGGTTCATGGTAAGATATAATATGATTTGCGAAGTGTTATGTATTCCTCGTCCACGCTTCAAATGAATGTAAATGCGACACTTCCTTGCAAGGAAATAGTGTTTGCAGATGTCTACGTATCGGAGCAATAGAGCTCTAATGCTTCTTAAAACGCGATATCGCATCTCATTTCTATGTTTCATGGTAAGATATAATATGATTTGCGAAGTGTTATGTATTCCTCGTCTACACTTCAAATGAATGTAAGTGCGACACTTCCTTGCTAGGAAATAGCGTCTGCAGATGTCTAGGTATCGTAGCAATAGAGTTCTAATGCTTCTTAAAACGCGATATCGCATCTCATTTCTATGTTTCATGGTAAGATATAATATGATTTGCGAAGTGTTATGTATTCCTCGTCTACACTTCAAATGAATGTAAGTGCGACACTTCCTTGCTAGGAAATAGCGTCTGCAGATGTCTAGGTATCGTAGCAATAGAGTTCTAATGCTTCTTAAAACGCGATATCGCATCTCATTTCTATGTTTCATGGTAAGATATAATATGATTTGCGAAGTGTCATGTATTCCTCGTCTACACTTCAAATGAATGTAAATGCGACACTTCGCTGCAAGGAAATAGCGTTTCCAGATGTCTACGTATCGTAGCAATAGAGTTCTTATGATTCTTAAAACGCGATATCGGATCTTATTTCTATGTTTCATGGTAAGGTATAATATGATTTGCGAAGTGTTATGTATTCCTCGTCTACACTTCAAATGAATGTAAATTCGACACTTTCTTGCAAGGAAATAGCGTTTGCAGATGTCTACGAATCGTAGCAATAGAGTTCTAATGCTTCTTAAAACGCGATATCGCATCTCATTTCTATGTTTCATGGTAAGATATAATATGATTTGCGAAGTGTTATGTATTCCTTGTCTACACTTCAAATGAATGTAAATGCGACACTTCCTTGCTAGGAAATAGCGTCTGCAGATGTCTAGGTATCGTAGCAATAGAGTTCTAATGCTTCTTAAAACACGATATCGCATCTCATTTCTATGTTTCATGGTAAGATATAATATGATTTGCGAAGTGTTATGTATTCCTCGTCTACACTTCAAATGAATGTAAATGCGACACTTTCTTGCAAGGAAATAGCGTTTGCAGATGTCTACGTATCGTAGCAATGGATTTCTGCTGCTTCTTAAAACGCGATATCGCATCTCACTTCAATGATTCATGGTAAGATATAATATGATTTGCGAAGTGTCATGTATTCCTCGTCTACACTTCAAATGAATGTGAATGCGACACTTCGCTGCAAGGAAATAGCGTTTGCAGATATCTACGTATCGTAGCAATAGAGTTCTTATGATTCTTAAAACGCGATATCGGATCTCATTTCTATGTTTCATGGTAAGATATAATATGATTTGCGAAGTGTTATGTATTCCTCGTCTACACTTCAAATGAATGTAATTGCGACACTTCTTTGCAAAGAAATAGCGTTTGCAGATGTCTACGTATCGTAGCAATAGAGTTCTTATAATTCTTAAAACGCGATATCGCTTCTCATTTCTATGTTTCATGGTAAGATATAATATGATTTGCGAAGTGTTATGTATTCCTCGTCTACACTTCAAATGAATGTAAATGTGACACTTCCTTGCAAGGAAATAGCGTTTGCAGATGTCTAGGTATCGTAGCAATAGAGTTCTAATGCTTCTTAAAACGCGATATCGCATCTCATTTCTATGTTTCATGGTAAGATATAATATGATTTGCGAAGTGTTATGTATTCCTCGTCTACACTGCAAATGAATGTAAATGCGACACTTCCTTGCAAGGAAATAGCGTTTGCAAATGTCTACCTATCGTAGCAATAGTGTTCTAATGCTTCTTAAATCGCGATATCGCATCTCATTTCTATGTTTAATGGTAAGATATAATATGATTTGCGAAGTGTCATGTATTCCTCGTCTACACTTCAAATGAATGTAAATGCGACACTTCCTTACAAGGAAATAGCGTTTGCAGATGTCTACGTATCGTAGCAATAGAGTTCTAATGCTTCTTAAAACGCGATGTCGCATCTCATTTCTATGTTTCATGGTAAGGTATAATATGATTTGCGAAGTGTTATGTATTCCTCGTCTACACTTCAAATGAATGTAAATGCGACACTTTCTTGCAAGGAAATAGCGTTTGCAAATGTCTACCTATCGTAGCAATAGTGTTCTAATTCTACTTAAAACGCGATATCGCATCTCATTTCTATGTTTCATGGTAAGATATAATATGATTTGCGAAGTGTCATGTATTCCTCGTCTACACTTCAAATGCATGTAAATGCGACACTTCCATGCAAGGAAATAGCGTTTGCAGATGTCTACGTATCGTAGCAATAGAGTTCTAATGCTTCTTAAAACGCGATGTCGCATCTCATTTCTATGTTTCATGGTAAGATATGATATGATTTGCGAAGTGTCATGTATTCCTCGTCTACACTTTAAATGAATGTAAATGCGACACTTCCTTACTAGGAAATAGCGTCTGCAGATGTCTAGGTATCGTAGCAATAGAGTTCTAATGCTTCTTAAAACGCGATATCGCATCTCATTTCTATGTTTCATGGTAAGATATAATATGATTTGCGAAGTGTTATGCATTCCTCGTCTACGATTCAAATGAATATAAATGCGACACTTTCTTGCAAAGAAATAGCGTTTGCAGGTGTCTACGTATCGTAGCAATGGATTTCTGCTGCTTCTTAAAACGCGATATCGCATCTCACTTCTATGATTCATGGTAAGATATAATATGATTTGCGAAGTGTCATGTATTCCTCGTCTACACCTCAAATTAATGTAAATGCGACACTTCCTGCAAGGAAATGGCGTTTGCAGATGTCCACGTATCGTAGCAATAGAGTTCTAATGCCTCTTAAAACGCGATATCGCATCTCATTTCTATGTTCCATGGTAAGGTATAATATGATTTGCGAAGTGTTATGTATTCCTCGTCTACACTTCAAATGAATGTAAATGCGACACTTTCTTGCAAGGAAATAGCGTTTGCAGATGTCTACGTATCGTAGCAATGGATTTCTGATGCTTCTTAAAACGCATCTCATTTCGCATCTCATTTCTATGTTTCATGGTAAGATATAATATGATTTGCGAAGTGTCATGTATTCCACGTCCAGGCTTCAAATGAATGTAAATGCGACACTTCCATGCAAGGAAATAGCGTTTGCAGATGTCTACGTATCGTAGCAATAGAGTTCTTATGATCCTTAAAACGCGAAATCGGATCTCATTTCTATGATTCATGGTAAGATATAATATGATTTGCGAAGTGTCATGAATTCCTCGTCTACACTTCAAATGAATATAAATGCGACATTTCCCTGCAAGGAAATTGCGTTTGCAGATGTCTACGTATCGTAGCAATAGAGTTCTTATGATTCTTAAAACGCGATATCGGATCTTATTTCTATGTTTCATGGTAAGGTATAATATGATTTGCGAAGTGTTATGTATTCCTCGTCTACGATTCAAATGAATGTAAATGCGACACATTCTTGCAAGGAAATAGCGTTTGCAGATGTCTACGTATCGTAGCAATGGATTTCTGCTGCTTCTTAAAACGCGATAACGCATCTCATTTCTATGTTTCATGGTAAGATATAATATGATTTGCGAAGTGTCATGTATTCCACGTCCAGGCTTCAAATGAATGTAAATGCGACACTTCCTTGCAAGGAAATAGCGTTTGCAGATGTCTACGTATCGTAGCAATAGAGTTCTTATGATCCTTAAATCGCGATATCGGATCTCATTTCTATGTTTCATGGTAAGATATAATATGATTTGCGAAGTGTCATGTATTCCTCGTCTATACTTCAAATGAATATAAATGCGACACTTCCCTGCAAGGAAATAGCGTTTGCAGATGTCTACGTATCGTAGCAATAGAGTTCTTATGATACTTAAAACGCGATATCGGATCTTTTTTCTATGTTTCATGGTAAGGTATAATATGATTTGCGATGTGTTATGTATTCCTCGTCTACACATCAACTAAATGTAAATGCGCACTTCCTTGCAAGGAAATAGCGTTTTCAGATGTCTACGTATCGAAGCAATAGAGTTCAAATGCTTCTTAAAACGAGATATTGCATCTCATACCTATGTTTCATGATACGATATAATATTCATTGCGAAGTGTTATGCATTCCTCGTCTACGATTCAAATGAATGTAAATGCAACACTTCCTTGCATGGAAATAGCGTTTGCAGATGTCTACGTATCGTAGCAATAGAGTTCTTATGATTCTTAAAACGCGATATCGGATCTCATTTCTATGTTTCATGGTAAGATATAATATGATTTGCGAAGTGTTATGTATTCCTCGTCTACACTTCAAATGAATGTAAATGCGACACTTTCTTGCAAGGAAATAGCGTTTGCAGATGTCTACGTATCGTAGCAATGGATTTCTGATGCTTCTTAAAACGCGATATCGCATCTCACTTCTATGATTCATGGTAGGATATAATATGATTTGCGAAGTGTCATGTATTCCTCGTCTACACTTCAAATGAATGTAAATGCGACACTTCGTTGCAAGGAAATAGCGTTTGCAGATGTCTACGTATCGTAGCAATAGAGTTCTTATGATTCTTAAAACGCGATATCGGATCTCATATCTATGTTTCATGGTAAGATATAATATGATTTGCGAAGTGTTATGTATTCCTCGTCTACACTTCAAATGAATGTAATTGCGACACTTCTTTGCAAAGAAATAGCGTTTGCAGATGTCTACGTATCGTAGCAATAGAGTTCTTATGATTCTTAAAACGCGATATCGCTTCTCATTTCTATGTTTCATGGTAAGATATAATATGATTTGCGAAGTGTTATGTATTCCTCGTCTACACTTCAAATGAATGTAAATGTGACACTTCCTTGCAAGGAAATAGCGTTTGCAGATGTCTAGGTATCGTAGCAATAGAGTTCTAATGCTTCTTAAAACGCGATATCGCATCTCATTTCTATGTTTCATGGTAAGATATAATATGATTTGCGAAGTGTTATGTATTCCTCGTCTACACTGCAAATGAATGTAAATGCGACACTTTCTTGCAAGGAAATAGCGTTTGCAGATGTCTACGTATCGTAGCAATGGATTTCTGCTGCTTCTTAAAACGCGATATCGCATCTCACTTCTATGATTCATGGTAAGATATAATATGATTTGCGAAGTGTCATGTATTCCTCGTCTACACTTCAAATTAATATAAATGCGACACTTCCCTGCAAGGAAATAGCGTTTGCAGATGTCTACGTATCGTAGCAATAGAGTTGTAATGCTTCTTAAAACGCGATATCGCATCTCATTTCTATGTTCCATGGTAAGGTATAATATGATTTGCGAAGTGTTATGTATTCCTCGTCTACACTTCAAATGAATGTAAACGCGACACTTTCTTGCAAGGAAATAGCGTTTGCAGATGTCTACGTATCGTAGCAATGGATTTCTGATGCTTCTTAAAACGCGATAACGCATCTCATTTCTATGTTTCATGGTAAGATATAATATGATTTGCGAAGTGTCATGTATTCCACGTCCGGGCTTCAAATGAATGTAAATGCGACACTTCCTTGCAAGGAAATAGCGTTTGCAGATGTCTACGTATCGTAGCAATAGAGTTCTTATGATACTTAAAACACGATATCGCATCTCATTTCTATGTTTCATGGTAAGATATTATATGGTTTGTGAAGTTTCATGTATTCCTCGTCTACACTTCAAATGAATGTAAATGTGACACTTCCTTGCAAGGAAATAGCGTTTGCAGATGTCTAGGTATCGTAGCAATAGAGTTCTAATGCTTCTTAAAACGCGATATCGCATCTCATTTCTATGTTTCATGGTAAGATATAATATGATTTGCGAAGTGTTATGTATTCCTCGTCTACACTGCAAATGAATGTAAATGCGACACTTCCTTGCAAGGATATAGCGTTTGCAAATGTCTACCTATCGTAGCAATAGTGTTCTAGTGCTTCTTAAATCGCGATATCGCATCTCATTTCTATGTTTAATGGTAAGATATAATATGATTTGCGAAGTGTCATGTATTCCTCGTCTACACTTCAAATGAATGTAAATGCGACACTTCCTTACAAGGAAATAGCGTTTGCAGATGTCTACGTATCGTAGCAATAGAGTTCTCATGCTTCTTAAAACGCGATGTCGCATCTCATTTCTATGTTTCATGGTAAGATATAATATGATTTGCGAAGTGTTATGTATTCCTTGTCTACACTTTAAATGAATGTAAATACGACACTTCCTTGCTAGGAAATAGCGTCTGCAGATGTCTAGGTATCGTAGCAATAGGGTTCTAATGCTTCTTAAAACGCGATATCGCATCTCATTTCTATGTTTAATGGTAAGATATAATATGATTTGCGAAGTGTCATGTATTCCTCGTCTACACTTCAAATGAATGTAAATGCGACACTTCCTTACAAGGAAATAGCGTTTGCAGATGTCTACGTATCGTAGCAATAGAGTTCTAATGCTTCTTAAAACGCGATGTCGCATCTCATTTCTATGTTTCATGGTAAGATATAATATGATTTGCGAAGTGTTATGTATTCCTTGTCTACACTTTAAATGAATGTAAATACGACACTTCCTTGCTAGGAAATAGCGTCTGCAGATGTCTAGGTATCGTAGCAATAGGGTTCTAATGCTTCTTAAAACGCGATATCGCATCTCATTTCTATGTTTCATGGTAAGATATAATATCATTTGCGAAGTGTTATGCATTCCTCGTCTACGATTCAAATGAATGTAAATGCGACACTTTCTTGCAAGGAAATAGCGTTTGCAGATGTCTACGTATCGTAGCAATAGAGTTCTTATGATTCTTAAAACGCGATATCGCATCTCATTTCCATGTTTCTTGGTAAGGTATAATATGATTTGCGAAGTGTTATGTATCCGTCGTCTACACTTCAAATGAATGTAAATGCGACACTTTCTTGCAAGGAAATAGCGTTTGCAGATGTCTACGTACCGTAGCAAATGATTTCTGCTGCTTCTTAAAACGCGATATCGCATCTCATTTCTATGTTTCATGGTAAGGTATAATATGATTTGCGAAGTGTTACGTATTCCTCGTCTACGATTCAAATGAATGTAAATGCGACACTTCCTTGCCAGGAAATAGCGTTCGCAGTTCTCTACGTATCGAAGAAATAGAGTTCAAATGCTTCTTAAAACGAGATATTGCATCTCATATCTATGTTTCATGATAAGATATAATATTCATTGCGAAGTGTTATGCATTCCTCGTCTACGATTCAAATGAATGTAAATGTGACACTTCCTTGCACGGAAATAGCGTTTGCAGGTGTCCACGTATTGTAGCAATAGAGTTCTAATGCTTCTTAAAACGAGATATCGCGTCTCATTTCTATGTTTCATGGTAAGATATAATTTGATTTGCGAAGTGTTATGCATTCCTCGTCTACACTTCAAATGAATGTAAATGCGACACTTCCTTGCAAGGAAATAGCGTTTGCAGATGTCTACGTATCGTAGCAATAGAGTTCTTATGATACTTAAAACGCGATATCACATCTCATTTCTATGTTTCATGGTAAGATATTATATGGTTTGTGAAGTTTCATGTATTCCTCGTCTACACTTCAAATGAATGTAAATGCGACACTTCCTTGCTAGGAAATTGCGTCTGCAGATGTCTACGTATCGTAGCAATAGAGTTCTAATGCTTCTTAAAACGCGATATCGCATCTCATTTCTATGTTTCATGGTAAGATATAATATTCATTGCGAAGTGTTATCCTTTCCTCGTCTACGATTCAAATGAATGTAAATGCGACACTCCCTTGCAAGGAAATAGCGTTTGCAGATGTCTACGTATCGTAGCAATAGAGTTCTTATGATACTTAAAACGCGATATCGCATCTCATTTCTATGTTTCATGGTAAGATATAATATGATTTGCGAAGTGTTATGTATTCCTCATCTACACTTCAAATGAATGTGAATGCGACACTTCCTCGCTAGGAAATGGCGTTTGCAGATGCCTACGTATCGTAGCAATAGATTTCTAATGCTTCTTAGAACGCGTTATCGCATCCCATTTCTATGTTTCATGGTAAGATATAATATGATTTGCGAAGTGTCATGTATTCCTCGTCCTGGCTTCAAATCAATGTAAATGCGACACTTCGTTGCAAGGGAATAGCGTTTGCAGATGTCTACGTATCGTAGCAATAGAGTTCTTATTATTCTTAAAACGCGATATCGGATCTGATTTCTATGTTTCATGGTAAGATATAATATGATTTGCGAAGTGTTATGTATTCCTCGTCTACACTTCAAATGAATGTAAATGCGACACTTCCTTGCAAGGAAATAGCGTTTGCAGATGTCTACGTATCGTAGCAATAGAGTTCTTATGATACTTAAAACGCGATATCGCATCTCATTTCTATGTTTCATGGTAAGATATTATATGGTTTGTGAAGTGTCATGTATTCCTCGTCTACACTTCAAATGAATGTAAATGCGACACTCCTTTGCAAAGAAATAGCGTTTGCAGATGTCTACGTATCGTAGCAATAGAGTTCTTATGATTCTTAAAACGCGATATCGCATCTCATTTCTATGTTTCATGGTAAGATATAATATGATTTGCGGAGTGTTATGTATTCCTCGTCTACATTTCAAATGAATGTAAATGCGACTCTTTCTTGCAAGGAAATAGCGTTTGCAGATGTCTACGTATCGTAGCAATGGATTTCTGCTGCTTCTTAAAACGCGATATCGCATCTCATTTCTATGTTTCATTGTAAGGTATAATATGATTTACGAAGTGTTATGTATTCCTCGTCTACACTTCAAACGAATGTAAATGCGACACTTTCTTGCAAGGAAATAGCGTTTGCAGATGTCTACGTATCGTAGCAATGGATTTCTGCTGCTTCTTAAAACGCGATATCGCATCTCATTTCTATGTTTCATTGTAAGGTATAATATGATTTGCGAAGTGTTATGTATTCCTCGTCTACACTTCAAACGAATGTAAATGCGACACTTTCTTGCAAGGAAATAGCGTTTGCAGATGTCTACGTATCGTAGCAATGGATTTCTGCTGCTTCTTAAAACGCGATATCGCATCTCACTTCTATGATTCATGGTAAGATATAATATGATTTGCGAAGTGTCATGTATTCCTCGTCTACACTTCAAATTAATGTAAATGCGACACTTCCCTGCAAGGAAATAGCGTTTGCAGATGTCTACGTATCGTAGCAATAGAGTTCTTATGATTCTTAAAACGCGATATAGGATCTCATTTCTATGTTTCATGGTAAGATATAATATGATTTGCGAAGTGTTACGTATTCCTCGTCTACACTTCAAATGAATGTAAATGCGACACTTCCTTGCCAGGAAATAGCGTTCGCAGTTCTCTACGTATCGAAGAAATAGAGTTCAAATGCTTCTTAAAACGAGATATTGCATCTCATATCTATGTTTCATGATAAGATATAATATTCATTGCGAAGTGTTATGCATTCCTCGTCTACGATTCAAATGAATGTAAATGTGACACTTCCTTGCAAGGAAATAGCGTTTGCAGATGTCCACGTATTGTAGCAATAGAGTTCTAATGCTTCTTAAAACGAGATATCGCGTCACATTTCTATGTTTCATGGTAAGATATAATTTGATTTGCGAAGTGTTATGCATTCCTCGTCTACACTTCAAACGAATGTAAATGCGACACTTCCTTGCAAGGAAATAGCGTTTGCAGATGTCTACGTATCGTAGCAATAGAGTTCTTATGATACTTAAAACGCGATATCGCATCTCATTTCTATGTTTCATGGTAAGATATTATATGGTTTGTGAAGTTTCATGTATTCCTCGTCTACACTTCAAATGAATGTAAATGCGACACTTCCTTGCTAGGAAATAGCGTCTGCAGATGTCTACGTATCGTAGCAATAGAGTTCTAATGCTTCTTAAAACGCGTTATCGCATCTCGTTTCTATGTTCCATGGTAAGGTATAATATGATTTGCGAAGTGTTATGTATTCCTCGTCTACACTTCAAATGAATGTAAATGCGACACTTTCTTGCAAGGAAATAGCGTTTGCAGATGTCTACGTATCGTAGCAATGGATATCTGATGCTTCTTAAAACGCGACAACGCATCTCATTTCTATGTTTCATGGTAAGATATAATATGATTTGCGAAGTGTCATGTATTCCTCGTCCAGGCTTCAAATCAATGTAAATGCGACACTTCGTTGCAAGGGAATAGCGTTTGCAGATGTCTACGTATCGTAGCAATAGAGTTCTTATTATTCTTAAAACGCGATATCGGATCTGATTTCTATGTTTCATGGTAAGATATAATATGATTTGCGAAGTGTTATGTATTCCTCGTCTACACTTCAAATGAATGTAAATGCGAGACTTCCTTGCAAGGAAATAGCGTTTGCAGATGTCTACGTATCGTAGCAATAGAGTTCTTATGATACTTAAAACGCGATATCGCATCTCATTTCTATGTTTCATGGTAAGATATTATATGGTTTGTGAAGTGTCATGTATTCCTCGTCTACACTTCAAATGAATGTAAATGCGACACTTCCTTGCTAGGAAATAGCGTCTGCAGATGTCTAGGTATCGTAGGAATAGAGTTCTAATGCTTCTTAAAACACGATATCGCATCTCATTTCTATGTTTCATGGTAAGATATAATATGATTTGCGAAGTGTTATGTATTCCTCGTCTACACTTCAAATGAATGTAAATGCGACACTCCTTTGCAAAGAAATAGCGTTTGCAGATGTGTACGTATCGTAGCAATAGAGTTCTTATGATTCTTAAAACGCGATATCGCATCTCATTTCTATGTTTCATGGTAAGATATAATATGATTTGCGGAGTGTTATGTATTCCTCGTCTACATTTCAAATGAATGTAAATGCGACTCTTTCTTGCAAGGAAATAGCGTTTGCAGATGTCTACGTATCGTAGCAATGGATTTCTGCTGCTTCTTAAAACGCGATATCGCATCTCATTTCTATGTTTCATTGTAAGGTATAATATGATTTGCGAAGTGTTATGTATTCCTCGTCTACACTTCAAACGAATGTAAATGCGACACTTTCCTGCAAGGAAATAGCGTTTGCAGATGTCTACGTATCGTAGCAATGGATTTCTGCTGCTTCTTAAAACGCGATATCGCATCTCACTTCTATGATTCATGGTAAGATATAATATGATTTGCGAAGTGTCATGTATTTCTCGTCTACACTTCAAATTAATGTAAATGCGACACTTCCCTGCAAGGAAATAGCGTTTGCAGATGTCTACGTATCGTAGCAATAGAGTTCTTATGATTCTTAAAACGCGATATCGGATCTCATTTCTATGTTTCATGGTAAGATATAATATGATTTGCGAAGTGTTACGTATTCCCCGTCTACACTTCAAATGAATGTAAATGCGGCACTTCCTTGCCAGGAAATAGCGTTCGCAGTTCTCTACGTATCGAAGAAATAGAGTTCAAATGCTTCTTAAAACGAGATATTGCATCTCATATCTATGTTTCATGATAAGATATAATATTCATTGCGAAGTGTTATGCATTCCTCGTCTACGATTCAAATGAATGTAAATGTGACACTTCCTTGCAAGGAAATAGCGTTTGCAGATGTCCACGTATTGTAGCAATAGAGTTCTAATGCTTCTTAAAACGAGATATCGCATCTCATTTCTATGTTTCATGGTAAGATATAATTTGATTTGCGAAGTGTTATGCATTCCTCGTCTACACTTCAAATGAATGTAAATGCGACACTTCCTTGCATGGAAATAGCGTTTGGAGATGTCTACGTATCGTAGCAATAGAGTTCTTATGATTCTTAAAACGCGATATCGGAACTCATTTCTATGTTTCATGGTAAGATATAATATGATTTGCGAAGTGTTATGTATTCCTCGTCTACACTTCAAATGAATGTAAATGCGACACTTCCTTGCCAGGAAATAGCGTTCGCAGTTCTCTACGTATCGAAGAAATAGAGTTCAAATGCTTCTTAAAACGAGATATAGCATCTCATATCTATGTTTCATGATAAGATATAATATTCATTGCGAAGTGTTATGCATTCCTCGTCTACGATTCAAATGAATGTAAATGTGACACTTCCTTGCAAGGAAATAGCGTTTGCAGATGTCCACGTATTGTAGCAATAGAGTTCTAATGCTTCTTAAAACGAGATATCGCATCTCATTTCTATGTTTCATGGTAAGATATAATTTGATTTGCGAAGTGTTATGCATTCCTCGTCTACACTTCAAATGAATGTAAATGCGACACTTCCTTGCAAGGTAATAGCGTTTGCAAATGTCTACCTATCGTAGCAATAGTGTTCTAATGCTTCTTAAAACGCGATATCGCATCTCATTTCTATGTTTCATGGTAAGATATAATATTCATTGCGAAGTGTTATCCTTTCCTCGTCTACGATTCAAATGAATGTAAATGCGACACTCCCTTGCAAGGAAATAGCGTTTGCAGATGTCTACGTATCGTAGCAATAGAGTTCTTATGATACTTAAAACGCGATATCGCATCTCATTTCTATGTTTCATGGTAAGATATAATATGATTTGCGAAGTGTTATGTATTCCTCATCTACACTTCAAATGAATGTGAATGCGACACTTCCTCGCTAGGAAATGGCGTTTGCAGATGCCTACGTATCGTAGCAATAGATTTCTAATGCTTCTTAGAACGCGATATCGCATCTCATTTCTATGTTTCGTGGTAAGATATAATATGATTTGCGAAGTGTCATGCATTCCACGTCTACACTTCAAATGAACGTAAATGCGACACTACCTTGCTAGGAAATAGCGTCTGCAGATGTATAGGTATCGTAGCAATAGAGTTCTAATGCTTCTTAAAACGCGATATCGCATCTCATTTCTATGTTTCATGGTAAGATATAATATGATTTGCGAAGTGTTATGTATTCCTCGCCTACACTTCAAATGAATGTAAATGCGACGCTTCCTTGCTAGGAAATAGCGTCTGCAGATGTCTAGGTATCGTAGCAATAGAGTTCTAATGCTTCTTAAAACGCGATATCGCATCTCATTTCTATGTTTCATGGTAAGATATAATATGATTTGCGAAGTGTTATGTATTCCTCGACTACACTTCAAATGAATGTAAGTGCGACACTTCCTTGCTAGGAAATAGCGTTTCCAGATGTCTAGGTATCGTAGCAATAGAGTTCTTATGATTCTTAAAACGCGTTATCGCATCCCATTTCTATGTTTCATGGTAAGATATAATATGATTTGCGAAGTGTCATGTATTCCTCGTCCAGGCTTCAAATCAATATAAATGCGACACTTCGTTGCAAGGGAATAGCGTTTGCAGATGTCTACGTATCGTAGCAATAGAGTTCTTATTATTCTTAAAACGCGATATCGGATCTGATTTCTATGTTTCATGGTAAGATATAATATGATTTGCGAAGTGTTATGTATTCCTCGTCTACACTTCAAATGAATGTAAATGCGACACTTCCTTGCAAGGAAATAGCGTTTGCAGATGTCTACGTATCGTAGCAATAGAGTTCTTATGATACTTAAAACGCGATATCGCATCTCATTTCTATGTTTCATGGTAAGATATTATATGGTTTGTGAAGTGTCACGTATTCCTCGTCTACACTTCAAATGAATGTAAATGCGACACTTCCTTGCTAGGAAATAGCGTCTGCAGGTGTCTAGGTATCGTAGGAATAGAGTTCTAATGCTTCTTAAAACGCGATATCGCATCTCATTTCTATGTTTCATGGTAAGATATAATATGATTTGCGGAGTGTTATGTATTCCTCGTCTACATTTCAAATGAATGTAAATGCGACTCTTTCTTGCAAGGAAATAGCGTTTGCAGATGTCTACGTATCGTAGCAATGGATTTCTGCTGCTTCTTAAAACGCGATATCGCATCTCATTTCTATGTTTCATTGTAAGGTATAATATGATTTGCGAAGTGTTATGTATTCCTCGTCTACACTTCAAACGAATGTAAATGCGACACTTTCTTGCAAGGAAATAGCGTTTGCAGATGTCTACGTATCGTAGCAATGGATTTCTGATGCTTCTTAAAACGCGATATCGCATCTCACTTCTATGATTCATGGTAAGATATAATATGATTTGCGAAGTGTCATGTATTCCTCGTCTACACTTCAAATTAATGTAAATGCGACACTTCCCTGCAAGGAAATAGCGTTTGCAGATGTCTACGTATCGTAGCAATAGAGTTCTTACGATTCTTAAAACGCGATATCGGATCTCATTTCTATGTTTCATGGTAAGATATAATATGATTTGCGAAGTGTTACGTATTCCTCGTCTACACTTCAAATGAATGTAAATGCGACACTTTCTTGCAAGGAAATAGAGTTTGCAGATGTCTACGTATCGTAGCAATGGATTTCTGCTGCTTCTTAAAACGCGATATCGCATCTCATTTCTATGTTTCATGGTAAGGTATAATATGATTTGCGAAGTGTTATGTATTCCTCGTCTACACTTCAAATGAATGTAAATGCGACACTTTCTTGCAAGGAAATAGAGTTTGCAGATGTCTACGTATCGTAGCAATGGATTTCTGATGCTTCTTAAAACGCGATAACGCATCTCATTTCTATGTTTCATGGTAAGATATAATATGATTTGCGAAGTGTCATGTATTCCTCGTCCAGGCTTCAAATGAATGTAAATGCGACACTTCGTTGCAAGGAAATAGCGTTTGCAGATGTCTACGTATCGTAGCAATAGAGTTCTTATGATTCTTAAAACGCGATATCGGATCTCATTTCTATGTTTCATGGTAAGATATAATATGATTTGCGAAGTGTTATGTATTCCTCGTCTACATTTCAAACGAATGTAAATGCGACTCTTTCTTGCAAGGAAATAGCGTTTGCAGATGTCAACGTATCGTAGCAATGGATTTCTGCTGCTTCTTAAAACGCGATATCGCATCTCATTTCTATGTTTCATGGTAAGGTATAATATGATTTGCGAAGTGTTATGTATTCCTCGTCTACACTTCAAATGAATGTAAATGCGACACTTTCTTGCAAGGAAATAGAGTTTGCAGATGTCTACGTATCGTAGCAATGGATTTCTGATGCTTCTTAAAACGCGATAACGCATCTCATTTCTATGTTTCATGGTAAGATATAATATGATTTGCGAAGTGTCATGTATTCCTCGTCCAGGCTTCAAATGAATGTAAATGCGACACTTCGTTGCAAGGAAATAGCGTTTGCAGATGTCTACGTATCGTAGCAATAGAGTTCTTATGATTCTTAAAACGCGATATCGGATCTCATTTCTATGTTTCATGGTAAGATATAATATGATTTGCGAAGTGTTATGTATTCCTCGTCTACACTTCAAATGAGTGTAAATGCAACACTTTCTTGCAAGGAAATAGCGTTTGCAGATGTCTACGTATCGTAGCAATGGATTTCTGTTGCTTCTTAAAACGCGATATCGCATCTCACTTCTATGATTCATGGTAAGATATAATATGATTTGCGAAGTGTCATGTATTCCTCGTCTACACTTCAAATTAATGTAAATGCGACACTTCCCTGCAAGGAAATAACGTTTGCAGATGTCTACGTATCGTAGCAATAGAGTTCTAATGCTTCTTAAAACGCGATATCGCATCTCATTTCTATGCTCCATGGTAAGGTATAATATGATTTGCGAAGTGTTATGTATTCCTCGTCTACACTTCAAATGAATGTAAATGCGACACTTTCTTGCAAGGAAATAGCGTTTGCAGATGTCTACGTATCGTAGCAATGGATTTCTGATGCTTCTTAAAACGCGACAACGCATCTCATTTCTATATTTCATGGTAAGATATAATATGATTTGCGAAGTGTCATGTATTCCTCGTCCAGGCTTCAAATCAATGTAAATGCGACACTTCGTTGCAAGGGAATAGCGTTTGCAGATGTCTACGTATCGTAGCAATAGAGTTCTTATTATTCTTAAAACGCGATATCGGATCTCATTTCTATGTTTCATGGTAAGATATAATATGATTTGCGAAGTGTTATGTATTCCTCGTCTACACTTCAAATGAATGTAAATGCGACACTTCCTTGCAAGGAAATAGCGTTTGCAGATGTCTACGTATCGTAGCAATAGAGTTCTTATGATACTTAAAACGCGATATCGCATCTCATTTCTATGTTTCATGGTAAGATATTATATGGTTTGTGAAGTGTCATGTATTCCTCGTCTACACTTCAAATGAATGTAAATGCGACACTTCCTTGCTAGGAAATAGCGACTGCAGATGTCTAGGTATCGTAGGAATAGTGTTCTAATGCTTCTTAAAACACGATATCGCATCTCATTTCTATGTTTCATGGTAAGATATAATATGATTTGCGAAGTGTTATGTATTCCTCGTCTACACTTCAAATGAATGTAAATGCGACACTTTTTTGCAAAGAAATAGCGTTTGCAGATGTCTACGTATCGTAGCAATAGAGTTCTTATGATTCTTAAAACGCGATATCGCATCTCATTTCTATGTTTCATGGTAAGATATAATATGATTTGCGGAGTGTTATGTATTCCTCGTCTACATTTCAAATGCATGTAAATGCGACTCTTTCTTGCAAGGAAATAGCGTTTGCAGATGTCTACGTATCGTAGCAATGGATTTCTGCTGCTTCTTAAAACGCGATATCGCATCTCATTTCTATGTTTCATTGTAAGGTATAATATGATTTGCGAAGTGTTATGTATTCCTCGTCTACACTTCAAACGAATGTAAATGCGACACTTTCTTGCAAGGAAATAGCGTTTGCAGATGTCTACGTATCGTAGCAATGGATTTCTGATGCTTCTTAAAACGCGATAACCCATCTCATTTCTATGTTTCATGGTAAGATATAATATGATTTGCGAAGTGTCATGTATTTCTCGTCCAGGCTTCAAATGAATGTAAATGCGACACTTCGTTGAAAAGGAAATAGCGTTTGCAGATGTCTACGTATCGTAGCAATAGAGTTCTTATGATTCTTAAAACGCGATATCGGATCTCATTTCTATGTTTCATGGTAAGATATAATATGATTTGCGAAGTGTTATGTATTCCTCGTCTACACTTCAAATGAATGTAAATGCGACACTTCCTTGCCAGGAAATAGCGTTCGCAGTTCTCTACGTATCGAAGAAATAGAGTTCAAATGCTTCTTAAAACGAGATATTGCATCTCATATCTATGTTTCATGATAAGATATAATATTCATTGCGAAGTGTTATGCATTCCTCGTCTACGATTCAAATGAATGTAAATGTGACACTTCCTTGCAAGGAAATAGCGTTTGCAGTTCTCTACGTATCGAAGAAATAGAGTTCAAATGCTTCTTAAAACGAGATATTGCATCTCATATCTATGTTTCATGATAAGATATAATATTCATTGCGAAGTGTTATGCATTCCGCGTCTACGATTCAAATGAATGTAAATGTGACACTTCCTTGCAAGGAAATAGCGTTTGCAGATGTCCACGTATTGTAGCAATAGAGTTCTAATGCTTCTTAAAACGAGATATCGCATCTCATTTCTATGTTTCATGGTAAGATATAATTTGATTTGCGAAGTGTTATGCATTCCTCGTCTACACTTCAAATGAATGTAAGTGCGACACTTCCTTGCAAGGAAATAGCGTTTGCAAATGTCTACCTATCGTAGCAATAGTGTTCTAATGCTTCTTAAAACGCGATATCTCATCTCATTTCTATGTTTCATGGTAAGATATAATATTCATTGCGAAGTGTTATCCTTTCCTCGTCTACGATTCAAATGAATGTAAATGCGACACTCCCTTGCAAGGAAATAGCGTTTGCAGATGTCTACGTATCGTAGCAATAGAGTTCTTATGATACTTAAAACGCGATATCGCATCTCATTTCTATGTTTCATGGTAAGATATAATATGATTTGCGAAGTGTTATGTATTCCTCATCTACACTTCAAATGAATGTGAATGCGACACTTCCTCGCTAGGAAATGGCGTTTGCAAATGCCTACGTATCGTAGCAATAGATTTCTAATGCTTCTTAGAACGCGATATCGCATCTCATTTCTATGTTTCGTGGTAAGATATAATATGATTTGCGAAGTGTCATGTATTCCACGTCTACACTTCAAATGAACGTAAATGCGACACTACCTTGCTAGGAAATAGCGTCTGCAGATGTGTAAGTATCGTAGCAATAGAGTTCTAATGCTTCTTAAAACGCGATATCGCATCTCATTTCTATGTTTCATGGTAAGATATAATATGATTTGCGAAGTGTTATGTATTCCTCGTCTACACTTCAAATGAATGTAAATGCGACGCTTCCTTGCTAGGAAATAGCGTCTGCAGATGTCTAGGTATCGTAGCAATAGAGTTCTAATGCTTCTTAAAACGCGATATCGCATCTCATTTCTATGTTTCATGGTAAGATATAATATGATTTGCGAAGTGTTATGCATTCCTCGTCTACGATTCAAATGAATGTAAATGCGACACTTCCTTGCAAGGAAATAGCGTCTGCAGATGTCTAGGTATCGTAGCAATAGAGTTCTAATGCTTCTTAAAACGCGATATCGCATCTCATTTCTATGTTTCATGGTAAGATGTAATATTCATTGCGAAGTGTTATGTATTCCTCGCCTACACTTCAAATGAATGTAAATGCGACACTTACTTGCAAGGAAATAGCGTTTGCAGATGTCTACGTATCGAAGCAATAGAGTTCAAATGCTTCTTAAGAAAGAGATATTGCATCTCTTATCTATGTTTCATGGTAAGATATAATATGATTTGCGATGTGTCATGTATTCCTCGTCTACACTTCAAATGAATGTAAATGCGACACTTCCTCGCTAGGAAATAGCGTCTGCAAATGTCTACCTATCGTAGCAATAGAGTTGAAATGCTTCTTAAATCGAGATATTGCATCTCATATCTATGTTTCATGATAAGATATAATATTCATTGCGAAGTGATGTGCATTCCTCGTCTACGATTCAAATGAATGTAAATGCGACACTTCCTTGCAAGGAAATAGCGTTTGCAGATGTCTGCGTATCGTTGCAATAGAGTTCTTATGATTCTTAAAATGCGATATCGCATCTGATTTCTATGTTTCATGATAAGATGTAATATTCGTTGCGAAGTGTTATGCATGCCTCGTCTACGATTCAAATGAATATAAATGCGACACTTCCTTGCTAGGAAATAGCGTCTGCAGATGTCTAGGTATCGTAGCAATAGAGTTCTAATGCTTCTTAAAACGCGATATTGCATCCCATTTCTATGTTTCATGGTAAGATGTAATATGATTTGCGAAGTGTTATCTATTCCTCGTCTACACTTCAAATGAATGTAAATGCGACACTTCCTTGTTAGTAAATAGCGCTTGCAGATGTCTACTTATCGAAGCAATAGAGTTCAAATGCTTCTTAAAACGAGATATTGCATCTCATATCTATGTTTCATGATAAGATATAATATTCATTGCGAAGTGATATGCATTCCTCGTCTACGATTCAAATGAATGTAAATGCGACACTTCCTTGCAAGGAAATAGCGTTTGCAGATGTCTGCGTATCGTAGCAATAGAGTTCTTATGATTCTTAGAACACGATATCGCATCTCATTTCTATGTTTCATGATAAGATATAATATTCGTTGCGAAGTGTTATGTATTCCTCGTCTACACTTCAAATGAATGTAAATGCGACACTTCCTTGCAAGGAAATAGCGTTCGCAGATGTCTACGTATCGTAGCAATAGAGTTCTTATGATTCTTAAAACGCGATATCGCATCTCATTTCTATGTTTCATGGTAAGACATAATATGATTTGCGAAGTGTTATGTAGTCCTCGTCTACACTTCAAATGAATGTAAATGCGACACTTCGTTGCTAGAAAATAGCGTTTGCAGATGTCTACGTATCGAAGCAATAGAGTTCAAATGCTTCTTAAAACAAGATATCGCATCTCATTTCTATGTTTCATGATAAGATGTAATATTCATTGCGAAGTGTTATGTATTCCTCGCCTACACTTCAAATGAATGTAAATGCTACACTTACTTGCTAGGAAATAGCGTTTGCAGATGTCTACGTATCGAAGCAATAGAGTTCAAATGCTTCTTAAAAAAGAGATATTGCATCTCTTATCTATGTTTCATGGTAAGATATAATATGATTTGCGAAGTGTCATGTATTCCTCGTCTACACTTCAAATGAATGTAAATGCGACACTTACTTGCTAGGAAATAGCGTTTGCAGATGTCTACGTATCGAAGCAATAGAGTTCAGATGCTTCTTAGAAAAAAGATATTGCATCTCTTATCTATGTTTCATGGTAAGATATAATATGATTTGCGAAGTGTCATGTATTCCTCGTCTACACTTCAAATGAATGTAAATGCGACACTTCCTCGCTAGGAAATAGCGTCTGCAAATGTCTACCTATCGTAGCAATAGAGTTGAAATGCTTCTTAAAACGAGATATTGCATCTCTTATCTATGTTTCATGGTAAGATATAATATGATTTGCGAAGTGTCATGTATTCCTCGTCTACACTTCAAATGAATGTAAATGCGACACTTCCTCGCTAGGAAATAGCGTCTGCAAATGTCTACCTATCGTAGCAATAGAGTTGAAATGCTTCTTAAAACGAGATATTGCATCTCATATCTATGTTTCATGACAAGATATAATATTCATTGCGAAGTGATATGCATTCCTCGTCTACGATTCAAATGAATGTAAATGCGACACTTCCTTGCAAGGAAATAGCGTTTGCAGATGTCTGCGTATCGTAGCAATAGAGTTCTTATGATTCTTAAAACGCGATATCGCATCTCATTTCTATGTTTCATGATAAGATTTAATATTAGTTGCGAAGTGTTATGCATGCCTCGTCTACGATTCAAATGAATGTAAATGCGACACTTCCTTGCAAGGAAATAGCGTTTGCAGATGTCTACGTATCGTAGCAATAGAGTTCTAATGCTTCTTAAAACGCGATATCGCATCTCATTTCTATGTTCCATGGTAAGGTATAATATGATTTGCGAAGTGTTATGTATTCCTCGTCTACACTTCAAATGAATGTAAATGCGACACTTTCTTGAAAGGAAATAGCGTTTGCAGATGTCTACGTATCGTAGCAATGGATTTCTGATGCTTCTTAAAACGCGACAACGCATCTCATTTCTATGTTTAATGGTAAGATATAATATGATTTGCGAAGTGTCATGTATTCCTCGTCCAGGCTTCAAATCAATGTAAATGCGACACTTCGTTGCAAGGGAATAGCGTTTGCAGATGTCTACGTATCGTAGCAATAGAGTTCTTATTATTCTTAAAACGCGATATCGGATCTCATTTCTATGTTTCATGGTAAGATATAATATGATTTGCGAAGTGTTATGTATTCCTCGTCTACACTTCAAATGAATGTAAATGCGACACTTCCTTGCAAGGAAATAGCGTTTGCAGATGTCTACGTATCGTAGCAATAGAGTTCTTATGATACTTAAAACGCGATATCGCATCTCATTTCTATGTTTCATGGTAAGATATTATATGGTTTGTGAAGTGTCATGTATTCCTCGTCTACACTTCAAATGAATGTAAATGCGACACTTCCTTGCTAGGAAATAGCGACTGCAGATGTCTAGGTATCGTAGGAATAGTGTTCTAATGCTTCTTAAAACACGATATCGCATCTCATTTCTATGTTTCATGGTAAGATATAATATGATTTGCGAAGTGTTATGTATTCCTCGTCTACACTTCAAATGAATGTAAATGCGACACTTTTTTGCAAAGAAATAGCGTTTGCAGATGTCTACGTATCGTAGCAATAGAGTTCTTATGATTCTTAAAACGCGATATCGCATCTCATTTCTATGTTTCATGGTAAGATATAATATAATTTGCGGAGTGTTATGTATTCCTCGTCTACATTTCAAATGCATGTAAATGCGACTCTTTCTTGCAAGGAAATAGCGTTTGCAGATGTCTACGTATCGTAGCAATGGATTTCTGCTGCTTCTTAAAACGCGATATCGCATCTCATTTCTATGTTTCATTGTAAGGTATAATATGATTTGCGAAGTGTTATGTATTCCTCGTCTACACTTCAAACGAATGTAAATGCGACACTTTCTTGCAAGGAAATAGCGTTTGCAGATGTCTACGTATCGTAGCAATGGATTTCTGATGCTTCTTAAAACGCGATAACCCATCTCATTTCTATGTTTCATGGTAAGATATAATATGATTTGCGAAGTGTCATGTATTTCTCGTCCAGGCTTCAAATGAATGTAAATGCGACACTTCGTTGAAAAGGAAATAGCGTTTGCAGATGTCTACGTATCGTAGCAATAGAGTTCTTATGATTCTTAAAACGCGATATCGGATCTCATTTCTATGTTTCATGGTAAGATATAATATGATTTGCGAAGTGTTATGTATTCCTCGTCTACACTTCAAATGAATGTAAATGCGACACTTCCTTGCCAGGAAATAGCGTTCGCAGTTCTCTACGTATCGAAGAAATAGAGTTCAAATGCTTCTTAAAACGAGATATTGCATCTCATATCTATGTTTCATGATAAGATATAATATTCATTGCGAAGTGTTATGCATTCCTCGTCTACGATTCAAATGAATGTAAATGTGACACTTCCTTGCAAAGAAATAGCGTTTGCAGTTCTCTACGTATCGAAGAAATAGAGTTCAAATGCTTCTTAAAACGAGATATTGCATCTCATATCTATGTTTCATGATAAGATATAATATTCATTGCGAAGTGTTATGCATTCCGCGTCTACGATTCAAATGAATGTAAATGTGACACTTCCTTGCAAGGAAATAGCGTTTGCAGATGTCCACGTATTGTAGCAATAGAGTTCTAATGCTTCTTAAAACGAGATATCGCATCTCATTTCTATGTTTCATGGTAAGATATAATTTGATTTGCGAAGTGTTATGCATTCCTCGTCTACACTTCAAATGAATGTAAGTGCGACACTTCCTTGCAAGGAAATAGCGTTTGCAAATGTCTACCTATCGTAGCAATAGTGTTCTAATGCTTCTTAAAACGCGATATCTCATCTCATTTCTATGTTTCATGGTAAGATATAATATTCATTGCGAAGTGTTATCCTTTCCTCGTCTACGATTCAAATGAATGTAAATGCGACACTCCCTTGCAAGGAAATAGCGTTTGCAGATGTCTACGTATCGTAGCAATAGAGTTCTTATGATACTTAAAACGCGATATCGCATCTCATTTCTATGTTTCATGGTAAGATATAATATGATTTGCGAAGTGTTATGTATTCCTCATCTACACTTCAAATGAATGTGAATGCGACACTTCCTCGCTAGGAAATGGCGTTTGCAGATGCCTACGTATCGTAGCAATAGATTTCTAATGCTTCTTAGAACGCGATATCGCATCTCATTTCTATGTTTCGTGGTAAGATATAATATGATTTGCGAAGTGTCATGTATTCCACGTCTACACTTCAAATGAACGTAAATGCGACACTACCTTGCTAGGAAATAGCGTCTGCAGATGTGTAAGTATCGTAGCAATAGAGTTCTAATGCTTCTTAAAACGCGATATCGCATCTCATTTCTATGTTTCATGGTAAGATATAATATGATTTGCGAAGTGTTATGTATTCCTCGTCTACACTTCAAATGAATGTAAATGCGACGCTTCCTTGCTAGGAAATAGCGTCTGCAGATGTCTAGGTATCGTAGCAATAGAGTTCTAATGCTTCTTAAAACGCGATATCGCATCTCATTTCTATGTTTCATGGTAAGATATAATATGATTTGCGAAGTGTTATGCATTCCTCGTCTACGATTCAAATGAATGTAAATGCGACACTTCCTTGCAAGGAAATAGCGTCTGCAGATGTCTAGGTATCGTAGCAATAGAGTTCTAATGCTTCTTAAAACGCGATATCGCATCTCATTTCTATGTTTCATGGTAAGATGTAATATTCATTGCGAAGTGTTATGTATTCCTCGCCTACACTTCAAATGAATGTAAATGCGACACTTACTTGCAAGGAAATAGCGTTTGCAGATGTCTACGTATCGAAGCAATAGAGTTCAAATGCTTCTTAAGAAAGAGATATTGCATCTCTTATCTATGTTTCATGGTAAGATATAATATGATTTGCGATGTGTCATGTATTCCTCGTCTACACTTCAAATGAATGTAAATGCGACACTTCCTCGCTAGGATATAGCGTCTGCAAATGTCTACCTATCGTAGCAATAGAGTTGAAATGCTTCTTAAATCGAGATATTGCATCTCATATCTATGTTTCATGATAAGATATAATATTCATTGCGATGTGATGTGCATTCCTCGTCTACGATTCAAATGAATGTAAATGCGACACTTCCTTGCAAGGAAATAGCGTTTGCAGATGTCTGCGTATCGTTGCAATAGAGTTCTTATGATTCTTAAAATGCGATATCGCATCTCATTTCTATGTTTCATGATTAGATGTAATATTCGTTGCGAAGTGTTATGCATGCCTCGTCTACGATTCAAATGAATATAAATGCGACACTTCCTTGCAAGGAAATAGCGTTTGCAGATGTCTACGTATCGTAGCAATAGAGTTCTTATGATTCTTAAAACGCGATATCGCATCTCATTTCTATGTTTCATGGTAAGATATAATACAATTTGTGAAGTATCATGTATTCCTCGTCTACACTACAAATGAATGTAAATGCGACACTTCCTTGCTAGGAAATAGCGTCTGCAGATGTCTAGGTATCGTAGCAATAGAGTTCTAATGCTTCTTAAAACGCGATATTGCATCCCATTTCTATGTTTCATGGTAAGATGTAATATGATTTGCGAAGTGTTATCTATTCCTCGTCTACACTTCAAATGAATGTAAATGCGACACTTCCTTGTTAGTAAATAGCGCTTGCAGATGTCTACTTATCGAAGCAATAGAGTTCAAATGCTTCTTAAAACGAGATATTGCATCTCATATCTATGTTTCATGATAAGATATAATATTCATTGCGAAGTGATATGCATTCCTCGTCTACGATTCAAATGAATGTAAATGCGACACTTCCTTGCAAGGAAATAGCGTTTGCAGATGTCTGCGTATCGTAGCAATAGAGTTCTTATGATTCTTAGAACACGATATCGCATCTCATTTCTATGTTTCATGATAAGATATAATATTCGTTGCGAAGTGTTATGTATTCCTCGTCTACACTTCAAATGAATGTAAATGCGACACTTCCTTGCAAGGAAATAGCGTTCGCAGATGTCTACGTATCGTAGCAATAGAGTTCTTATGATTCTTAAAACGCGATATCGCATCTCATTTCTATGTTTCATGGTAAGACATAATATGATTTGCGAAGTGTTATGTAGTCCTCGTCTACACTTCAAATGAATGTAAATGCGACACTTCGTTGCTAGAAAATAGCGTTTGCAGATGTCTACGTATCGAAGCAATAGAGTTCAAATGCTTCTTAAAACAAGATATCGCATCTCATTTCTATGTTTCATGATAAGATGTAATATTCATTGCGAAGTGTTATGTATTCCTCGCCTACACTTCAAATGAATGTAAATGCTACACTTACTTGCTAGGAAATAGCGTTTGCAGATGTCTACGTATCGAAGCAATAGAGTTCAAATGCTTCTTAAAACGCGATATCTCATCTCATTTCTATGTTTCATGGTAAGATATAATATTCATTGCGAAGTGTTATCCTTTCCTCGTCTACGATTCAAATGAATGTAAATGCGACACTCCCTTGCAAGGAAATAGCGTTTGCAGATGTCTACGTATCGTAGCAATAGAGTTCTTATGATACTTAAAACGCGATATCGCATCTCATTTCTATGTTTCATGGTAAGATATAATATGATTTGCGAAGTGTTATGTATTCCTCATCTACACTTCAAATGAATGTGAATGCGACACTTCCTCGCTAGGAAATGGCGTTTGCAAATGCCTACGTATCGTAGCAATAGATTTCTAATGCTTCTTAGAACGCGATATCGCATCTCATTTCTATGTTTCGTGGTAAGATATAATATGATTTGCGAAGTGTCATGTATTCCACGTCTACACTTCAAATGAACGTAAATGCGACACTACCTTGCTAGGAAATAGCGTCTGCAGATGTGTAAGTATCGTAGCAATAGAGTTCTAATGCTTCTTAAAACGCGATATCGCATCTCATTTCTATGTTTCATGGTAAGATATAATATGATTTGCGAAGTGTTATGTATTCCTCGTCTACACTTCAAATGAATGTAAATGCGACGCTTCCTTGCTAGGAAATAGCGTCTGCAGATGTCTAGGTATCGTAGCAATAGAGTTCTAATGCTTCTTAAAACGCGATATCGCATCTCATTTCTATGTTTCATGGTAAGATATAATATGATTTGCGAAGTGTTATGCATTCCTCGTCTACGATTCAAATGAATGTAAATGCGACACTTCCTTGCAAGGAAATAGCGTCTGCAGATGTCTAGGTATCGTAGCAATAGAGTTCTAATGCTTCTTAAAACGCGATATCGCATCTCATTTCTATGTTTCATGGTAAGATGTAATATTCATTGCGAAGTGTTATGTATTCCTCGCCTACACTTCAAATGAATGTAAATGCGACACTTACTTGCAAGGAAATAGCGTTTGCAGATGTCTACGTATCGAAGCAATAGAGTTCAAATGCTTCTTAAGAAAGAGATATTGCATCTCTTATCTATGTTTCATGGTAAGATATAATATGATTTGCGATGTGTCATGTATTCCTCGTCTACACTTCAAATGAATGTAAATGCGACACTTCCTCGCTAGGAAATAGCGTCTGCAAATGTCTACCTATCGTAGCAATAGAGTTGAAATGCTTCTTAAATCGAGATATTGCATCTCATATCTATGTTTCATGATAAGATATAATATTCATTGCGAAGTGATGTGCATTCCTCGTCTACGATACAAATGAATGTAAATGCGACACTTCCTTGCAAGGAAATAGCGTTTGCAGATGTCTGCGTATCGTTGCAATAGAGTTCTTATGATTCTTAAAATGCGATATCGCATCTCATTTCTATGTTTCATGATAAGATGTAATATTCGTTGCGAAGTGTTATGCATGCCTCGTCTACGATTCAAATGAATATAAATGCGACACTTCCTTGCAAGGAAATAGCGTTTGCAGATGTCTACGTATCGTAGCAATAGAGTTCTTATGATTCTTAAAACGCGATATCGCATCTCATTTCTATGTTTCATGGTAAGATATAATACAATTTGTGAAGTATCATGTATTCCTCGTCTACACTACAAATGAATGTAAATGCGACACTTCCTTGCTAGGAAATAGCGTCTGCAGATGTCTAGGTATCGTAGCAATAGAGTTCTAATGCTTCTTAAAACGCGATATTGCATCCCATTTCTATGTTTCATGGTAAGATGTAATATGATTTGCGAAGTGTTATCTATTCCTCGTCTACACTTCAAATGAATGTAAATGCGACACTTCCTTGTTAGTAAATAGCGCTTGCAGATGTCTACTTATCGAAGCAATAGAGTTCAAATGCTTCTTAAAACGAGATATTGCATCTCATATCTATGTTTCATGATAAGATATAATATTCATTGCGAAGTGATATGCATTCCTCGTCTACGATTCAAATGAATGTAAATGCGACACTTCCTTGCAAGGAAATAGCGTTTGCAGATGTCTGCGTATCGTAGCAATAGAGTTCTTATGATTCTTAGAACACGATATCGCATCTCATTTCTATGTTTCATGATAAGATATAATATTCGTTGCGAAGTGTTATGTATTCCTCGTCTACACTTCAAATGAATGTAAATGCGACACTTCCTTGCAAGGAAATAGCGTTCGCAGATGTCTACGTATCGTAGCAATAGAGTTCTTATGATTCTTAAAACGCGATATCGCATCTCATTTCTATGTTTCATGGTAAGACATAATATGATTTGCGAAGTGTTATGTAGTCCTCGTCTACACTTCAAATGAATGTAAATGCGACACTTCGTTGCTAGAAAATAGCGTTTGCAGATGTCTACGTATCGAAGCAATAGAGTTCAAATGCTTCTTAAAACAAGATATCGCATCTCATTTCTATGTTTCATGATAAGATGTAATATTCATTGCGAAGTGTTATGTATTCCTCGCCTACACTTCAAATGAATGTAAATGCTACACTTACTTGCTAGGAAATAGCGTTTGCAGATGTCTACGTATCGAAGCAATAGAGTTCAAATGCTTCTTAAAAAAGAGATATTGCATCTCTTATCTATGTTTCATGGTAAGATATAATATGATTTGCGAAGTGTCATGTATTCCTCGTCTACACTTCAAATGAATGTAAATGCGACACTTACTTGCTAGGAAATAGCGTTTGCAGATGTCTACGTATCGAAGCAATAGAGTTCAGATGCTTCTTAGAAAAAAGATATTGCATCTCTTATCTATGTTTCATGGTAAGATATAATATGATTTGCGAAGTGTCATGTATTCCTCGTCTACACTTCAAATGAATGTAAATGCGACACTTCCTCGCTAGGAAATAGCGTCTGCAAATGTCTACCTATCGTAGCAATAGAGTTGAAATGCTTCTTAAAACGGGATATTGCATCTCTTATCTATGTTTCATGGTAAGATATAATATGATTTGCGAAGTGTCATGTATTCCTCGTCTACACTTCAAATGAATGTAAATGCGACACTTCCTCGCTAGGAAATAGCGTCTGCAAATGTCTACCTATCGTAGCAATAGAGTTGAAATGCTTCTTAAAACGAGATATTGCATCTCATATCTATGTTTCATGACAAGATATAATATTCATTGCGAAGTGATATGCATTCCTCGTCTACGATTCAAATGAATGTAAATGCGACACTTCCTTGCAAGGAAATAGCGTTTGCAGATGTCTGCGTATCGTAGCAATAGAGTTCTTATGATTCTTAAAACGCGATATCGCATCTCATTTCTATGTTTCATGATAAGATTTAATATTAGTTGCGAAGTGTTATGCATGCCTCGTCTACGATTCAAATGAATGTAAATGCGACACTTCCTTGCAAGGAAATAGCGTTTGCAGATGTCTACGTATCGTAGCAGTAGAGTTCTAATGCTTCTTAAAACGCGATATCGCATCTCATTTCTATGTTCCATGGTAAGGTATAATATGATTTGCGAAGTGTTATGTATTCCTCGTCTACACTTCAAATGAATGTAAATGCGACACTTTCTTGAAAGGAAATAGCGTTTGCAGATGTCTACGTATCGTAGCAATGGATTTCTGATGCTTCTTAAAACGCGACAACGCATCTCATTTCTATGTTTAATGGTAAGATATAATATGATTTGCGAAGTGTCATGTATTCCTCGTCCAGGCTTCAAATCAATGTAAATGCGACACTTCGTTGCAAGGGAATAGCGTTTGCAGATGTCTACGTATCGTAGCAATAGAGTTCTTATTATTCTTAAAACGCGATATCGGATCTCATTTCTATGTTTCATGGTAAGATATAATATGATTTGCGAAGTGTTATGTATTCCTCGTCTACACTTCAAATGAATGTAAATGCGACACTTCCTTGCAAGGAAATAGCGTTTGCAGATGTCTACGTATCGTAGCAATAGAGTTCTTATGATACTTAAAACGCGATATCGCATCTCATTTCTATGTTTCATGGTAAGATATTATATGGTTTGTGAAGTGTCATGTATTCCTCGTCTACACTTCAAATGAATGTAAATGCGACACTTCCTTGCTAGGAAATAGCGACTGCAGATGTCTAGGTATCGTAGGAATAGTGTTCTAATGCTTCTTAAAACACGATATCGCATCTCATTTCTATGTTTCATGGTAAGATATAATATGATTTGCGAAGTGTTATGTATTCCTCGTCTACACTTCAAATGAATGTAAATGCGACACTTTTTTGCAAAGAAATAGCGTTTGCAGATGTCTACGTATCGTAGCAATAGAGTTCTTATGATTCTTAAAACGCGATATCGCATCTCATTTCTATGTTTCATGGTAAGATATAATATGATTTGCGGAGTGTTATGTATTCCTCGTCTACATTTCAAATGCATGTAAATGCGACTCTTTCTTGCAAGGAAATAGCGTTTGCAGATGTCTACGTATCGTAGCAATGGATTTCTGCTGCTTCTTAAAACGCGATATCGCATCTCATTTCTATGTTTCATTGTAAGGTATAATATGATTTGCGAAGTGTTATGTATTCCTCGTCTACACTTCAAACGAATGTAAATGCGACACTTTCTTGCAAGGAAATAGCGTTTGCAGATGTCTACGTATCGTAGCAATGGATTTCTGATGCTTCTTAAAACGCGATAACGCATCTCATTTCTATGTTTCATGGTAAGATATAATATGATTTGCGAAGTGTCATGTATTTCTCGTCCAGGCTTCAAATGAATGTAAATGCGACACTTCGTTGAAAAGGAAATAGCGTTTGCAGATGTCTACGTATCGTAGCAATAGAGTTCTTATGATTCTTAAAACGCGATATCGGATCTCATTTCTATGTTTCATGGTAAGATATAATATGATTTGCGAAGTGTTATGTATTCCTCGTCTACACTTCAAATGAATGTAAATGCGACACTTCCTTGCCAGGAAATAGCGTTCGCAGTTCTCTACGTATCGAAGAAATAGAGTTCAAATGCTTCTTAAAACGAGATATAGCATCTCATATCTATGTTTCATGATAAGATATAATATTCATTGCGAAGTGTTATGCATTCCTCGTCTACGATTCAAATGAATGTAAATGTGACACTTCCTTGCAAGGAAATAGCGTTTGCAGATGTCCACGTATTGTAGCAATAGAGTTCTAATGCTTCTTAAAACGAGATATCGCATCTCATTTCTATGTTTCATGGTAAGATATAATTTGATTTGCGAAGTGTTATGCATTCCTCGTCTACACTTCAAATGAATGTAAATGCGACACTTCCTTGCAAGGTAATAGCGTTTGCAAATGTCTACCTATCGTAGCAATAGTGTTCTAATGCTTCTTAAAACGCGATATCGCATCTCATTTCTATGTTTCATGGTAAGATATAATATTCATTGCGAAGTGTTATCCTTTCCTCGTCTACGATTCAAATGAATGTAAATGCGACACTCCCTTGCAAGGAAATAGCGTTTGCAGATGTCTACGTATCGTAGCAATAGAGTTCTTATGATACTTAAAACGCGATATCGCATCTCATTTCTATGTTTCATGGTAAGATATAATATGATTTGCGAAGTGTTATGTATTCCTCATCTACACTTCAAATGAATGTGAATGCGACACTTCCTCGCTAGGAAATGGCGTTTGCAGATGCCTACGTATCGTAGCAATAGATTTCTAATGCTTCTTAGAACGCGTTATCGCATCCCATTTCTATGTTTCATGGTAAGATATAATATGATTTGCGAAGTGTCATGTATTCCTCGTCCTGGCTTCAAATCAATGTAAATGCGACACTTCGTTGCAAGGGAATAGCGTTTGCAGATGTCTACGTATCGTAGCAATAGAGTTCTTATTATTCTTAAAACGCGATATCGGATCTGATTTCTATGTTTCATGGTAAGATATAATATGATTTTGCGAAGTGTTATGTATTCCTCGTCTACACTTCAAATGAATGTAAATGCGACACTTCCTTGCAAGGAAATAGCGTTTGCAGATGTCTACGTATCGTAGCAATAGAGTTCTTATGATACTTAAAACGCGATATCGCATCTCATTTCTATGTTTCATGGTAAGATATTATATGGTTTGTGAAGTGTCATGTATTCCTCGTCTACACTTCAAATGAATGTAAATGCGACACTCCTTTGCAAAGAAATAGCGTTTGCAGATGTCTACGTATCGTAGCAATAGAGTTCTTATGATTCTTAAAACGCGATATCGCATCTCATTTCTATGTTTCATGGTAAGATATAATATGATTTGCGGAGTGTTATGTATTCCTCGTCTACATTTCAAATGAATGTAAATGCGACTCTTTCTTGCAAGGAAATAGCGTTTGCAGATGTCTACGTATCGTAGCAATGGATTTCTGCTGCTTCTTAAAACGCGATATCGCATCTCATTTCTATGTTTCATTGTAAGGTATAATATGATTTACGAAGTGTTATGTATTCCTCGTCTACACTTCAAACGAATGTAAATGCGACACTTTCTTGCAAGGAAATAGCGTTTGCAGATGTCTACGTATCGTAGCAATGGATTTCTGCTGCTTCTTAAAACGCGATATCGCATCTCATTTCTATGTTTCATTGTAAGGTATAATATGATTTGCGAAGTGTTATGTATTCCTCGTCTACACTTCAAACGAATGTAAATGCGACACTTTCTTGCAAGGAAATAGCGTTTGCAGATGTCTACGTATCGTAGCAATGGATTTCTGCTGCTTCTTAAAACGCGATATCGCATCTCACTTCTATGATTCATGGTAAGATATAATATGATTTGCGAAGTGTCATGTATTCCTCGTCTACACTTCAAATTAATGTAAATGCGACACTTCCCTGCAAGGAAATAGCGTTTGCAGATGTCTACGTATCGTAGCAATAGAGTTCTTATGATTCTTAAAACGCGATATAGGATCTCATTTCTATGTTTCATGGTAAGATATAATATGATTTGCGAAGTGTTACGTATTCCTCGTCTACACTTCAAATGAATGTAAATGCGACACTTCCTTGCCAGGAAATAGCGTTCGCAGTTCTCTACGTATCGAAGAAATAGAGTTCAAATGCTTCTTAAAACGAGATATTGCATCTCATATCTATGTTTCATGATAAGATATAATATTCATTGCGAAGTGTTATGCATTCCTCGTCTACGATTCAAATGAATGTAAATGTGACACTTCCTTGCAAGGAAATAGCGTTTGCAGATGTCCACGTATTGTAGCAATAGAGTTCTAATGCTTCTTAAAACGAGATATCGCGTCACATTTCTATGTTTCATGGTAAGATATAATTTGATTTGCGAAGTGTTATGCATTCCTCGTCTACACTTCAAACGAATGTAAATGCGACACTTCCTTGCAAGGAAATAGCGTTTGCAGATGTCTACGTATCGTAGCAATAGAGTTCTTATGATACTTAAAACGCGATATCGCATCTCATTTCTATGTTTCATGGTAAGATATTATATGGTTTGTGAAGTTTCATGTATTCCTCGTCTACACTTCAAATGAATGTAAATGCGACACTTCCTTGCTAGGAAATAGCGTCTGCAGATGTCTACGTATCGTAGCAATAGAGTTCTAATGCTTCTTAAAACGCGTTATCGCATCTCGTTTCTATGTTCCATGGTAAGGTATAATATGATTTGCGAAGTGTTATGTATTCCTCGTCTACACTTCAAATGAATGTAAATGCGACACTTTCTTGCAAGGAAATAGCGTTTGCAGATGTCTACGTATCGTAGCAATGGATATCTGATGCTTCTTAAAACGCGACAACGCATCTCATTTCTATGTTTCATGGTAAGATATAATATGATTTGCGAAGTGTCATGTATTCCTCGTCCAGGCTTCAAATCAATGTAAATGCGACACTTCGTTGCAAGGGAATAGCGTTTGCAGATGTCTACGTATCGTAGCAATAGAGTTCTTATTATTCTTAAAACGCGATATCGGATCTGATTTCTATGTTTCATGGTAAGATATAATATGATTTGCGAAGTGTTATGTATTCCTCGTCTACACTTCAAATGAATGTAAATGCGAGACTTCCTTGCAAGGAAATAGCGTTTGCAGATGTCTACGTATCGTAGCAATAGAGTTCTTATGATACTTAAAACGCGATATCGCATCTCATTTCTATGTTTCATGGTAAGATATTATATGGTTTGTGAAGTGTCATGTATTCCTCGTCTACACTTCAAATGAATGTAAATGCGACACTTCCTTGCTAGGAAATAGCGTCTGCAGATGTCTAGGTATCGTAGGAATAGAGTTCTAATGCTTCTTAAAACACGATATCGCATCTCATTTCTATGTTTCATGGTAAGATATAATATGATTTGCGAAGTGTTATGTATTCCTCGTCTACACTTCAAATGAATGTAAATGCGACACTCCTTTGCAAAGAAATAGCGTTTGCAGATGTGTACGTATCGTAGCAATAGAGTTCTTATGATTCTTAAAACGCGATATCGCATCTCATTTCTATGTTTCATGGTAAGATATAATATGATTTGCGGAGTGTTATGTATTCCTCGTCTACATTTCAAATGAATGTAAATGCGACTCTTTCTTGCAAGGAAATAGCGTTTGCAGATGTCTACGTATCGTAGCAATGGATTTCTGCTGCTTCTTAAAACGCGATATCGCATCTCATTTCTATGTTTCATTGTAAGGTATAATATGATTTGCGAAGTGTTATGTATTCCTCGTCTACACTTCAAACGAATGTAAATGCGACACTTTCCTGCAAGGAAATAGCGTTTGCAGATGTCTACGTATCGTAGCAATGGATTTCTGCTGCTTCTTAAAACGCGATATCGCATCTCACTTCTATGATTCATGGTAAGATATAATATGATTTGCGAAGTGTCATGTATTCCTCGTCTACACTTCAAATTAATGTAAATGCGACACTTCCCTGCAAGGAAATAGCGTTTGCAGATGTCTACGTATCGTAGCAATAGAGTTCTTATGATTCTTAAAACGCGATATCGGATCTCATTTCTATGTTTCATGGTAAGATATAATATGATTTGCGAAGTGTTACGTATTCCCCGTCTACACTTCAAATGAATGTAAATGCGGCACTTCCTTGCCAGGAAATAGCGTTCGCAGTTCTCTACGTATCGAAGAAATAGAGTTCAAATGCTTCTTAAAACGAGATATTGCATCTCATATCTATGTTTCATGATAAGATATAATATTCATTGCGAAGTGTTATGCATTCCTCGTCTACGATTCAAATGAATGTAAATGTGACACTTCCTTGCAAGGAAATAGCGTTTGCAGATGTCCACGTATTGTAGCAATAGAGTTCTAATGCTTCTTAAAACGAGATATCGCATCTCATTTCTATGTTTCATGGTAAGATATAATTTGATTTGCGAAGTGTTATGCATTCCTCGTCTACACTTCAAATGAATGTAAATGCGACACTTCCTTGCATGGAAATAGCGTTTGGAGATGTCTACGTATCGTAGCAATAGAGTTCTTATGATTCTTAAAACGCGATATCGGAACTCATTTCTATGTTTCATGGTAAGATATAATATGATTTGCGAAGTGTTATGTATTCCTCGTCTACACTTCAAATGAATGTAAATGCGACACTTCCTTGCCAGGAAATAGCGTTCGCAGTTCTCTACGTATCGAAGAAATAGAGTTCAAATGCTTCTTAAAACGAGATATAGCATCTCATATCTATGTTTCATGATAAGATATAATATTCATTGCGAAGTGTTATGCATTCCTCGTCTACGATTCAAATGAATGTAAATGTGACACTTCCTTGCAAGGAAATAGCGTTTGCAGATGTCCACGTATTGTAGCAATAGAGTTCTAATGCTTCTTAAAACGAGATATCGCATCTCATTTCTATGTTTCATGGTAAGATATAATTTGATTTGCGAAGTGTTATGCATTCCTCGTCTACACTTCAAATGAATGTAAATGCGACACTTCCTTGCAAGGTAATAGCGTTTGCAAATGTCTACCTATCGTAGCAATAGTGTTCTAATGCTTCTTAAAACGCGATATCGCATCTCATTTCTATGTTTCATGGTAAGATATAATATTCATTGCGAAGTGTTATCCTTTCCTCGTCTACGATTCAAATGAATGTAAATGCGACACTCCCTTGCAAGGAAATAGCGTTTGCAGATGTCTACGTATCGTAGCAATAGAGTTCTTATGATACTTAAAACGCGATATCGCATCTCATTTCTATGTTTCATGGTAAGATATAATATGATTTGCGAAGTGTTATGTATTCCTCATCTACACTTCAAATGAATGTGAATGCGACACTTCCTCGCTAGGAAATGGCGTTTGCAGATGCCTACGTATCGTAGCAATAGATTTCTAATGCTTCTTAGAACGCGATATCGCATCTCATTTCTATGTTTCGTGGTAAGATATAATATGATTTGCGAAGTGTCATGCATTCCACGTCTACACTTCAAATGAACGTAAATGCGACACTACCTTGCTAGGAAATAGCGTCTGCAGATGTATAGGTATCGTAGCAATAGAGTTCTAATGCTCCTTAAAACGCGATATCGCATCTCATTTCTATGTTTCATGGTAAGATATAATATGATTTGCGAAGTGTTATGTATTCCTCGCCTACACTTCAAATGAATGTAAATGCGACGCTTCCTTGCTAGGAAATAGCGTCTGCAGATGTCTAGGTATCGTAGCAATAGAGTTCTAATGCTTCTTAAAACGCGATATCGCATCTCATTTCTATGTTTCATGGTAAGATATAATATGATTTGCGAAGTGTTATGTATTCCTCGACTACACTTCAAATGAATGTAAGTGCGACACTTCCTTGCTAGGAAATAGCGTTTCCAGATGTCTAGGTATCGTAGCAATAGAGTTCTTATGATTCTTAAAACGCGTTATCGCATCCCATTTCTATGTTTCATGGTAAGATATAATATGATTTGCGAAGTGTCATGTATTCCTCGTCCAGGCTTCAAATCAATATAAATGCGACACTTCGTTGCAAGGGAATAGCGTTTGCAGATGTCTACGTATCGTAGCAATAGAGTTCTTATTATTCTTAAAACGCGATATCGGATCTGATTTCTATGTTTCATGGTAAGATATAATATGATTTGCGAAGTGTTATGTATTCCTCGTCTACACTTCAAATGAATGTAAATGCGACACTTCCTTGCAAGGAAATAGCGTTTGCAGATGTCTACGTATCGTAGCAATAGAGTTCTTATGATACTTAAAACGCGATATCGCATCTCATTTCTATGTTTCATGGTAAGATATTATATGGTTTGTGAAGTGTCACGTATTCCTCGTCTACACTTCAAATGAATGTAAATGCGACACTTCCTTGCTAGGAAATAGCGTCTGCAGGTGTCTAGGTATCGTAGGAATAGAGTTCTAATGCTTCTTAAAACGCGATATCGCATCTCATTTCTATGTTTCATGGTAAGATATAATATGATTTGCGGAGTGTTATGTATTCCTCGTCTACATTTCAAATGAATGTAAATGCGACTCTTTCTTGCAAGGAAATAGCGTTTGCAGATGTCTACGTATCGTAGCAATGGATTTCTGCTGCTTCTTAAAACGCGATATCGCATCTCATTTCTATGTTTCATTGTAAGGTATAATATGATTTGCGAAGTGTTATGTATTCCTCGTCTACACTTCAAACGAATGTAAATGCGACACTTTCTTGCAAGGAAATAGCGTTTGCAGATGTCTACGTATCGTAGCAATGGATTTCTGATGCTTCTTAAAACGCGATATCGCATCTCACTTCTATGATTCATGGTAAGATATAATATGATTTGCGAAGTGTCATGTATTCCTCGTCTACACTTCAAATTAATGTAAATGCGACACTTCCCTGCAAGGAAATAGCGTTTGCAGATGTCTACGTATCGTAGCAATAGAGTTCTTATGATTCTTAAAACGCGATATCGGATCTCATTTCTATGTTTCATGGTAAGATATAATATGATTTGCGAAGTGTTACGTATTCCTCGTCTACACTTCAAATGAATGTAAATGCGACACTTTCTTGCAAGGAAATAGAGTTTGCAGATGTCTACGTATCGTAGCAATGGATTTCTGCTGCTTCTTAAAACGCGATATCGCATCTCATTTCTATGTTTCATGGTAAGGTATAATATGATTTGCGAAGTGTTATGTATTCCTCGTCTACACTTCAAATGAATGTAAATGCGACACTTTCTTGCAAGGAAATAGAGTTTGCAGATGTCTACGTATCGTAGCAATGGATTTCTGATGCTTCTTAAAACGCGATAACGCATCTCATTTCTATGTTTCATGGTAAGATATAATATGATTTGCGAAGTGTCATGTATTCCTCGTCCAGGCTTCAAATGAATGTAAATGCGACACTTCGTTGCAAGGAAATAGCGTTTGCAGATGTCTACGTATCGTAGCAATAGAGTTCTTATGATTCTTAAAACGCGATATCGGATCTCATTTCTATGTTTCATGGTAAGATATAATATGATTTGCGAAGTGTTATGTATTCCTCGTCTACATTTCAAACGAATGTAAATGCGACTCTTTCTTGCAAGGAAATAGCGTTTGCAGATGTCAACGTATCGTAGCAATGGATTTCTGCTGCTTCTTAAAACGCGATATCGCATCTCATTTCTATGTTTCATGGTAAGGTATAATATGATTTGCGAAGTGTTATGTATTCCTCGTCTACACTTCAAATGAATGTAAATGCGACACTTTCTTGCAAGGAAATAGAGTTTGCAGATGTCTACGTATCGTAGCAATGGATTTCTGATGCTTCTTAAAACGCGATAACGCATCTCATTTCTATGTTTCATGGTAAGATATAATATGATTTGCGAAGTGTCATGTATTCCTCGTCCAGGCTTCAAATGAATGTAAATGCGACACTTCGTTGCAAGGAAATAGCGTTTGCAGATGTCTACGTATCGTAGCAATAGAGTTCTTATGATTCTTAAAACGCGATATCGGATCTCATTTCTATGTTTCATGGTAAGATATAATATGATTTGCGAAGTGTTATGTATTCCTCGTCTACACTTCAAATGAGTGTAAATGCAACACTTTCTTGCAAGGAAATAGCGTTTGCAGATGTCTACGTATCGTAGCAATGGATTTCTGTTGCTTCTTAAAACGCGATATCGCATCTCACTTCTATGATTCATGGTAAGATATAATATGATTTGCGAAGTGTCATGTATTCCTCGTCTACACTTCAAATTAATGTAAATGCGACACTTCCCTGCAAGGAAATAACGTTTGCAGATGTCTACGTATCGTAGCAATAGAGTTCTAATGCTTCTTAAAACGCGATATCGCATCTCATTTCTATGCTCCATGGTAAGGTATAATATGATTTGCGAAGTGTTATGTATTCCTCGTCTACACTTCAAATGAATGTAAATGCGACACTTTCTTGCAAGGAAATAGCGTTTGCAGATGTCTACGTATCGTAGCAATGGATTTCTGATGCTTCTTAAAACGCGACAACGCATCTCATTTCTATGTTTCATGGTAAGATATAATATGATTTGCGAAGTGTCATGTATTCCTCGTCCAGGCTTCAAATCAATGTAAATGCGACACTTCGTTGCAAGGGAATAGCGTTTGCAGATGTCTACGTATCGTAGCAATAGAGTTCTTATTATTCTTAAAACGCGATATCGGATCTCATTTCTATGTTTCATGGTAAGATATAATATGATTTGCGAAGTGTTATGTATTCCTCGTCTACACTTCAAATGAATGTAAATGCGACACTTCCTTGCAAGGAAATAGCGTTTGCAGATGTCTACGTATCGTAGCAATAGAGTTCTTATGATACTTAAAACGCGATATCGCATCTCATTTCTATGTTTCATGGTAAGATATTATATGGTTTGTGAAGTGTCATGTATTCCTCGTCTACACTTCAAATGAATGTAAATGCGACACTTCCTTGCTAGGAAATAGCGACTGCAGATGTCTAGGTATCGTAGGAATAGTGTTCTAATGCTTCTTAAAACACGATATCGCATCTCATTTCTATGTTTCATGGTAAGATATAATATGATTTGCGAAGTGTTATGTATTCCTCGTCTACACTTCAAATGAATGTAAATGCGACACTTTTTTGCAAAGAAATAGCGTTTGCAGATGTCTACGTATCGTAGCAATAGAGTTCTTATGATTCTTAAAACGCGATATCGCATCTCATTTCTATGTTTCATGGTAAGATATAATATGATTTGCGGAGTGTTATGTATTCCTCGTCTACATTTCAAATGCATGTAAATGCGACTCTTTCTTGCAAGGAAATAGCGTTTGCAGATGTCTACGTATCGTAGCAATGGATTTCTGCTGCTTCTTAAAACGCGATATCGCATCTCATTTCTATGTTTCATTGTAAGGTATAATATGATTTGCGAAGTGTTATGTATTCCTCGTCCACACTTCAAACGAATGTAAATGCGACACTTTCTTGCAAGGAAATAGCGTTTGCAGATGTCTACGTATCGTAGCAATGGATTTCTGATGCTTCTTAAAACGCGATAACCCATCTCATTTCTATGTTTCATGGTAAGATATAATATGATTTGCGAAGTGTCATGTATTTCTCGTCCAGGCTTCAAATGAATGTAAATGCGACACTTCGTTGAAAAGGAAATAGCGTTTGCAGATGTCTACGTATCGTAGCAATAGAGTTCTTATGATTCTTAAAACGCGATATCGGATCTCATTTCTATGTTTCATGGTAAGATATAATATGATTTGCGAAGTGTTATGTATTCCTCGTCTACACTTCAAATGAATGTAAATGCGACACTTCCTTGCCAGGAAATAGCGTTCGCAGTTCTCTACGTATCGAAGAAATAGAGTTCAAATGCTTCTTAAAACGAGATATTGCATCTCATATCTATGTTTCATGATAAGATATAATATTCATTGCGAAGTGTTATGCATTCCTCGTCTACGATTCAAATGAATGTAAATGTGACACTTCCTTGCAAGGAAATAGCGTTTGCAGTTCTCTACGTATCGAAGAAATAGAGTTCAAATGCTTCTTAAAACGAGATATTGCATCTCATATCTATGTTTCATGATAAGATATAATATTCATTGCGAAGTGTTATGCATTCCGCGTCTACGATTCAAATGAATGTAAATGTGACACTTCCTTGCAAGGAAATAGCGTTTGCAGATGTCCACGTATTGTAGCAATAGAGTTCTAATGCTTCTTAAAACGAGATATCGCATCTCATTTCTATGTTTCATGGTAAGATATAATTTGATTTGCGAAGTGTTATGCATTCCTCGTCTACACTTCAAATGAATGTAAGTGCGACACTTCCTTGCAAGGAAATAGCGTTTGCAAATGTCTACCTATCGTAGCAATAGTGTTCTAATGCTTCTTAAAACGCGATATCTCATCTCATTTCTATGTTTCATGGTAAGATATAATATTCATTGCGAAGTGTTATCCTTTCCTCGTCTACGATTCAAATGAATGTAAATGCGACACTCCCTTGCAAGGAAATAGCGTTTGCAGATGTCTACGTATCGTAGCAATAGAGTTCTTATGATACTTAAAACGCGATATCGCATCTCATTTCTATGTTTCATGGTAAGATATAATATGATTTGCGAAGTGTTATGTATTCCTCATCTACACTTCAAATGAATGTGAATGCGACACTTCCTCGCTAGGAAATGGCGTTTGCAAATGCCTACGTATCGTAGCAATAGATTTCTAATGCTTCTTAGAACGCGATATCGCATCTCATTTCTATGTTTCGTGGTAAGATATAATATGATTTGCGAAGTGTCATGTATTCCACGTCTACACTTCAAATGAACGTAAATGCGACACTACCTTGCTAGGAAATAGCGTCTGCAGATGTGTAAGTATCGTAGCAATAGAGTTCTAATGCTTCTTAAAACGCGATATCGCATCTCATTTCTATGTTTCATGGTAAGATATAATATGATTTGCGAAGTGTTATGTATTCCTCGTCTACACTTCAAATGAATGTAAATGCGACGCTTCCTTGCTAGGAAATAGCGTCTGCAGATGTCTAGGTATCGTAGCAATAGAGTTCTAATGCTTCTTAAAACGCGATATCGCATCTCATTTCTATGTTTCATGGTAAGATATAATATGATTTGCGAAGTGTTATGCATTCCTCGTCTACGATTCAAATGAATGTAAATGCGACACTTCCTTGCAAGGAAATAGCGTCTGCAGATGTCTAGGTATCGTAGCAATAGAGTTCTAATGCTTCTTAAAACGCGATATCGCATCTCATTTCTATGTTTCATGGTAAGATGTAATATTCATTGCGAAGTGTTATGTATTCCTCGCCTACACTTCAAATGAATGTAAATGCGACACTTACTTGCAAGGAAATAGCGTTTGCAGATGTCTACGTATCGAAGCAATAGAGTTCAAATGCTTCTTAAGAAAGAGATATTGCATCTCTTATCTATGTTTCATGGTAAGATATAATATGATTTGCGATGTGTCATGTATTCCTCGTCTACACTTCAAATGAATGTAAATGCGACACTTCCTCGCTAGGAAATAGCGTCTGCAAATGTCTACCTATCGTAGCAATAGAGTTGAAATGCTTCTTAAATCGAGATATTGCATCTCATATCTATGTTTCATGATAAGATATAATATTCATTGCGAAGTGATGTGCATTCCTCGTCTACGATTCAAATGAATGTAAATGCGACACTTCCTTGCAAGGAAATAGCGTTTGCAGATGTCTGCGTATCGTTGCAATAGAGTTCTTATGATTCTTAAAATGCGATATCGCATCTCATTTCTATGTTTCATGATAAGATGTAATATTCGTTGCGAAGTGTTATGCATGCCTCGTCTACGATTCAAATGAATATAAATGCGACACTTCCTTGCTAGGAAATAGCGTCTGCAGATGTCTAGGTATCGTAGCAATAGAGTTCTAATGCTTCTTAAAACGCGATATTGCATCCCATTTCTATGTTTCATGGTAAGATGTAATATGATTTGCGAAGTGTTATCTATTCCTCGTCTACACTTCAAATGAATGTAAATGCGACACTTCCTTGTTAGTAAATAGCGCTTGCAGATGTCTACTTATCGAAGCAATAGAGTTCAAATGCTTCTTAAAACGAGATATTGCATCTCATATCTATGTTTCATGATAAGATATAATATTCATTGCGAAGTGATATGCATTCCTCGTCTACGATTCAAATGAATGTAAATGCGACACTTCCTTGCAAGGAAATAGCGTTTGCAGATGTCTGCGTATCGTAGCAATAGAGTTCTTATGATTCTTAGAACACGATATCGCATCTCATTTCTATGTTTCATGATAAGATATAATATTCGTTGCGAAGTGTTATGTATTCCTCGTCTACACTTCAAATGAATGTAAATGCGACACTTCCTTGCAAGGAAATAGCGTTCGCAGATGTCTACGTATCGTAGCAATAGAGTTCTTATGATTCTTAAAACGCGATATCGCATCTCATTTCTATGTTTCATGGTAAGACATAATATGATTTGCGAAGTGTTATGTAGTCCTCGTCTACACTTCAAATGAATGTAAATGCGACACTTCGTTGCTAGAAAATAGCGTTTGCAGATGTCTACGTATCGAAGCAATAGAGTTCAAATGCTTCTTAAAACAAGATATCGCATCTCATTTCTATGTTTCATGATAAGATGTAATATTCATTGCGAAGTGTTATGTATTCCTCGCCTACACTTCAAATGAATGTAAATGCTACACTTACTTGCTAGGAAATAGCGTTTGCAGATGTCTACGTATCGAAGCAATAGAGTTCAAATGCTTCTTAAAAAAGAGATATTGCATCTCTTATCTATGTTTCATGGTAAGATATAATATGATTTGCGAAGTGTCATGTATTCCTCGTCTACACTTCAAATGAATGTAAATGCGACACTTACTTGCTAGGAAATAGCGTTTGCAGATGTCTACGTATCGAAGCAATAGAGTTCAGATGCTTCTTAGAAAAAAGATATTGCATCTCTTATCTATGATTCATGGTAAGATATAATATGATTTGCGAAGTGTCATGTATTCCTCGTCTACACTTCAAATGAATGTAAATGCGACACTTCCTCGCTAGGAAATAGCGTCTGCAAATGTCTACCTATCGTAGCAATAGAGTTGAAATGCTTCTTAAAACGGGATATTGCATCTCTTATCTATGTTTCATGGTAAGATATAATATGATTTGCGAAGTGTCATGTATTCCTCGTCTACACTTCAAATGAATGTAAATGCGACACTTCCTCGCTAGGAAATAGCGTCTGCAAATGTCTACCTATCGTAGCAATAGAGTTGAAATGCTTCTTAAAACGAGATATTGCATCTCATATCTATGTTTCATGACAAGATATAATATTCATTGCGAAGTGATATGCATTCCTCGTCTACGATTCAAATGAATGTAAATGCGACACTTCCTTGCAAGGAAATAGCGTTTGCAGATGTCTGCGTATCGTAGCAATAGAGTTCTTATGATTCTTAAAACGCGATATCGCATCTCATTTCTATGTTTCATGATAAGATTTAATATTAGTTGCGAAGTGTTATGCATGCCTCGTCTACGATTCAAATGAATGTAAATGCGACACTTCCTTGCAAGGAAATAGCGTTTGCAGATGTCTACGTATCGTAGCAATAGAGTTCTAATGCTTCTTAAAACGCGATATCGCATCTCATTTCTATGTTCCATGGTAAGGTATAATATGATTTGCGAAGTGTTATGTATTCCTCGTCTACACTTCAAATGAATGTAAATGCGACACTTTCTTGAAAGGAAATAGCGTTTGCAGATGTCTACGTATCGTAGCAATAGAGTTCTTATTATTCTTAAAACGCGATATCGGATCTCATTTCTATGTTTCATGGTAAGATATAATATGATTTGCGAAGTGTTATGTATTCCTCGTCTACACTTCAAATGAATGTAAATGCGACACTTCCTTGCAAGGAAATAGCGTTTGCAGATGTCTACGTATCGTAGCAATAGAGTTCTTATGATACTTAAAACGCGATATCGCATCTCATTTCTATGTTTCATGGTAAGATATTATATGGTTTGTGAAGTGTCATGTATTCCTCGTCTACACTTCAAATGAATGTAAATGCGACACTTCCTTGCTAGGAAATAGCGACTGCAGATGTCTAGGTATCGTAGGAATAGTGTTCTAATGCTTCTTAAAACACGATATCGCATCTCATTTCTATGTTTCATGGTAAGATATAATATGATTTGCGAAGTGTTATGTATTCCTCGTCTACACTTCAAATGAATGTAAATGCGACACTTTTTTGCAAAGAAATAGCGTTTGCAGATGTCTACGTATCGTAGCAATAGAGTTCTTATGATACTTAAAACGCGATATCGCATCTCATTTCTATGTTTCATGGTAAGATATAATATGATTTGCGGAGTGTTATGTATTCCTCGTCTACATTTCAAATGCATGTAAATGCGACTCTTTCTTGCAAGGAAATAGCGTTTGCAGATGTCTACGTATCGTAGCAATGGATTTCTGCTGCTTCTTAAAACGCGATATCGCATCTCATTTCTATGTTTCATTGTAAGGTATAATATGATTTGCGAAGTGTTATGTATTCCTCGTCTACACTTCAAACGAATGTAAATGCGACACTTTCTTGCAAGGAAATAGCGTTTGCAGATGTCTACGTATCGTAGCAATGGATTTCTGATGCTTCTTAAAACGCGATAACCCATCTCATTTCTATGTTTCATGGTAAGATATAATATGATTTGCGAAGTGTCATGTATTTCTCGTCCAGGCTTCAAATGAATGTAAATGCGACACTTCGTTGAAAAGGAAATAGCGTTTGCAGATGTCTACGTATCGTAGCAATAGAGTTCTTATGATTCTTAAAACGCGATATCGGATCTCATTTCTATATTTCATGGTAAGATATAATATGATTTGCGAAGTGTTATGTATTCCTCGTCTACACTTCAAATGAATGTAAATGCGACACTTCCTTGCCAGGAAATAGCGTTCGCAGATCTCTACGTATCGAAGAAATAGAGTTCAAATGCTTCTTAAAACGAGATATTGCATCTCATATCTATGTTTCATGATAAGATATAATATTCATTGCGAAGTGTTATGCATTCCTCGTCTACGATTCAAATGAATGTAAATGTGACACTTCCTTGCAAAGAAATAGCGTTTGCAGTTCTCTACGTATCGAAGAAATAGAGTTCAAATGCTTCTTAAAACGAGATATTGCATCTCATATCTATGTTTCATGATAAGATATAATATTCATTGCGAAGTGTTATGCATTCCGCGTCTACGATTCAAATGAATGTAAATGTGACACTTCCTTGCAAGGAAATAGCGTTTGCAGATGTCCACGTATTGTAGCAATAGAGTTCTAATGCTTCTTAAAACGAGATATCGCATCTCATTTCTATGTTTCATGGTAAGATATAATTTGATTTGCGAAGTGTTATGCATTCCTCGTCTACACTTCAAATGAATGTAAGTGCGACACTTCCTTGCAAGGAAATAGCGTTTGCAAATGTCTACCTATCGTAGCAATAGTGTTCTAATGCTTCTTAAAACGCGATATCTCATCTCATTTCTATGTTTCATGGTAAGATATAATATTCATTGCGAAGTGTTATCCTTTCCTCGTCTACGATTCAAATGAATGTAAATGCGACACTCCCTTGCAAGGAAATAGCGTTTGCAGATGTCTACGTATCGTAGCAATAGAGTTCTTATGATACTTAAAACGCGATATCGCATCTCATTTCTATGTTTCATGGTAAGATATAATATGATTTGCGAAGTGTTATGTATTCCTCATCTACACTTCAAATGAATGTGAATGCGACACTTCCTCGCTAGGAAATGGCGTTTGCAGATGCCTACGTATCGTAGCAATAGATTTCTAATGCTTCTTAGAACGCGATATCGCATCTCATTTCTATGTTTCGTGGTAAGATATAATATGATTTGCGAAGTGTCATGTATTCCACGTCTACACTTCAAATGAACGTAAATGCGACACTACCTTGCTAGGAAATAGCGTCTGCAGATGTGTAAGTATCGTAGCAATAGAGTTCTAATGCTTCTTAAAACGCGATATCGCATCTCATTTCTATGTTTCATGGTAAGATATAATATGATTTGCGAAGTGTTATGTATTCCTCGTCTACACTTCAAATGAATGTAAATGCGACGCTTCCTTGCTAGGAAATAGCGTCTGCAGATGTCTAGGTATCGTAGCAATAGAGTTCTAATGCTTCTTAAAACGCGATATCGCATCTCATTTCTATGTTTCATGGTAAGATATAATATGATTTGCGAAGTGTTATGCATTCCTCGTCTACGATTCAAATGAATGTAAATGCGACACTTCCTTGCAAGGAAATAGCGTCTGCAGATGTCTAGGTATCGTAGCAATAGAGTTCTAATGCTTCTTAAAACGCGATATCGCATCTCATTTCTATGTTTCATGGTAAGATGTAATATTCATTGCGAAGTGTTATGTATTCCTCGCCTACACTTCAAATGAATGTAAATGCGACACTTACTTGCAAGGAAATAGCGTTTGCAGATGTCTACGTATCGAAGCAATAGAGTTCAAATGCTTCTTAAGAAAGAGATATTGCATCTCTTATCTATGTTTCATGGTAAGATATAATATGATTTGCGATGTGTCATGTATTCCTCGTCTACACTTCAAATGAATGTAAATGCGACACTTCCTCGCTAGGAAATAGCGTCTGCAAATGTCTACCTATCGTAGCAATAGAGTTGAAATGCTTCTTAAATCGAGATATTGCATCTCATATCTATGTTTCATGATAAGATATAATATTCATTGCGAAGTGATGTGCATTCCTCGTCTACGATTCAAATGAATGTAAATGCGACACTTCCTTGCAAGGAAATAGCGTTTGCAGATGTCTGCGTATCGTTGCAATAGAGTTCTTATGATTCTTAAAATGCGATATCGCATCTCATTTCTATGTTTCATGATTAGATGTAATATTCGTTGCGAAGTGTTATGCATGCCTCGTCTACGATTCAAATGAATATAAATGCGACACTTCCTTGCAAGGAAATAGCGTTTGCAGATGTCTACGTATCGTAGCAATAGAGTTCTTATGATTCTTAAAACGCGATATCGCATCTCATTTCTATGTTTCATGGTAAGATATAATACAATTTGTGAAGTATCATGTATTCCTCGTCTACACTACAAACGAATGTAAATGCGACACTTCCTTGCTAGGAAATAGCGTCTGCAGATGTCTAGGTATCGTAGCAATAGAGTTCTAATGCTTCTTAAAACGCGATATTGCATCCCATTTCTATGTTTCATGGTAAGATGTAATATGATTTGCGAAGTGTTATCTATTCCTCGTCTACACTTCAAATGAATGTAAATGCGACACTTCCTTGTTAGTAAATAGCGCTTGCAGATGTCTACTTATCGAAGCAATAGAGTTCAAATGCTTCTTAAAACGAGATATTGCATCTCATATCTATGTTTCATGATAAGATATAATATTCATTGCGAAGTGATATGCATTCCTCGTCTACGATTCAAATGAATGTAAATGCGACACTTCCTTGCAAGGAAATAGCGTTTGCAGATGTCTGCGTATCGTAGCAATAGAGTTCTTATGATTCTTAGAACACGATATCGCATCTCATTTCTATGTTTCATGATAAGATATAATATTCGTTGCGAAGTGTTATGTATTCCTCGTCTACACTTCAAATGAATGTAAATGCGACACTTCCTTGCAAGGAAATAGCGTTCGCAGATGTCTACGTATCGTAGCAATAGAGTTCTTATGATTCTTAAAACGCGATATCGCATCTCATTTCTATGTTTCATGGTAAGACATAATATGATTTGCGAAGTGTTATGTAGTCCTCGTCTACACTTCAAATGAATGTAAATGCGACACTTCGTTGCTAGAAAATAGCGTTTGCAGATGTCTACGTATCGAAGCAATAGAGTTCAAATGCTTCTTAAAACAAGATATCGCATCTCATTTCTATGTTTCATGATAAGATGTAATATTCATTGCGAAGTGTTATGTATTCCTCGCCTACACTTCAAATGAATGTAAATGCTACACTTACTTGCTAGGAAATAGCGTTTGCAGATGTCTACGTATCGAAGCAATAGAGTTCAAATGCTTCTTAAAAAAGAGATATTGCATCTCTTATCTATGTTTCATGGTAAGATATAATATGATTTGCGAAGTGTCATGTATTCCTCGTCTACACTTCAAATGAATGTAAATGCGACACTTACTTGCTTGGAAATAGCGTTTGCAGATGTCTACGTATCGAAGCAATAGAGTTCAGATGCTTCTTAGAAAAAAGATATTGCATCTCTTATCTATGTTTCATGGTAAGATATAATATGATTTGCGAAGTGTCATGTATTCCTCGTCTACACTTCAAATGAATGTAAATGCGACACTTCCTCGCTAGGAAATAGCGTCTGCAAATGTCTACCTATCGTAGCAATAGAGTTGAAATGCTTCTTAAAACGAGATATTGCATCTCTTATCTATGTTTCATGGTAAGATATAATATGATTTGCGAAGTGTCATGTATTCCTCGTCTACACTTCAAATGAATGTAAATGCGACACTTCCTCGCTAGGAAATAGCGTCTGCAAATGTCTACCTATCGTAGCAATAGAGTTGAAATGCTTCTTAAAACGAGATATTGCATCTCATATCTATGTTTCATGACAAGATATAATATTCATTGCGAAGTGATATGCATTCCTCGTCTACGATTCAAATGAATGTAAATGCGACACTTCCTTGCAAGGAAATAGCGTTTGCAGATGTCTGCGTATCGTAGCAATAGAGTTCTTATGATTCTTAAAACGCGATATCGGATCTCATTTCTATGTTTCATGGTAAGATATAATATGATTTGCGAAGTGTTATGTATTCCTCGTCTACACTTCAAATGAATGTAAATGCGACACTTCCTTGCCAGGAAATAGCGTTCGCAGTTCTCTACGTATCGAAGAAATAGAGTTCAAATGCTTCTTAAAACGAGATATTGCATCTCATATCTATGTTTCATGATAAGATATAATATTCATTGCGAAGTGTTATGCATTCCTCGTCTACGATTCAAATGAATGTAAATGTGACACTTCCTTGCAAGGAAATAGCGTTTGCAGATGTCCACGTATTGTAGCAATAGAGTTCTAATGCTTCTTAAAACGAGATATCGCATCTCATTTCTATGTTTCATGGTAAGATATAATTTGATTTGCGAAGTGTTATGCATTCCTCGTTTACACTTCAAATGAATGTAAATGCGACACTTCCTTGCAAGGAAATAGCGTTTGCAAATGTCTACCTATCGTAGCAATAGTGTTCTAATGCTTCTTAAAACGCGATATCGCATCTCATTTCTATGTTTCATGGTAAGATATAATATTCATTGCGAAGTGTTATCCTTTCCTCGTCTACGATTCAAATGAATGTAAATGCGACACTCCCTTGCAAGGAAATAGCGTTTGCAGATGTCTGCGTATCGTAGCAATAGAGTTCTTATGATTCTTAAAACGCGATATCGCATCTCATTTCTATGTTTCATGATAAGATGTAATATTCGTTGCGAAGTGTTATGCATGCCTCGTCTACGATTCAAATGAATGTAAATGCGACACTTCCTTGCAAGGAAATAGCGTTTGCAGATGTCTACGTATCGTAGCAATAGAGTTCTTATGATTCTTAAAACGCGATATCGCATCTCATTTCTATGTTTCATGGTAAGATATAATATGATTTGCGAAGTGTTATGTAGTCCTCGTCTACACTTCAAATGAATGTAAATGCGACACTTCGTTGCTAGAAAATAGCGTTTGCAGATGTCTACGTATCGAAGCAATAGAGTTCAAATGCTTCTTAAAACAAGATATCGCATCTCATTTCTATGTTTCATGATAAGATGTAATATTCATTGCGAAGTGTTATATATTCCTCGCCTACACTTCAAATGAATGTAAATGCTACACTTACTTGCTAGGAAATAGCGTTTGCAGATGTCTACATATCGAAGCAATAGAGTTCAATTGCTTCTTAAAAAAGAGATATTGCATCTCTTATCTATGTTTCATGGTAAGATATAATATGATTTGCGAAGTGTCATGTATTCCTCGTCTACACTTCAAATGAATCTAAATGCGACACTTCCTCGCTAGGAAATAGCGTCTGCAAATGTCTACCTATCGTAGCAATAGAGTTCTAATGCTTCTTAAATCGCGATATCGCATCTCATTTCTATGTTTCATGGTAAGATATAATATGATTTGCGAAGTGTCATGTATTCCTCGTCTACACTTCAAATGAATGTAAATGCGACACTTCCTTGCAAGGAAATAGCGTCTGCAGATGTCTAGGTATCGTAGCAATAGAGTTCTTATGATTCTTAAAACGCGATATCGCAACTCATTTCCATGTTTCATGGTAAGATATAATATGATTTGCGAAGTGTTATGTATTCCTCGTCTACACTGCAAACGAATGTAAATGCGACACTTCCTTGCAAGGAAATAGCGTTTGCAAATTTCTACCTATCGTACCAATAGTGTTCTAATGCTTCTTAAAACGCGATATCGAATCTCATTTCTATGTTTCATGGTAAGATATAATATGATGTGCGAAATGTTATGTATTCCTCGTCTATACTTCAAATGAATGTAAATGCGACACTTCCTTGCAAGGAAATAGCGTTTGCAGATGTCTACGTATCGTAGCAATAGATTTCTGACGCTTCTTAAAACGCGATATCGCATCCCATTTCTATGTTTCATGGTAAGATATAATATGATTTGCGAAGTGTCATGTATTCCTCGTCTACACTTCAAATGAATGTAAATGCGACACTTCCTTGCTAGGAAATAGCGTCTGCAGATTTCTACGCTTCGTAGCAATAGAGTTCTTATGATTCTTAAAACGCGATATCGCATCTCATTTCTATGTTTCATGGTAAGATATAATATTCATTGCGAAGTGTTATGCATTCCTCGTTTACACTTCAAATGAATGTAAATGCGACACTCCCTTGCAAGGAAATAGCGTTTGCAGATGTCTACGTATCGTAGCAATAGAGTTCTTATGATTCTTAAAACGCGATATCGCATCTCATTTCTATGTTTCATGATAAGATATAATATTCGTTGCGAAGTGTTATACATTCCTCGTCTACGATTCAAATGAATGTAAATGCGGCACTTCCTTGCAAGGAAATAGCGTTTGCAGATGTCTACGTATCGTAGCAATAAAGTTCTTATGATTTTTAAAACGCGATATCGCATCTCATTTCTTTGTTTCATGGTAAGATATAATATGATTTGCGAAGTGTTATGTAGTCCTCGTCTATACTTCAAATGAATGTAAATGCGACACTTCGTTGCTAGGAAATAGCGTTTGCAGATGTCTACGTATCGAAGCAATAGTGTTCAAATACTTCTTAAAACAAGGTATCGCATCTCATTTCTATGTTTCATGATAAGATGTAATATTCATTGCGAAGTGTTATGTATTCCTCGCCTACACATCAAATGAATGTAAATGCGACACTTACTTGCTAGGAAATAGCGTTTGCAGATGTCTACATATCGAAGCAATAGAGTTCAATTGCTTCTTAAAAAAGAGATATTGCATCTCTTATCTATGTTTCATGGTAAGATATAATATGATTTGCGAAGTGTCATGTATTCCTCGTCTACACTTCAAATGAATGTAAATGCGACACTTCCTCGCTAGGAAATAGCGTCTGCAAATGTCTACCTATCGTAGCAATAGAGTTCTAATGCTTCTTAAATCGCGATATCGCATCTCATTTCTATGTTTCATGGTAAGATATAATATGATTTGCGAAGTGTCATGTATTCCTCGTCTACACTTCAAATGAATGTAAATGCGACACTTCCTTGCAAGGAAATAGCGTCTGCAGATGTCTAGGTATCGTAGCAATAGAGTTCTTATGATTCTTAAAACGCGATATCGCAACTCATTTCCATGTTTCATGGTAAGATATAATATGATTTGCGAAGTGTTATGTATTCCTCGTCTACACTGCAAACGAATGTAAATGCGACACTTCCTTGCAAGGAAATAGCGTTTGCAAATTTCTACCTATCGTACCAATAGTGTTCTAATGCTTCTTAAAACGCGATATCGAATCTCATTTCTATGTTTCATGGTTAGATATAATATGATGTGCGAAATGTTATGTATTCCTCGTCTATACTTCAAATGAATGTAAATGCGACACTTCCTTGCAAGGAAATAGCGTTTGCAGATGTCTACGTATCGTAGCAATAGATTTCTGACGCTTCTTAAAACGCGATATCGCATCCCATTTCTATGTTTCATGGTAAGATATAATATGATTTGCGAAGTGTCATGTATTCCTCGTCTACACTTCAAATGAATGTAAGTGCGACACTCCCTTGCAAGGAAATAGCGTTTGCAGATGTCTACGTATCGTAGCAATAGAGTTGAAATGCTTCTTAAAACGAGATATTGCATCTCATATCTATGTTTCATGATAAGATATAATATTCATTGCGAAGTGATATGCATTCCTCGTCTACGATTCAAATGAATGTAAATGCGAAACTTCCTTGCAAGGAAATAGCGTTTGCAGATGTCTGCGTATCGTAGCAATAGAGTTCTTATGATTCTTGAAACGCGATATCGCATCTCATTTCTATGTTTCATGATAAGATTTAATATTCGTTGCGAAGTGTTATGCATGCCTCGTCTACGATTCAAATGAATGTAAATGCGACACTTCCTTGCAAGGAAATAGCGTTTGCAGAGGTCTACGTATCGTAGCAGTAGAGTTCTTATGATTCTTAAAACGCGATATCGCATCTCATTTCTATGTTTCATGGTAAGATATAATATGATTTGCGAAGTGTTATGTAGTCCTCGTCTACACATCAAATGAATGTAAATGCGACACTTGGTTGCTAGGAAATAGCGTTTGCAGATGTCTACGTATCGAAGCAATAGAGTTCAAATGCTTCTTAAAACAAGATATCGCATCTCATTTCTATGTTTCATGATAAGATGTAATATTCATTGCGAAGTGTTATGTATTCCTCGCCTACACTTCAAATGAATGTAAATGCGACACTTCCTTGCTAGGAAATATCGTTTGCAGATGTCTACGTATCGTAGCAATAGATTTCTAATGCTTCTTAAAACGCGATATCGCATCTCATTTCTATGTTTAATGGTAAGATATAATATGATTTGCGAAGTGTTATCTATTCCTCGTCTAATCTTCAAATGAATGTAAATGCGACACTTCCTTGCTAGTAAATAGCGCTTGCAGATGTCTACTTATCGAAGCAATAGAGTTCAACTGCTTCTTAAAACGAGATATTGCATCTCATATCTATGTTTCATGATAAGATATAATATTCATTGCGAAGTGTTATGCATTGCTCGTCTACGATACAAACGAATGTTAATGCGACACTTCCTTGCAAGGAAATTGCGTTTGCAGATTTCTACGTATCGTAGCAATAGAGTTATTATGATTCTTAAAACGCGATATCGCATCTCATTTCTATGTTACATAGTAAGATATAATATGATTTGCGAAGTGTTATGTATTCCTCTTCTACACTTCAAATGAATGTAAATGCGACACTTCCTTGCAAGGAAATAGCGTTTGCAGATGTCTACCTATCGTAGGGATAGAGTTCTAATGCTTCTTAAAACGAGATATCGCATCTCATTTCTATGTTTCATGGTAAGATATAATATGATTTGCGAAGTGTTATGTATTCCTCGTCTACACTTCTAATGAATGTAAATGCGACACTACCTTGCTAGGAAATAGCGTCTGCAGATGTATAGGTATCGTAGCAATAGAGTTCTAATGGCTCTTAAAACGCGATATCGCATCTCATTTCTATGTTTCATGGTAAGATATAATATGATTTCCGAAGTGTTATGTATTCCTCGTCTACACTTCAAATGAATGTAAATGCGACACTTCCTTGCAAGGAAATAGCGATTGCAGATGTCTACGTATCGTAGCAATAGAGTTCATATGATTCCTAAAACGCGATATCGCATCTCATTTCTATGTTTCATGGTAAGATATAACATGATTTGCGATGTGTTATGTATTCCTCGTCTACACTTCAAATGAATGTGAATGCGATACTTCCTCGCTAGGAAATAGCAATTCCAGATGTCTACGTATCGAAGCAATAGAGTTCAAATGCTTCTTAAAACGAGATATTGCATCTCATATCTATGTTTCTTGATAAGATATAATATTCATTGCGAAGTGTTATGCATTCCTCGTCTACGTTTCAAATGAATGTAAATGCGACACTTCCTTGCAAGGAAATAGCGTTTGCAGATGTCTACGTATCGTAGCAATAGAGTTCTAATGCTTCTTAAAACGCGATATCGCATCTCATTTCTATGTTTCATAATAAGATATAATATTCTTTGCGAAGTGTTATGCATTCCTCGTCTACGGTTCAAATGAATGTAAATGCGACACTTCCTTGCAAGGAAATAGCGTTTGCAGAGTTCTACGTATCGTAGCAGTAGAGTTCTTATGATTCTTAAAACGCGATATCGCATCTCATTTCTATGTTTCATGGTAAGATATAATATGATTTGCGAAGTGTTATGTAGTCCTCGTCTACGCATCAAATGAATGTAAATGCGACACTTGGTTGCTAGGAAATAGCGTTTGCAGATGTCTACGTATCGAAGCAATAGAGTTCAAATGCTTCTTAAAACAATATATCGCATCTCATTTCTATGTTTCATGATAGGATGTAATATTCATTGCGAAGTGTTATGTATTCCTCGCCTACACTTCAAATGAATGTAAATGCGACACTTCCTTGCTAGGACATAGCGTTTGCAGATGTCTACGTATCGAAGCAATAGAGTTCAAATGCTTCTTAAAACAAGATATCGCATCTCATTTCTATGTTTCATGATAAGATGTAATATTCATTGCGAAGTGTTATGTATTCCTCGCCTACACTTCAAATGAATGTAAATGCGACACTTCCTTCCTAGGAAATAGCGTTTGCAGATGTCTACGTATCGAAGCAATAGAGTTCAAATGTTCTTAAAAAAGAGATATTGCATCTCTTATCTATGTTTCATGGTAAGATATAATATGATTTGCGAAGTGTTATGTATTCCTCGCCTACACTTCAAATGAATGTAAATGCGACACTTCCTTGCTAGGAAATATCTTTTGCAGATGTCTACGTATCGAAGCAATAGAGTTCAAATGCTTCTTAAAAAGAGATATTGCATCTCTTATCTATGTTTCATGATAAGATATAATATTCTTTGCGAAGTGTTATGCATTCCTCGTCTACGATTCAAATGAATGTAAATGCGACACTTCCTTACAAGGAAATAGCGTTTGCAGATGTCTACGTATCGTAGCAATAGAGTTCTTATATTCTTAGAACGCGATATCGCATCTCATTCCCATGTTTCATGATAAGATATAATATTCGTTGCGAAGTGTTATGCATTCCTCGTCTACGATTCAAATGAATGTAAATGCGACACTTCCTTGCAAGGAAATAGCGTTTGCAGATGTCTACGTATAGTAGCAATTGAGTTCTTATGATTCTTAAAACGCGATATCGCATCTCATTTCTATGTTTTATGGTAAGATATAATATGATTTGCGAAGTGTTATGTAGTCCACGTCTACACATCAAATGAATGTAAATGCGACACTTCGTTGCTAGTAAATAACGTTTGCAGATGTCTACGTATCGAAGCAATAGAGTTCAAATGCTTCTTAAAACAAGATATCGCATCTCATTTCTATGTTTCATGATAAGATGTAATATTCATTGCGAATTGTTATGTATTCCTCGCCTACACTTCAAATGAATGTAAATGCGACACTTCCTTGCTAGGAAATAGCGTTTGCAGATGTCTACGTATCGAAGCAATAGAGTTCAAATGCTTCTTAAAAAAGAGATATTGCATCTCTTATCTATGTTTCATGGTAAGATATAATATGATTTGCGAAGTGTTATGTATTCCTCGTCTACACATCAAATGAATGTAAATGCGACACTTCGTTGCTACGAAATAGCGTTTGCAGATGTCTACGTATCGAAGCAATAGCGTTCAAATGCTTCTTAAGACAAGATATCGCATCTCATTTCTATGTTTCATGATAAGATGTAATTTTCATTGCGAAGTGTTATGTATTCCTCGCCTACACTTCAAATGAATGTAAATGCGACACTTCCTTGCTAGGAAATAGCGTTTGCAGATGCCTACGTATCGAAGCAATAGAGATCAAATGCTTCTTAAAACAAGATATCGCATCTCATTTCTATGTTTCATGATAAGATGTAATATTCATTGCGAAGTGTTACGTATTCCTCGCCTACACTTCAAATGAATGTAAATGCGACACTTCCTTGCTAGGAAATAGCGTTTGCAGATGTCTACGTATCGAAGCAATAGAGTTCAAATGCTTCTTAAAAAAGAGATATTGCATCTCTTATCTATGTTTCATGGTAAGATATAATATGATTTGCGAAGTGTTATGTATTCCTCGCCTACACTTCAACTGAATGTAAATGCGACACTTCCTTGCTAGGAAATAGCGTTTGCAGATGTCTACGTATCGAAGCAATAGAGTTCAAATGCTTCTTAAAAAGAGATATTGCATCTCTTATCTATGTTTCATGATAAGATATAATATTCTTTGCGAAGTGTTATGCATTCCTCGTCTACGATTCAAATGCATGTAAATGCGACACTTCCTTGCAAGGAAATAGCGTTTGCAGATGTCTACGTATCGTAGCAATAGTGTTCTTATATTCTTAGAACGCGATATCGCATCTCATTCCTATGTTTCATGGTATGATATAATATGATTTGCGCAGTATCATGTATTCCTCGTCTACACTTCAAATGAATGAGAATGCGACACTTCCTCGCTAGGAAATGGCGTTTGCAGATGTCTACGTATCGTAGCAATTGATTTCTAATGCTTCTTAAAACGCGATATCGCATCTCATTTCTATGTTTAATGGTAAGATGTAATATGATTTGCGAAGTGTTATCTATTCCTCGTCTACACTTCAAATGAATGTAAATGCGACACTTCCTTGCTAGTAAATAGCGCTTGCAGATGTCTACTTATCGAAGCAATAGAGTTCAACTGCTTCTTAAAACGAGATATTGCATCTCATATCTATGTTTCATGATAAGATATAATATTCATTGCGAAGTGTTATGCATTGCTCGTCTACGATACAAACGAATGTTAATGCGACACTTCCTTGCAAGGAAATTGCGTTTGCAGATTTCTACGTATCGTAGCAATAGAGTTATTATGATTCTTAAAACGCGATATCGCATCTCATTTCTATGTTTCATGGTAAGATATAATATGATTTGCGAAGTGTTATGTATTCCTCGTCTACACTTCACATGAATGTGAATGCGACACTTGCTCGCTAGGAAATGGCGTTTGCAGATGTCTACGTATCGTAGCAATAGATTTCTAATGCTTCTTAAATAGCGATATCGCATCTCATTTCTATGTTTCATGGTAAGATATAATATGATTTGCGAAGTGTTATGTAGTCCTCGCCTACACTTCAAATGAATGTAAATGCGACACTTCCTTGCAAGGAAATAGCGTTTGCAGATGTCTACGTATCGTAGGGATAGAGTTCTAATGCTTCTTAAAACGAGATATCGCATCTCATTTCTATGTTTCATGGTAAGATATAATATGATTTGCGAAGTGTTATGTATTCCTCGTCTACACTTCAAATGAATGTAAATGCGACACTACCTTGCTAGGAAATAGCGTCTGCAGATGTCTACGGATCGAAGCAATAGAGTTCAAATGCTTCTTAAAACAAGATATCGCATCTCATTTCTATGCTTCATGATAAGATGTAATATTCATTGCGAAGTATTATGTATTCCTCGCCTAGACTTCAAATGAATGTCAATGCGACACTTCCTTGCTAGGAAATAGCGTTTCCAGATGTCTACGTATCGAAGCAATAGAGTTCAAATGCTTCTTAAAACGAGATATTGCATCTCATATCTATGTTTCTTGATAAGATATAATATTCATTGCGAAGTGTTATGCATTCCTCGTCTACGATTCAAATGAATGTAAATGCGACACTTCCTTGCAAGGAAATAGCGTTTGCAGATGTCTACGTATCGTAGCAATAGAGTTCTAATGCTTCTTAAAACGCGATATCGCAACTCATTTCTATGTTTCAGGGTAAGATATAATATGATTTGCGAAGTGTTATGTATTCCTCGTCTACACTTCAAATGAATGTAAATGCGACACTTCCTTGCACGGATATAGCGATTGCAGATGTCTACGTATCGTAGCAATAGAGTTCATATGATTCCTAAAACGCGATATCGCATCTCATTTCTATGTTTCATGGTAAGATATAACATGATTTGCGAAGTGTTATGTATTCCTCGTCTACACTTCAAATGAATGTGAATGCGATACATCCTCGCTAGGAAATAGCGTTTGCAGATGTCTACGTATCGTAGCAATAGAGTTCTTATGATTCTTAAATCGCGATATCGCATCTCATTTCTATGTTTCATGGTAAGATATAATATGATTTGCGAAGTATCATGTATTCCTCGTCTACACTTCAAATGAATGTGAATGCGACACTTCCTCGCTAGGAAATGGCGTTTGCAGATGTCTACGTATCGTAGCAATAGAGTTCTAATGCTTCTTAAAACGCGATATCGCATCTCATTTCTATGTTTAATGGTAAGATATAATATGATTTGCGAAGTGTCATGTATTCCACGTCTACACTTCAAATGAACGTAAATGCGACACTACCTTGCAAGTAATTAGCGTTTGCAGATGTCTAGGTATCGTAGCAATAGAGTTCTAATGCTACTTAAAACGCGATATTGCATCTCATATCTATGTTTCTTGATAAGATATAATATTCATTGCGAAGTGTTATGCATTCCTCGTCTACGAATCAAACGAATGTAAATGCGACACTTCCTTGCAAGGAAAATAGCGTTTGCAGATGTCTACCTATCGTAGCAATAGAGTTCTAATGCTTCTTTAAACGCGATATCTCATCTCATTTCTATGTTACATAGTAAGATATAATATGATTTGCGAAGTGTTATGTATTCCTCTTCTACACTTCAAATGAATGTAAATGCGACACTTCCTTGCAAGGAAATAGCGTTTGCAGATGTCTACGTATCGTAGGGATAGAGTTCTAATGCTTCTTAAAACGAGATATTGCATCTCATATCTATGTTTCATGATAAGATATAATATTCATTGCGAAGTGTTATGCATTCCTCGTCTACGATTCAAATCAATGTAAATGCGACACTTACTTGTAAGGAAATTGCGTTTGCAGATGTCTACGTATCGTAGCAATAGAGTTCTTATGATTCTTAAAACGCGATATCGCATCTCATTTCTATGTTTCATGGTAAGATATAATATGATTCGCGACATATAATGTATTCCTCGTCTACTCTTCAAATGAATGTAAATGCGACACTTCCTCGCTAGGAAATAGCGTTTGCAGATGTCTACGTATCGTAGCAATAGAATTCTAATGCTTCTTAAAACGCGATATCGCATCTCATTTCTATGTTTCACGGTAAGATATAATATGATTTGCGAAGTGTCATGTATCCCACGTCTACACTTCAAATGAATGTAAATGCGATACTACCTTGCAAGGAAATAGCGTTTGCAGATGTCTAGGTATCGTAGCAATAGAGTTCTAATGCTACTTAAAACGCGATATCGCATCTCATTTCTATGTTTCATGGTAAGATATAATATGATTTGCGAAGTGTTATGTATTCCTCGTCTACACTTCAAATGAATGTAAATGCGACACTTCCTTGCAAGGAAATAGCGATTGCAGATGTCTACGTATCGTAGCAATAGAGTTCATATGATTCCTAAAACGCGATATCGCATCTCATTTCTATATTTCATGGTAAGATATAATATGATTTGCGAAGTGTTATGTATTCCTCGTCTACACTTCAAATGAATGTGAATGCGACACTTCCTCGCTAGGAAATGGCGTTTGCAGATGTCTACTTATCGTAGCAATAGAGTTCTAATGCTTCTTAAAACGCGATATCGCATCTCATTTCTATGTTTCATGATAAGATATAATATTCGTTGCGAAGTGTTATACATTCCTCGTCTACGATTCAAATGAATGTAAATGCGGCACTTCCTTGCAAGGAAATAGCGTTTGCAGATGTCTACGTATCGTAGCAATAAAGTTCTTATGATTTTTAAAACGCGATATCGCATCTCATTTCTTTGTTTCATGGTAAGATATAATATGATTTGCGAAGTGTTATGTAGTCCTCGTCTATACTTCAAATGAATGTAAATGCGACACTTCGTTGCTAGGAAATAGCGTTTGCAGATGTCTACGTATCGAAGCAATAGTGTTCAAATACTTCTTAAAACAAGGTATCGCATCTCATTTCTATGTTTCATGATAAGATGTAATATTCATTGCGAAGTGTTATGTATTCCTCGCCTACACATCAAATGAATGTAAATGCGACACTTACTTGCTAGGAAATAGCGTTTGCAGATGTCTACATATCGAAGCAATAGAGTTCAATTGCTTCTTAAAAAAGAGATATTGCATCTCTTATCTATGTTTCATGGTAAGATATAATATGATTTGCGAAGTGTCATGTATTCCTCGTCTACACTTCAAATGAATGTAAATGCGACACTTCCTCGCTAGGAAATAGCGTCTGCAAATGTCTACCTATCGTAGCAATAGAGTTCTAATGCTTCTTAAATCGCGATATCGCATCTCATTTCTATGTTTCATGGTAAGATATAATATGATTTGCGAAGTGTCATGTATTCCTCGTCTACACTTCAAATGAATGTAAATGCGACACTTCCTTGCAAGGAAATAGCGTCTGCAGATGTCTAGGTATCGTAGCAATAGAGTTCTTATGATTCTTAAAACGCGATATCGCAACTCATTTCCATGTTTCATGGTAAGATATAATATGATTTGCGAAGTGTTATGTATTCCTCGTCTACACTGCAAACGAATGTAAATGCGACACTTCCTTGCAAGGAAATAGCGTTTGCAAATTTCTACCTATCGTACCAATAGTGTTCTAATGCTTCTTAAAACGCGATATCGAATCTCATTTCTATGTTTCATGGTTAGATATAATATGATGTGCGAAATGTTATGTATTCCTCGTCTATACTTCAAATGAATGTAAATGCGACACTTCCTTGCAAGGAAATAGCGTTTGCAGATGTCTACGTATCGTAGCAATAGATTTCTGACGCTTCTTAAAACGCGATATCGCATCCCATTTCTATGTTTCATGGTAAGATATAATATGATTTGCGAAGTGTCATGTATTCCTCGTCTACACTTCAAATGAATGTAAGTGCGACACTCCCTTGCAAGGAAATAGCGTTTGCAGATGTCTACGTATCGTAGCAATAGAGTTGAAATGCTTCTTAAAACGAGATATTGCATCTCATATCTATGTTTCATGATAAGATATAATATTCATTGCGAAGTGATATGCATTCCTCGTCTACGATTCAAATGAATGTAAATGCGAAACTTCCTTGCAAGGAAATAGCGTTTGCAGATGTCTGCGTATCGTAGCAATAGAGTTCTTATGATTCTTGAAACGCGATATCGCATCTCATTTCTATGTTTCATGATAAGATTTAATATTCGTTGCGAAGTGTTATGCATGCCTCGTCTACGATTCAAATGAATGTAAATGCGACACTTCCTTGCAAGGAAATAGCGTTTGCAGAGGTCTACGTATCGTAGCAGTAGAGTTCTTATGATTCTTAAAACGCGATATCGCATCTCATTTCTATGTTTCATGGTAAGATATAATATGATTTGCGAAGTGTTATGTAGTCCTCGTCTACACATCAAACGAATGTAAATGCGACACTTGGTTGCTAGGAAATAGCGTTTGCAGATGTCTACGTATCGAAGCAATAGAGTTCAAATGCTTCTTAAAACAAGATATCGCATCTCATTTCTATGTTTCATGATAAGATGTAATATTCATTGCGAAGTGTTATGTATTCCTCGCCTACACTTCAAATGAATGTAAATGCGACACTTCCTTGCTAGGAAATATCGTTTGCAGATGTCTACGTATCGTAGCAATAGATTTCTAATGCTTCTTAAAACGCGATATCGCATCTCATTTCTATGTTTAATGGTAAGATATAATATGATTTGCGAAGTGTTATCTATTCCTCGTCTAATCTTCAAATGAATGTAAATGCGACACTTCCTTGCTAGTAAATAGCGCTTGCAGATGTCTACTTATCGAAGCAATAGAGTTCAACTGCTTCTTAAAACGAGATATTGCATCTCATATCTATGTTTCATGATAAGATATAATATTCATTGCGAAGTGTTATGCATTGCTCGTCTACGATACAAACGAATGTTAATGCGACACTTCCTTGCAAGGAAATTGCGTTTGCAGATTTCTACGTATCGTAGCAATAGAGTTATTATGATTCTTAAAACGCGATATCGCATCTCATTTCTATGTTACATAGTAAGATATAATATGATTTGCGAAGTGTTATGTATTCCTCTTCTACACTTCAAATGAATGTAAATGCGACACTTCCTTGCAAGGAAATAGCGTTTGCAGATGTCTACCTATCGTAGGGATAGAGTTCTAATGCTTCTTAAAACGAGATATCGCATCTCATTTCTATGTTTCATGGTAAGATATAATATGATTTGCGAAGTGTTATGTATTCCTCGTCTACACTTCTAATGAATGTAAATGCGACACTACCTTGCTAGGAAATAGCGTCTGCAGATGTATAGGTATCGTAGCAATAGAGTTCTAATGGCTCTTAAAACGCGATATCGCATCTCATTTCTATGTTTCATGGTAAGATATAATATGATTTCCGAAGTGTTATGTATTCCTCGTCTACACTTCAAATGAATGTAAATGCGACACTTCCTTGCAAGGAAATAGCGATTGCAGATGTCTACGTATCGTAGCAATAGAGTTCATATGATTCCTAAAACGCGATATCGCATCTCATTTCTATGTTTCATGGTAAGATATAACATGATTTGCGATGTGTTATGTATTCCTCGTCTACACTTCAAATGAATGTGAATGCGATACTTCCTCGCTAGGAAATAGCAATTCCAGATGTCTACGTATCGAAGCAATAGAGTTCAAATGCTTCTTAAAACGAGATATTGCATCTCATATCTATGTTTCTTGATAAGATATAATATTCATTGCGAAGTGTTATGCATTCCTCGTCTACGTTTCAAATGAATGTAAATGCGACACTTCCTTGCAAGGAAATAGCGTTTGCAGATGTCTACGTATCGTAGCAATAGAGTTCTAATGCTTCTTAAAACGCGATATCGCATCTCATTTCTATGTTTCATAATAAGATATAATATTCTTTGCGAAGTGTTATGCATTCCTCGTCTACGGTTCAAATGAATGTAAATGCGACACTTCCTTGCAAGGAAATAGCGTTTGCAGAGTTCTACGTATCGTAGCAGTAGAGTTCTTATGATTCTTAAAACGCGATATCGCATCTCATTTCTATGTTTCATGGTAAGATATAATATGATTTGCGAAGTGTTATGTAGTCCTCGTCTACGCATCAAATGAATGTAAATGCGACACTTGGTTGCTAGGAAATAGCGTTTGCAGATGTCTACGTATCGAAGCAATAGAGTTCAAATGCTTCTTAAAACAATATATCGCATCTCATTTCTATGTTTCATGATAGGATGTAATATTCATTGCGAAGTGTTATGTATTCCTCGCCTACACTTCAAATGAATGTAAATGCGACACTTCCTTGCTAGGACATAGCGTTTGCAGATGTCTACGTATCGAAGCAATAGAGTTCAAATGCTTCTTAAAACAAGATATCGCATCTCATTTCTATGTTTCATGATAAGATGTAATATTCATTGCGAAGTGTTATGTATTCCTCGCCTACACTTCAAATGAATGTAAATGCGACACTTCCTTCCTAGGAAATAGCGTTTGCAGATGTCTACGTATCGAAGCAATAGAGTTCAAATGTTCTTAAAAAAGAGATATTGCATCTCTTATCTATGTTTCATGGTAAGATATAATATGATTTGCGAAGTGTTATGTATTCCTCGCCTACACTTCAAATGAATGTAAATGCGACACTTCCTTGCTAGGAAATATCTTTTGCAGATGTCTACGTATCGAAGCAATAGAGTTCAAATGCTTCTTAAAAAGAGATATTGCATCTCTTATCTATGTTTCATGATAAGATATAATATTCTTTGCGAAGTGTTATGCATTCCTCGTCTACGATTCAAATGAATGTAAATGCGACACTTCCTTACAAGGAAATAGCGTTTGCAGATGTCTACGTATCGTAGCAATAGAGTTCTTATATTCTTAGAACGCGATATCGCATCTCATTCCCATGTTTCATGATAAGATATAATATTCGTTGCGAAGTGTTATGCATTCCTCGTCTACGATTCAAATGAATGTAAATGCGACACTTCCTTGCAAGGAAATAGCGTTTGCAGATGTCTACGTATAGTAGCAATTGAGTTCTTATGATTCTTAAAACGCGATATCGCATCTCATTTCTATGTTTTATGGTAAGATATAATATGATTTGCGAAGTGTTATGTAGTCCACGTCTACACATCAAATGAATGTAAATGCGACACTTCGTTGCTAGTAAATAACGTTTGCAGATGTCTACGTATCGAAGCAATAGAGTTCAAATGCTTCTTAAAACAAGATATCGCATCTCATTTCTATGTTTCATGATAAGATGTAATATTCATTGCGAATTGTTATGTATTCCTCGCCTACACTTCAAATGAATGTAAATGCGACACTTCCTTGCTAGGAAATAGCGTTTGCAGATGTCTACGTATCGAAGCAATAGAGTTCAAATGCTTCTTAAAAAAGAGATATTGCATCTCTTATCTATGTTTCATGGTAAGATATAATATGATTTGCGAAGTGTTATGTATTCCTCGTCTACACATCAAATGAATGTAAATGCGACACTTCGTTGCTACGAAATAGCGTTTGCAGATGTCTACGTATCGAAGCAATAGCGTTCAAATGCTTCTTAAGACAAGATATCGCATCTCATTTCTATGTTTCATGATAAGATGTAATTTTCATTGCGAAGTGTTATGTATTCCTCGCCTACACTTCAAATGAATGTAAATGCGACACTTCCTTGCTAGGAAATAGCGTTTGCAGATGCCTACGTATCGAAGCAATAGAGATCAAATGCTTCTTAAAACAAGATATCGCATCTCATTTCTATGTTTCATGATAAGATGTAATATTCATTGCGAAGTGTTACGTATTCCTCGCCTACACTTCAAATGAATGTAAATGCGACACTTCCTTGCTAGGAAATAGCGTTTGCAGATGTCTACGTATCGAAGCAATAGAGTTCAAATGCTTCTTAAAAAAGAGATATTGCATCTCTTATCTATGTTTCATGGTAAGATATAATATGATTTGCGAAGTGTTATGTATTCCTCGCCTACACTTCAACTGAATGTAAATGCGACACTTCCTTGCTAGGAAATAGCGTTTGCAGATGTCTACGTATCGAAGCAATAGAGTTCAAATGCTTCTTAAAAAGAGATATTGCATCTCTTATCTATGTTTCATGATAAGATATAATATTCTTTGCGAAGTGTTATGCATTCCTCGTCTACGATTCAAATGCATGTAAATGCGACACTTCCTTGCAAGGAAATAGCGTTTGCAGATGTCTACGTATCGTAGCAATAGTGTTCTTATATTCTTAGAACGCGATATCGCATCTCATTCCTATGTTTCATGGTATGATATAATATGATTTGCGCAGTATCATGTATTCCTCGTCTACACTTCAAATGAATGTGAATGCGACACTTCCTCGCTAGGAAATGGCGTTTGCAGATGTCTACGTATCGTAGCAATTGATTTCTAATGCTTCTTAAAACGCGATATCGCATCTCATTTCTATGTTTAATGGTAAGATGTAATATGATTTGCGAAGTGTTATCTATTCCTCGTCTACACTTCAAATGAATGTAAATGCGACACTTCCTTGCTAGTAAATAGCGCTTGCAGATGTCTACTTATCGAAGCAATAGAGTTCAACTGCTTCTTAAAACGAGATATTGCATCTCATATCTATGTTTCATGATAAGATATAATATTCATTGCGAAGTGTTATGCATTGCTCGTCTACGATACAAACGAATGTTAATGCGACACTTCCTTGCAAGGAAATTGCGTTTGCAGATTTCTACGTATCGTAGCAATAGAGTTATTATGATTCTTAAAACGCGATATCGCATCTCATTTCTATGTTTCATGGTAAGATATAATATGATTTGCGAAGTGTTATGTATTCCTCGTCTACACTTCACATGAATGTGAATGCGACACTTGCTCGCTAGGAAATGGCGTTTGCAGATGTCTACGTATCGTAGCAATAGATTTCTAATGCTTCTTAAATAGCGATATCGCATCTCATTTCTATGTTTCATGGTAAGATATAATATGATTTGCGAAGTGTTATGTAGTCCTCGCCTACACTTCAAATGAATGTAAATGCGACACTTCCTTGCAAGGAAATAGCGTTTGCAGATGTCTACGTATCGTAGGGATAGAGTTCTAATGCTTCTTAAAACGAGATATCGCATCTCATTTCTATGTTTCATGGTAAGATATAATATGATTTGCGAAGTGTTATGTATTCCTCGTCTACACTTCAAATGAATGTAAATGCGACACTACCTTGCTAGGAAATAGCGTCTGCAGATGTCTACGGATCGAAGCAATAGAGTTCAAATGCTTCTTAAAACAAGATATCGCATCTCATTTCTATGCTTCATGATAAGATGTAATATTCATTGCGAAGTATTATGTATTCCTCGCCTAGACTTCAAATGAATGTCAATGCGACACTTCCTTGCTAGGAAATAGCGTTTCCAGATGTCTACGTATCGAAGCAATAGAGTTCAAATGCTTCTTAAAACGAGATATTGCATCTCATATCTATGTTTCTTGATAAGATATAATATTCATTGCGAAGTGTTATGCATTCCTCGTCTACGATTCAAATGAATGTAAATGCGACACTTCCTTGCAAGGAAATAGCGTTTGCAGATGTCTACGTATCGTAGCAATAGAGTTCTAATGCTTCTTAAAACGCGATATCGCAACTCATTTCTATGTTTCAGGGTAAGATATAATATGATTTGCGAAGTGTTATGTATTCCTCGTCTACACTTCAAATGAATGTAAATGCGACACTTCCTTGCACGGATATAGCGATTGCAGATGTCTACGTATCGTAGCAATAGAGTTCATATGATTCCTAAAACGCGATATCGCATCTCATTTCTATGTTTCATGGTAAGATATAACATGATTTGCGAAGTGTTATGTATTCCTCGTCTACACTTCAAATGAATGTGAATGCGATACATCCTCGCTAGGAAATAGCGTTTGCAGATGTCTACGTATCGTAGCAATAGAGTTCTTATGATTCTTAAATCGCGATATCGCATCTCATTTCTATGTTTCATGGTAAGATATAATATGATTTGCGAAGTATCATGTATTCCTCGTCTACACTTCAAATGAATGTGAATGCGACACTTCCTCGCTAGGAAATGGCGTTTGCAGATGTCTACGTATCGTAGCAATAGAGTTCTAATGCTTCTTAAAACGCGATATCGCATCTCATTTCTATGTTTAATGGTAAGATATAATATGATTTGCGAAGTGTCATGTATTCCACGTCTACACTTCAAATGAACGTAAATGCGACACTACCTTGCAAGTAATTAGCGTTTGCAGATGTCTAGGTATCGTAGCAATAGAGTTCTAATGCTACTTAAAACGCGATATTGCATCTCATATCTATGTTTCTTGATAAGATATAATATTCATTGCGAAGTGTTATGCATTCCTCGTCTACGAATCAAACGAATGTAAATGCGACACTTCCTTGCAAGGAAAATAGCGTTTGCAGATGTCTACCTATCGTAGCAATAGAGTTCTAATGCTTCTTTAAACGCGATATCTCATCTCATTTCTATGTTACATAGTAAGATATAATATGATTTGCGAAGTGTTATGTATTCCTCTTCTACACTTCAAATGAATGTAAATGCGACACTTCCTTGCAAGGAAATAGCGTTTGCAGATGTCTACGTATCGTAGGGATAGAGTTCTAATGCTTCTTAAAACGAGATATTGCATCTCATATCTATGTTTCATGATAAGATATAATATTCATTGCGAAGTGTTATGCATTCCTCGTCTACGATTCAAATCAATGTAAATGCGACACTTACTTGTAAGGAAATTGCGTTTGCAGATGTCTACGTATCGTAGCAATAGAGTTCTTATGATTCTTAAAACGCGATATCGCATCTCATTTCTATGTTTCATGGTAAGATATAATATGATTCGCGACATATAATGTATTCCTCGTCTACTCTTCAAATGAATGTAAATGCGACACTTCCTCGCTAGGAAATAGCGTTTGCAGATGTCTACGTATCGTAGCAATAGAATTCTAATGCTTCTTAAAACGCGATATCGCATCTCATTTCTATGTTTCACGGTAAGATATAATATGATTTGCGAAGTGTCATGTATCCCACGTCTACACTTCAAATGAATGTAAATGCGATACTACCTTGCAAGGAAATAGCGTTTGCAGATGTCTAGGTATCGTAGCAATAGAGTTCTAATGCTACTTAAAACGCGATATCGCATCTCATTTCTATGTTTCATGGTAAGATATAATATGATTTGCGAAGTGTTATGTATTCCTCGTCTACACTTCAAATGAATGTAAATGCGACACTTCCTTGCAAGGAAATAGCGATTGCAGATGTCTACGTATCGTAGCAATAGAGTTCATATGATTCCTAAAACGCGATATCGCATCTCATTTCTATATTTCATGGTAAGATATAATATGATTTGCGAAGTGTTATGTATTCCTCGTCTACACTTCAAATGAATGTGAATGCGACACTTCCTCGCTAGGAAATGGCGTTTGCAGATGTCTACTTATCGTAGCAATAGAGTTCTAATGCTTCTTAAAACGCGATATCGCATCTCATTTCTATGTTTAATGGTAAGATATAATATGATTTGCGAAGTGTCATGTATTCCACGTCTACACTTCAAATGAACGTAAATGCGACACTACCTTCCAAGTAATTAGCGTTTGCAGATGTCTACGTATCGTAGCAATAGGTTTGTAATACTTCTTAAAACGCAATATCGCATCTCATTACTATGTTTCATGGTAAGGTATAATATGATTTGCGAAGTATCATGTATTCCTCGTCTACACTTCAAATGAATGTAAATGCGACACTTCCTTGCTGGGAAATAGCGTCTGCAGATATCTAGTTATCGTAGCAATAGAGTTCTAATGCTTCTTAAAACGCGATATCGCATCCCATTTCTATGTTTCATGGTAAGATGTAATATGATTTGCGAAGTGTTATCTATTCCTCGTCTACACTTCAAATGAATGTTATGCGACACTTCCTTGCTAGGAAATAGCGTCTGCAGATGTCTAGGTATCGTAGCAATAGAGTTCTAATGCTACTTAAAAAGCGATATTGCATCTCATATCTATGTTTCTTGATAAGATATAATATTCATTGCGAAGTGTTATGCATTCCTCGTCTACGATTCAATTCAATGTAAATGCGACACTTACTTGTAAGGAAATTGCGTTTGCAGATGTCTACGTATCGTAGCAATAAAGTTCTTATGATTCTTAAAACGCGATATCGCATCTCATTTCTATGTTTCCTGGTAAGATATAATGTGATTCGCGACGTATTATGTATTCCTCGTCTACTCTTCAAATAAATGTGAATGCGACACTTCCTCGCTAGGAAATAGCGTTTGCAGATGTCTACGTATCGTAGCAATAGAATTCTAATGCTTCTTAAAACGCGATATCGCATCTCATTTCTATGTTTCATGGTAAGATATAATATGATTTGCGAAGTGTCATGTATTCCACGTCTACACTTCAAATGAATGTAAATGCGATACTACCTTGCAAGGAAATAGCGTTTGCAGATGTCTAGGTATCGTAGCAATAGAGTTCTAATGCTACTTAAAACGCGATATCGCATCTCATTTCTATGTTTCATGGTAAGATATAATATGATTTGCGAAGTGTTATGTATTCCTCGTCTACACTTCAAATGAATGTAAATGCGACACTTCCTTGCAAGGAAATAGCGATTGCAGATGTCTACGTATAGTAGCAATAGAGTTCATATGATTCCTAAAACGCGATATCGCATCTCATTTCTATGTTTCATGGTAAGATATAACATGATTTGCGAAGTGTTATGTATTCCTCGTCTACACTTCAAATGAATGTGAATGCGATACTTCCTCGCTAGGAAATAGCGTTTGCAGATGTCTACGTATCGTAGCAATAGCTTTCTAATGCTTCTTAAAACGCGATATCGAATCTCATTTCTATGTTTCATGGTAAGATATAATATGAATTGCGAAGTGTTATGTAGTCCTCGTCTACACTTCAAATGAATGTAAATGCGACACTTCGTTGCTAGGAAATAGCGTTTGCAGATGTCTACGTATCGAAGCAATAGAGTTCAAATGCTTCTTAAAACGAGATATTGCATCTCTTTTCTATGTCTCATGATAAGATATTATATTCTTTGCGAAGTGTTATGCATTCCTCGTCTACGTTTCAAATGAATGTAAATGCGACACTACCTTGCAAGGAAATAGCGTTTCCAGATGTCTACGTATCGAAGCAATAGAGTTCAAATGCTTCTTAAAACGAGATATTGCATCTCATATCCATGTTTCATAATAAGATATAATATTCTTTGCGAAGTGTTATGCATTCCTCGTCTACGGTTCAAATGAATGTAAGTGCGACACTTCCTTGCTGGGAAATAGCGTTTGCAGATGTCTACGTATCGTAGCAATAGAGTTCTTATGATTCTTAAATCGCGATATCGCATCTCATTTCTATGTTTCATGGTAAGATATAATATGATTTGCGAAGTATCATGTATTCCTCGTCTACACTTCAAATGAATGTGAATGCGACACTTCCTCGCTAGGAAATGGCGTTTGCAGATGTCTACGTATCGTAGCAATAGATTTCTAATGCTTCTTAAAACGCGATATCGCATCTCATTTCTATGTTTAATGGTAAGATATAATATGATTTGCGAAGTGTCATGTATTCCACGTCTACACTTCAAATGAACGTAAATGCGACACTACCTTGCAAGTAATTAGCGTTTGCAGATGTCTAGGTATCGTAGCAATAGAGTTCTAATGCTACTTAAAACGCGATATTGCATCTCATATCTATGTTTCTTGATAAGATATAATATTCATTGCGAAGTGTTATGCATTCCTCGTCTACGAATCAAATGAATGTAAATGCGACACTTCCTTGCAAGGAAAATAGCGTTTGCAGATGTCTACCTATCGTAGCAATAGAGTTCTAATGCTTCTTTAAACGCGATATCTCATCTCATTTCTATGTTACATAGTAAGATATAATATGATTTGCGAAGTGTTATGTATTCCTCTTCTACACTTCAAATGAATGTAAATGCGACACTTCCTTGCAAGGAAATAGCGTTTGCAGATGTCTACGTATCGTAGGGATAGAGTTCTAATGCTTCTTAAAACGAGATATTGCATCTCATATCTATGTTTCATGATAAGATATAATATTCATTGCGAAGTGTTATGCATTCCTCGTCTACGATTCAAATCAATGTAAATGCGACACTTACTTGTAAGGAAATTGCGTTTGCAGATGTCTACGTATCGTAGCAATAGAGTTCTTATGATTCTTAAAACGCGATATCGCATCTCATTTCTATGTTTCATGGTAAGATATAATATGATTCGCGACGTATTATGTATTCCTCATCTACTCTTCAAATGAATGTGAATGCGACACTTCCTCGCTAGGAAATAGCGTTTGCAGATGTCTACGTATCGTAGCAATAGAATTCTAATGCTTCTTAAAACGCGATATCGCATCTCATTTCTATGTTTCACGGTAAGATATAATATGATTTGCGAAGTGTCATGTATTCCACGTCTACACTTCAAATGAATGTAAATGCGATACTACCTTGCAAGGAAATAGCGTTTGCAGATGTCTAGGTATCGTAGCAATAGAGTTCTAATGCTACTTAAAACGCGATATCGCATCTCATTTCTATGTTTCATGGTAAGATATAATATGATTTGCGAAGTGTTATGTATTCCTCGTCTACACTTCAAATGAATGTAAATGCGACACTTCCTTGCAAGGAAATGGCGATTGCAGATGTCTACGTATAGTAGCAATAGAGTTCATATGATTCCTAAAACGCGATATCGCATCTCATTTCTATGTTTCATGGTAAGATATAACATGATTTGCGAAGTGTTATGTATTCCTCGTCTACACTTCAAATGAATGTAAATGCGATACTTCCTCGCTATGAAATAGCGTTTGCAGATGTCTACGTATCGTAGCAATAGCTTTCTAATGCTTCTTAAAACGCGATATCGAATCTCATTTCTATGTTTCATGGTAAGATATAATATGATTTGCGAAGTGTTATGTATTCCTCGTCTACACTTCCAATGAATGTAAATGCGACACTACCTTGCTAGGAAATAGCGTCTGCAGATGTATAGGTATCGTAGCAATAGAGTTCTAATGGCTCTTAAAACGCGATACCGCATCTCATTTCTATGTTTCATGGTAAGATATAATATGATTTGCGAAGTGTTATGTATTCCTCGTCTACACTTCACATGAATGTGAATGCGACACTTGCTCGCTAGGAAATGGCGTTTGCAGATGTCTACGTATCGTAGCAATAGATTTCTAATGCTTCTTAAATAGCGATATCGCATCTCATTTCTATGTTTCATGGTAAGATATAATATGATTTGCGAAGTGTTATGTAGTCCTCGCCTACACTTCAAATGAATGTAAATGCGACACTTCCTTGCTAGGAATGAGCGTTTGCAGATGTCTACCTATCGTAGCAATAGAGTTCTAATGCTTCTTAAAACGCGATATCGCATCTCATTTCTATGTTACATAGTAAGATATAATATGATTTGCGAAGTGTTATGTATTCCTCTTCTACACTTCAAATGAATGTAAATGCGACACTTCCTTGCAGGGAAATATCGTTTGCCGATGTCTACGTATCGTAGGGATAGAGTTCTATTGCTTCTTAAAACGAGATATCGCATCTCATTTCTATGTTTCATGGTAAGATATAATATGATTTGCGAAGTGTCATGTATTCCACGTCTACACTTCAAATGAATGTAAATGCGATACTACCTTGCAAGCAAATAGCGTTTGCAGATGTCTAGGTATCGTAGCAATAGTGTTCTAATGCTACTTAAAACGCGATATCGCATCTCATTTCTATGTTTCATGGTAAGATATAATATGATTTCCGAAGTGTTATGTATTCCTCGTCTACACTTCAAATGAATGTGAATGCGATACTTCCTCGCTAGGAAATAGCGTTTGCAGATGTCTACGTATCGTAGCAATAGCTTTCTAATGCTTCTTAAAACGCGATATCGAATCTCATTTCTATGTTTCATCGTAAGATATAATATGTTTTGCGAAGTGTTATGTATTCCTCGTCTACACTTCAAATGAATGTAAATGCGACACTTCCTCGCTAGGAAATAGCGTTTGCAGATGTCTACGTATCGAAGCAATAGAATTCAAATGGCCCTTAAAACGCGATATCGCATCTCATTTCTATGTTTCATGGTAAGATATAATATGATTTGCGAAGTGTTATGTAGTCCTTGTCTACACTTCAAATGAATGTAAATGCGACACTTCGTTGCTAGGAAATAGCGTTTGCAGATGTCTACGTATCGAAGCAATAGAGTTCAAAAGCTTCTTAAAACGAGATATTGCATCTCTTATCTATGTCTCATGATAAGATATTATATTCTTTGCGAAGTGTTATGCATTCCTCGTCTACGATTGAAATGAATGTAATTGCGACACTACCTTGCAAGGAAATAGCGTTTCCAGATGTCTACGTATCGAAGCAATAGAGTTCAAATGCTTCTTAAAACGAGATATTGCATCTCATATCTATGTTTCTTGATAAGATATAATATTCATTGCGAAGTGTTATGTATTCCTCGTCTACGTTTCAAATGAATGTAAATGCGACTCTTCCTTGCAAGGAAATAGCGTTTGCAGATGTCTACGTATCGTAGCAATAGAGTTCTAATGCTTCTTAAAACGCGATATCGCATCTCATTTCTATGTTTCATAATAAGATATAATATTCTTTGCGAAGTGTTATGCATTCCTCGTCTACGGTTCAAATGAATGTAAATGCGACATTTCCTTGCAAGGAAATAGCGTTTGCAGATGTCTACGTATCGTAGCAATAGAGTTCTTATGATTCTTAGAACGCGATATCGCATCTCATTCCCATGTTTCATGGTAAGATATAATATGATTTGCGTTAGTGTTATGTATTCCTCGTCTGCACTTCAAATGAATGTAAATGCGACACTTCCTTGCAAGGAAATAGCGTATGCAGATGTCTACGTATCGTAGCAATAGAGTTCTTATGATTCTTAAATCGCGATATCGCATCTCATTTCTATGTTTCATTGTAAGATATAATATGATTTGCGAAGTATCATGTATTCCTCGTCTACACTTCAAATGAATGTGAATGCGACACTTCCTCGCTAGGAAATGGCGTTTGCAGATGTCTACGTATCGTAGCAATAGATTTCTAATGCTTCTTAAAACGCGATATCGCATCACATTTCTATGTTTAATGGTAAGATATAATATGATTTGCGAAGTATCATGTACTCCTCGTCTACACTTCCAATGAATGTAAATGCGACACATCCTTGCTAGGAAATAGCGTCTGCAGATGTCTAGGTATCGTAGCAATAGAGTTCTAATGCTTCTTAAAACGCGATATCGCATCCCATTTCTATGTTTCATGGTAAGATGTAATATGATTTGCGAAGTGTCATGTATTCCACGTCTACACTTCAAATGAATGTAAATGCGACACTACCGTGCAAGGAAATAGCGTTTGCAGATGTCTACGGATCGAAGCAATAGAGTTCAAGTGCTTCTTAAAACAAGATATCGCATCTCATTTCTACGCTTCATGATAAGATGTAATATTCATTGCGAAGTATTATGTATTCCTCGCCTAGACTTCAAATGAATGTCAATGCGACACTTCCTTGCTAGGAAATAGCGTTTCCAGATGTCTACGTATCGAAGCAATAGAGTTCAAATGCTTCTTAAAACGAGATATTGCATCTCATATCTATGTTTCTTGATAAGATATAATATTCATTGCGAAGTGTTATGCATTCCTCGTCTACGATTCAAATGAATGTAAATGCGACACTTCCTTGCAAGGAAATAGCGTTTGCAGATGTCTACGTATCGTAGCAATAGAGTTCTAATGCTTCTTAAATCGCGATATCGCATCTCATTTCTATGTTTCATTGTAAGATATAATATGATTTGCGAAGTATCATGTATTCCTCGTCTACACTTCAAATGAATGTGAATGCGACACTTCCTCGCTAGGAAATGGCGTTTGCAGATGTCTACGTATCGTAGCAATAGATTTCTAATGCTTCTTAAAACGCGATATCGCATCTCATTTCTATGTTTAATGACAAGATGTAATATGATTTGCGAAGTGTTATCTATTCCTCGTCTACACTTCAAATGAATGTAAATGCGACACTTCCTTGCTAGTAAATAGCGCTTGCAGATGTCTACTTATCGAAGCAATAGAGTTCAACTGCTTCTTAAAACGAGATATTGCATCTCATATCTATGTTTCATGATAAGATATAATATTCATAGCGAAGTGTTATGCATTGCTCGTCTACGATACAAACGAATGTTAATGCGACACTTCCTTGCAAGGAAATTGCGTTTGCAGATTTCTACGTATCGTAGCAATAGAGTAATTATGATTCTTAAAACGCGATATCGCATCTCATTTCTATGTTTCATGGTAAGATATAATATGATTTGCGAAGTGTTATGTATTCCTCGTCTACACTTCACATGAATGTGAATGCGACACTTGCTCGCTAGGAAATGGCGTTTGCAGATGTCTACGTATCGTAGCAATAGATTTCTAATGCTTCTTAAATAGCGATATCGCATCTCATTTCTATGTTTCATGGTAAGATATAATATGATTTGCGAAGTGTTATGTAGTCCTCGCCTACACTTCAAATGAATGTAAATGCGACACTTCCTTGCTAGGAATGAGCGTTTGCAGATGTCTACGTATCAAAGCAATAGAGTTCAAATGCTTCTTAAAACGAGATATTGCATCTCTTTTCTATGTCTCATGATAAGATATTATATTCTTTGCGAAGTGTTATGCATTCCTCGTCTACGTTTCAAATGAATGTAAATGCGACACTACCTTGCAAGGAAATAGCGTTTCCAGATGTCTACGTATCGAAGCAATAGATTTCAAATGCTTCTTAAAAAAAGATATTGCATCTCATATCTATATTTCTTGATAAGATATAATATTCATTGCGAAGTGTTATGCATTCCTCGTCTACGTTTCAAATGAATGTAAATGCGACACTTCCTTGCAAGGAAATAGCGTTTGCAGATGTCTACGTATCGTAGCAATAGAGTTCTAATGCTTCTTAAAACGCGATATCGCATCTCATTTCTATGTTTCATGGTAAGATATAATATGAATTGCGAAGTGCTATGTAGTCCTCGTCTACACTTCAAATGAATGTAAATGCGACACTTCGTTGCTAGGAAATAGCGTTTGCAGATGTCTACGTATCGAAGCAATAGAGTTCAAATGCTTCTTAAAACGAGATATTGCATCTCTTTTCTATGTCTCATGATAAGATATTATATTCTTTGCGAAGTGTTATGCATTCCTCGTCTACGTTTCAAATGAATGTAAATGCGACACTACCTTGCAAGGAAATAGCGTTTCCAGATGTCTACGTATCGAAGCAATAGAGTTCAAATGCTTCTTAAAACGAGATATTGCATCTCATATCTATGTTTCTTGATAAGATATAATATTCATTGCGAAGTGTTATGTATTCCTCGTCTACGTTTCAAATGAATGTAAATGCGACTCTTCCTTGCAAGGAAATAGCGTTTGCAGATGTCTACGTATCGTAGCAATAGAGTTCTAATGCTTCTTAAAACGCGATATCGCATCTCATTTCTATGTTTCATAATAAGATATAATATTCTTTGCGAAGTGTTATGCATTCCTCGTCTACGGTTCAAATGAATGTAAATGCGACATTTCCTTGCAAGGAAATAGCGTTTGCAGATGTCTACGTATCGTAGCAATAGAGTTCTTATGATTCTTAGAACGCGATATCGCATCTCATTCCCATGTTTCATGGTAAGATATAATATGATTTGCGAAGTGTTATGTATTCCTCGTCTGCACTTCAAATGAATGTAAATGCGACACTTCCTTGCAAGGAAATAGCGTATGCAGATGCCTACGTATCGTAGCAATAGAGTTCTTATGATTCTTAAATCGCGATATCGCATCTCACTACTATGTTTCATGGTAAGATATAATATGATTTGCGAAGTATCATGTATTCCTCGTCTACACTTCAAATGAATGTGAATGCGACACTTCCTCGCTAGGAAATGGCGTTTGCAGATGTCTACGTATCGTAGCAATAGATTTCTAATGCTTCTTAAAACGCGATATCGCATCACATTTCTATGTTTAATGGTAAGATATAATATGATTTGCGAAGTATCATGTACTCCTCGTCTACACTTCCAATGAATGTAAATGCGACACATCCTTGCTAGGAAATAGCGTCTGCAGATGTCTAGGTATCGTAGCAATAGAGTTCTAATGCTTCTTAAAACGCGATATCGCATCCCATTTCTATGTTTCATGGTAAGATGTAATATGATTTGCGAAGTGTCATGTATTCCACGTCTACACTTCAAATGAATGTAAATGCGACACTACCGTGCAAGGAAATAGCGTTTGCAGATGTCTACGGATCGAAGCAATAGAGTTCAAGTGCTTCTTAAAACAAGATATCGCATCTCATTTCTACGCTTCATGATAAGATGTAATATTCATTGCGAAGTATTATGTATTCCTCGCCTAGACTTCAAATGAATGTCAATGCGACACTTCCTTGCTAGGAAATAGCGTTTCCAGATGTCTACGTATCGAAGCAATAGAGTTCAAATGCTTCTTAAAACGAGATATTGCATCTCATATCTATGTTTCTTGATAAGATATAATATTCATTGCGAAGTATTATGCATTCCTCGTCTACGATTCAAATGAATGTAAATGCGACACTTCCTTGCAAGGAAATAGCGTTTGCAGATGTCTACGTATCGTAGCAATAGAGTTCTAATGCTTCTTAAATCGCGATATCGCATCTCATTTCTATGTTTCATTGTAAGATATAATATGATTTGCGAAGTATCATGTATTCCTCGTCTACACTTCAAATGAATGTGAATGCGACACTTCCTCGCTAGGAATGGCGTTTGCAGATGTCTACGTATCGTAGCAATAGATTTCTAATGCTTCTTAAAACGCGATATCGCATCTCATTTCTATGTTTAATGACAAGATGTAATATGATTTGCGAAGTGTTATCTATTCCTCGTCTACACTTCAAATGAATGTAAATGCGACACTTCCTTGCTAGTAAATAGCGCTTGCAGATGTCTACTTATCGAAGCAATAGAGTTCAACTGCTTCTTAAAACGAGATATTGCATCTCATATCTATGTTTCATGATAAGATATAATATTCATAGCGAAGTGTTATGCATTGCTCGTCTACGATACAAACGAATGTTAATGCGACACTTCCTTGCAAGGAAATTGCGTTTGCAGATTTCTACGTATCGTAGCAATAGAGTAATTATGATTCTTAAAACGCGATATCGCATCTCATTTCTATGTTTCATGGTAAGATATAATATGATTTGCGAAGTGTTATGTATTCCTCGTCTACACTTCACATGAATGTGAATGCGACACTTGCTCGCTAGGAAATGGCGTTTGCAGATGTCTACGTATCGTAGCAATAGATTTCTAATGCTTCTTAAATAGCGATATCGCATCTCATTTCTATGTTTCATGGTAAGATATAATATGATTTGCGAAGTGTTATGTAGTCCTCGCCTACACTTCAAATGAATGTAAATGCGACACTTCCTTGCTAGGAATGAGCGTTTGCAGATGTCTACGTATCAAAGCAATAGAGTTCAAATGCTTCTTAAAACGAGATATTGCATCTCTTTTCTATGTCTCATGATAAGATATTATATTCTTTGCGAAGTGTTATGCATTCCTCGTCTACGTTTCAAATGAATGTAAATGCGACACTACCTTGCAAGGAAATAGCGTTTCCAGATGTCTACGTATCGAAGCAATAGATTTCAAATGCTTCTTAAAAAAAGATATTGCATCTCATATCTATATTTCTTGATAAGATATATATTCATTGCGAAGTGTTATGCATTCCTCGTCTACGTTTCAAATGAATGTAAATGCGACACTTCCTTGCAAGGAAATAGCGTTTGCAGATGTCTACGTATCGTAGCAATAGAGTTCTAATGCTTCTTAAAACGCGATATCGCATCTCATTTCTATGTTTCATGGTAAGATATAATATGAATTGCGAAGTGCTATGTAGTCCTCGTCTACACTTCAAATGAATGTAAATGCGACACTTCGTTGCTAGGAAATAGCGTTTGCAGATGTCTACGTATCGAAGCAATAGAGTTCAAATGCTTCTTAAAACGAGATATGGCATCTCTTTTCTATGTCTCATGATAAGATATTATATTCTTTGCGAAGTGTTATGCATTCCTCGTCTACGTTCAAATGAATGTAAATGCGACACTACCTTGCAAGGAAATAGCGTTTCCAGATGTCTACGTATCGAAGCAATAGAGTTCAAATGCTTCTTAAAACGAGATATTGCATCTCATACCTATGTTTCTTGATAAGATATAATATTCATTGCGAGTGTTATGCATTCCTCGTCTACGTTTCAAATGAATGTAAATGCGACACTTCCTTGCAAGGAAATAGCGTTTGCAGATGTCTACGTATCGTAGCAATAGAGTTCAAATGCTCCTTAAAAAGAGATATTGCATCTCTTATCTAGGTTTCATGGTAAGATATAATATTCTTTGCGAAGTGTTATGCATTCCTCGTCTACGGTTCAAATGAATGTAAATGCGACACTTCCTTGCAGGGAAATAGCGTTTGCAGATGTCTACGTATCGTAGCAATAGAGTTCTTATGATTCTTAGAACGCGATATCGCATCTCATTCCCATGTTTCATGGTAAGATATAATATGATTTGCGAAGTGTTATGTATTCCTCGTCTGCACTTCAAATGAATGTAAATGCGACACTTCCTTGCAAGGAAATAGCGTATGCAGATGCCTACGTATCGTAGCAATAGAGTTCTTATGATTCTTAAATCGCGATATCGCATCTCACTACTATGTTTCATGGTAAGGTATAATATGATTTGCGAAGTATCATGTATTCCTCGTCTACACTTCAAATGAATGTAAATGCGACACTTCCTTGCTAGGAAATAGCGTCTGCAGATATCTAGTTATCGTAGCAATAGAGTTCTAATGCTTCTTAAAACGCGATATCGCATCCCATTTCTATGTTTCATGGTAAGATGTAATATGATTTGCGAAGTGTTATCTATTCCTCGTCTACACTTCAAATGAATGTAAATGCGACACTTCCTTGCTAGTAAATAGCGCTTTCAGATGTCTACTTATCAAAGCAATAGAGTTCAAATGCTTCTTAAAACGAGATATTGCATCTCATATCTATGTTTCATGATAAGATATAATATTCATTGCGAAGTGTTATGCATTGCTCGTCTACGATACAAATGAATATTAATGCGACACTTCCTTGCAAGGAAATGGCGTTTGCAGATGTCTACGTATCGTAGCAATAGAGTTCTAATGCTTCTTAAAACGCGATATCGCATCCCATTTCTATGTTTCATGGTAAGATGTAATATGATTTGCGAAGTGTTATGTATTCCTCGTCTACACTTCAAATGAAAGTAAATGCGACACTTCCTTGCAAGGAAATAGCGATTGCAGATGTCTACGTATCGTAGCAATAGAGTTCATATGATACTTAAAACGCGATATCGCATCTCATTTCTATGTTTCATGGTAAGATATAACATGATTTGCGAAGTGCTATGTAGTCCTCGTCTACACTTCAAATGAATGTAAATGCGACACTTCGTTGCTAGGAAATAGCGTTTGCAGATGTCTACGTATCGAAGCAATAGAGTTCAAATGCTTCTTAAAACGAGATATTGCATCTCTTTTCTATGTCTCATGATAAGATATTATATTCTTTGCGAAGTGTTATGCATTCCTCGTCTACGTTTCAAATGAATGTAAATGCGACACTACCTTGCAAGGAAATAGCGTTTCCAGATGTCTAGGTATCGTAGCAATAGAGTTCTAATGCTTCTTAAAACGCAATATCGCGTGTCATTTCTATGTTTCATGGTAAGATATAATATGATTTGCGAAGTGTTATGTATTCCTCGTCTACACTTCAAATGAATGTAAATGCGACACTTCTTTGCTAGGAAATAGAGTTTGCAAATGTCTACCTATCGTAGCAATAGTGTTCTAATGCTTCTTAAAACGCGATATCGCATCTCATTTCTATGTTTCATGGTAAGATATAATATGATTTGCGAAGTATCATGTATTCCTCGTCTACACTTCAAATGAATGTAAATGCGACACTTCCTTGCTAGGAAATAGCGTCTGCAGATGTCTAGGTATCGTAGCAATAGAGTTCTAATGCTTCTTAAAACGCGATATCGCATCTCATTTCTATGTTTCATGGTAAGATATAATATTCATTGCGAAGTGTTATGCATTCCCCGTCTACGATTCAAATGAATGTAAATGCGACACTTCCTTGCAAGGAAATAGCGTTTGCAGATGTCTACGTATCGTAGCAATAGAGTTCTTATGATTCTTAAAACGCTATATTGCATCTCATTTCTACGTTTCATGGTAAGATATAATATGATTTGCGATGTGTCATGTATTCCTCGTCTACACTTCAAATGAATGTGAATGCGACACTTCCTCGCTAGGAAATAGCGTTTGCAGATGTCTACGTATCGTAGCAATAGAGTTCTAATGCTTCTTAAAACGCGATATCGCATCTCATTTCTATGTTTCATGGTAAGATATAATATGATTTGCGAAGTGTTATGTATTCCTCGTCTACACTTCAAATGAATGTAAATGCGACACTTCCTTGCAAGGAAATAGCGATTGCAGATGTCTACGTATCGTAGCAATAGAGTTCATATGATTCTTAAAACGCGATATCGCATCTCATTTCTATGTTTCATGGTAAGATATAACATGATTTGCGAAGTGTTATGTATTCCTCGTCTACACTTCAAATGAATGTGAATGCGGTACTTCCTCGCTAGGAAATAGCGTTTGCAGATGTCTACGTATCGAAGCAATAGAGTTCAAATGCTTCTTAAAACGCGATATCGCATCTCATCTCTATGTTTCATTGTAAGATATAATATGATTTGCGAAGTGTCATGTATTCCTCGTCTACACTTCAAATGAATGTAAATGCGACACTTCCTTGCAAGGAAATAGCGTCTGCAGATGTCTAGGTATCGTAGCAATAGAGTTCAAATGCTTCTTAAAACGCGATATCGCATCTCATCTCTATGTTTCATGGTAAGATATAATATGATTTGCGAAGTGTCATGTATTCCACGTCTACACTTCAAATGAATGTAAATGCGACACTTCCTTGCAAGGAAATAGCGTCTGCAGATGTCTAGGTATCGTAGCAATAGAGTTCTAATGCTTCTTAAAACGCAATATCGCATGTCATTTCTATGTTTCATGGTAAGATATAATATGATTTGCGAAGTGTTATGTATTCCTCGTCTACACTTCAAATGAATGTAAATGCGACACTTCTTTGCTAGGAAATAGAGTTTGCAAATGTCTACCTATCGTAGCAATAGTGTTCTAATGCTTCTTAAAACGCGATATCGCATCTCATTTCTATGTTTCATGGTAAGATATAATATGATTTGCGAAGTGTCATGTATTCCTCGTCTACACTTCAAATGAATGTAAATGCGACACTTCCTTGCAAGGAAATAGCGTCTGCAGATGTCTAGGTATCGTAGCAATAGAGTTCAAATGCTTCTTAAAACGCGATATCGCATCTCATCTCTATGTTTCATGGTAAGATATAATATGATTTGCGAAGTGTCATGTATTCCTCGTCTACACTTCAAATGAATGTAAATAGGACACTTCCTTGCAAGGAAATAGCATCTGCAGATGTCTAGGTATCGTAGCAATAGAGTTCTAATGCTTCTTAAAACGCAATATCGCATGTCATTTCTATGTTTCATGGTAAGATATAATATGATTTGCGAAGTGCTATGTATTCCTCGCCTACACTTCAAATGAATGCAAATGCGACACTTCTTTGCTAGGAAATAGCGTTTGCAAATGTCTACCTATCGTAGCAATAGTGTTCTAATGCTTCTCAAAACGCGATATCGCATCTCATTTCTATGTTTCATGGTAAGATATAATATGATTTGCGAAGTGTCATGTATTCCTCGTCTACACTTCAAATGAATGTAAATGCGACACTTCCTTGCAAGGAAATAGCGTCTGCAGATGTCTAGGTATCGTAGCAATAGTGTTCTAATGCTTCTTAAAATGCAATATCGCATGTCATTTCTATGTTTCATGGTAAGATATAATATGATTTGCGAAGTGTTATGTATTCCTCGTCTCCACTTCAAGTGAATGTAAATGCGACACTTCTTTGCTAGGAAATAGAGTTTGCAAATGTCTACCTATCGTAGCAATAGTGTTCTAATGCTTTTTAAAACGCGATATCGCATCTCATTTCTATGTTTCATGGTAAGATATAATATGATTTGCGAAGTGTTATGTATTCCTCGTCTACATTTCAAATGAAAGTAAATGCGACACTTCCTTGCAAGGAAATAGCGATTGCAGATGTCTACGTATCGTAGCAATAGAGTTCATATGATTCTTAAAACGCGATATCGCATCTCATTTCTATGTTTCATGGTAAGATATAACATGATTTGCTAAGTGTTATGTATTCCTCGTCTACACTTCAAATGAATGTGAATGCGATACTTCCTCGCTAGGAAATAGCGTTTGCAGATATCTAAGTATCGTAGCAATAGCTTTCTAATGCTTCTTAAAACGCGATATCGAATCTCATTTCTATGTTTCATGGTATAGATATAATATGATTTGCGAAGTATCATGTATTCCTCGTCTACACTTCAAATGAATGGAAATGCGATACTTCCTTGCTAGGAAATAGCGTCTGCAGATGTCTAGGTATCGTAGCAATAGAGTTCAAATGCTTCTTAAAACGAGATATTGCATCTCATATCTATGTTTCATGATAAGATATAATATTCATTGCGAAGTGTTATGCATTCCTCGTCTACGTTTCAAATGAATGTAAATGCAACACTTCCATGCAAGGAAATAGCGTTTGCAGATGTCTACGCATCGTAGCAATAGAGTTCTTATGATTCTTAAAACGCTATATTGCATCTCATTTCTACGTTTCGTGGTAAGATATAATATGATTTGCGAAGTGTCATGTATTCCTCGTCTACACTTCAAATGAATGTGAATGCGACACTTCCTCGCTAGGAAATAGCGTTTGCAGATGTCTACGTATCGTAGCAATAGAGTTCTAATGCTTCTCAAAACGCGATATAGCACCCCATTCCTATGTTTCATGATAAGATATAATATTCATTGCGAAGTGTCATGTATATCTCGTATTCTCTTCAAACGAATGTAAATGCGACACTTCCATGCTAGGAAATAGCGTTTGCAGATGTCTACGTATCGTAGCAATAGAGTTTTAATGCTTCTTAAAACGCGATATCGCATCTCACTGCTATGTTTCATGAGAAGATATAATATTCATTGCGAAGTGTCATGTATATCTCGTATTCACATCAAAAGAATGTAAATGCGACACTTCCATGCTAGGAAATAGCGTTTGCAGATGTCTACGTATCGTAGCAGTAGAGTTCTAATGCTTCTTAAAATGAGAAGTCGTATTTCATTTCTACGTTTCGTAATAAGATATAATATTCATTGTGTAATGTTATGTATACCTCGTATTCACTTCAATGGAATTTAAGTGCGACATTTCCTTGCTAGGAAATAGCCTTTGCAGATGTCTACGCATCGTAGCAGTAGAGTTCTAATGCTTGTTGGAACGCGATATCGCATCTCACATCTATGTTTCGTGATAAGATATAATATTCAGTGCGAAGTGTCATGTCTACTTCGTATTCACATGACAGGAATGTAAATGCGACGCTTCCATGCTAGGAAATAGCGTTTGCAGATGTCTACGTATCGTAGCAATAGTGTTCCAATGCTTCTTAAAACGAGATGCCGCATCTCATTTCTATGTTTCAGGATAAGATATAATAATCAGTGCGAAGTGTTATGTATACTTCATATTCACTTCAAAAGGATGTAAGCGCGACACTTCCTTGCTAGGAAATAGCGTTTCCAGACGACTACGTATGGAAATAATAGAGTTCTAATACATCTTAAAACGAGATGTCGCATCGCATTTCTATGTTTCATGAAAAGATATAATATTCATTGCGAAGTGTCATGTATACCTCGATTTCACTACACAAGAATGTAAATGCGACACTTCCATGCTAGGAAATAGCGTTTGCATATGCCTACGTATCGTAGCAAGAGAGATCTAATGCTTCTTAAAACACGATATCGCATCTCACACCTATGTTTCATGATAAGATATAATAATCATTGCAATGTGTCATGTATACCTCGTATTCACTCAAAACGAATGTAAATGCGACACTTACATGCTAGGAAATAGCGTTTGCAGATGTCTACGTATCGCAGCAATAGAATTCTAATGCTTTATAAAACGAGATGTCGCATTTCATTTCTATGTTTCTTGGTAAGATATAATATTCATTGTAGAGTATTATGTATACCTCGTATTCACTTCAATTGAATGTAAATGCGACACTTCCTTGCTAGGAAATATTGTTTGCAGATGTCTAAGTATCCTAGCAATATAGTTCTGATACTTCTTAAAACGCGATATCGCATCTCACATCTATGTTTCTTGATAAGATATAATATTCATTGCGAAGTGTCATGGACACCTCGTATTCACTTCAAAAGAATGTAAATGCGACACTTCCATGCTAGGAAATAGCGTCTGCAGATATCTAGGTATGGTAGCAATAGAGTTCTAATGCTTCTTAAAACGCGATATCGCATCTCACTCCAATGTTTCATGATAAGATATAATATTCATTGCGAAGTGTCATGTATATCTCGTATTCACTTCAAAAGAATGTAAATGCGACACTTCCATGCTAGGAAATAGCGTTTGCAGATGTCTACGTATCGTAGCAGTAGAGTTTTAATGCTACTTAAAACGAGATGTCGCATTTGATTTCTATGTTTCGTGGTAAGATATAATATTCATTGTAGAGAGATATGTATACCTCGTATTCACTTCAAAGAATGTAAATGCGACACTTCCTTGCTAGGAAATATTGTTTGCAGATGTCTACGTGTCGTAGCAATAGTGTTCTAATGCTTCTTAAAACGAGATGCCGCATCTCATTTCTATGTTTCATGACAATATATAATATTCATTGCAATGGGACATGTATACCTCGCATACACTTAAAATGTATGTAAATGCGACACTTCCTTGCTAGGAAGTAGCGTTTGCAGATGTCTACGTATCGAACCAATAGAGTTCTAATGCTTCTTAGATCGCCATATCGCATCTCATTTCTACGTTTCATGATAAGATATAATATTCATTGCGAAGTGTCATGTATACCTCGTATTCCTTTCAAAAGAATGTGAATGCGACAGTTCCTTGCTAGGAAATAGTGTTTGCAGATATCTACGTATTGAAGCAATAGAGTTCCAAAGCTTCTTAAATCGCGATATCGCATCTCATTTTTATGTTTCACGATATGATATAATAATCATTGTACAGTGTTATGAATATTTCGTATTCACTTCAATAGAATGTAAATGCGACACTTCCTTGCTAGGCAATAGCATTTGCAGATTGCACGTATCGAAGCAATAGAGTTCTAATGCTTCTTATATCGCGATATCGCATCTCATTTCTATGTTTCATGATAAAATATAATATTCATTGTGCAGTGTTATGAATACCTCGTATTCACTTCAAAAGAATGTAAACGCGACACTTCCTTGCTGGGAAATATTGTTTGCAGATGTCTACGTATCACAGCAATAGAGTACTAATGATTCTTAAAACGGGATGTCGTATTTCGTTTCTATGTTTCATAATAAGATATAATATTCATTGTGTAATGTTATGTATACCTCGAATTCGTTTCAAAAGAATGTAAATGCGACACGTCCTTGCTAGGAAGTAGCGTTTGCAGATGCCTACGAATCGAAGCAGTAGAGTTCTAAAACCTTCTAATTCGCGATATCGCATCTCATTTCTATGTTTCATGACAATATATAATATTCATTGCGATGTGTCATGTATACCTCGTATTCCTTTCAAAAGAATGTAAATGCCTCACATCCTTGCTAGGAAATAGCGTTTGCAGATGTCTACGTATCGAAGCAATGGATTTCTAAAGCTTGCTAATGCGCGATATCGCATCTCATATCTATGTTTCATGATAATATATAATATTCATTGCGAAGTGTCATGTATACCTCGCATACACTTCAAATGAATGAAAATGCGACACTTCCTTCCCAGGAAATAGCATTTACAGATGTCTACGTAACGAAGTAATAGTGTTCTAATGCTTCTAAATCGTCATATCGCATCTCATTTCTATGTTGCATGATATGGTATAATATTCATTGCGAAGTGTCATGTATACCTCCTATTCACTTCAAAAGAATGTAAATGCGACACTTCGTTGCAAGGAAATAGCGTTTGCAGATGTCTACGTATCGTAGCAATAGAGTGCTAGTGCTTCTTAAAACGGGATATCGCATCTCATTTCTATGTTTCATGATAAGATATTATATTCATTGCGAAGTGTCATGCATACCTCGTACTCACTTCTAAAGAATGTAAATGCGACACTTCCTTGCTAGGAAATAGCGTTTGCAGATCTCTACGTATCGAAGCAATAGAGTTCTAATGCTTCGTAAATCGCGATATCGAATCCCATTTCTGTGTTTCGTGATGAGTTATAATATTCATTGCGAAGTGTCGTGTATACCTCGTATTCACTTCAAAAGAATGTAAATGCGACACTTCCATTGCTAGGAAATAGCGTTTGCAGGTGACTCCGCATCGAAGCAGTAGGGTTCTAATGCTTCCTAAATCCCGATATCGCATACCATTTCTATGTTTCATGATAAGATATAATATTCATTGCGATGTGTCACGTATACCTCGCACACAGTTCAAATGAATGTAAATGCAACAATTCCTTGCTAGGAAATAGCGTTTGCAGATGACTACGTATCGAAGCAATAGATTTCTAATGCTTGTTAAAACGAGATATCGCATCTCATTTGTATGTTTCATGATGAGATATAATATTCATTGCGAAGTGTCATGTATACCTCGTATGCACTTCAAAAGAATTTAAATGCGACACTTCCTTGCTAGGAAATAGCGTTTGCAGATGCCTACATATCGTAGCAATAAAATTCTAATGCTACTTAAATCGCGATATCGCATCTCATTTATATGTTTCGTGAAAAGATATAATTTTCATTGCGAAGTGTCATGTATACCTCGTAGTCGCTTGAAAAGAATGTAAAAGCGACTATTCCTTGCTAGGAAATAGCGTTTGCAGATGCCTACGTATCGTAGCAATAGAGGCCTAATGCTTCTTAAAACGAGATATCGCATTTCATTTCTATGTTTCGTGATAAGATATAATATTCATTGCGAAGTGTCAGGTATACCTCGTATTCACATCAAAGGAATGTAAATGCGACGTTTCCATCCGAGGAGGTAGCGTTTGCAGATGTCTACGTATCGTAGCAATAGAGCTCTAACGCTACTTAAAACGCGATATCGCATCTCTCTTCTATGTTTCATGATAAGATATAATACTCATTACGAAGTGTCATGTATACCTCGTATTCACTTCAAAAGAATGTAAATGCGACTACTGCCTGCTAGGAAATAGCGTTTGCAGATGTCTACGTATCGTAGCAATAGGTTTCTAATGCTACTTAAATCGCGATATCGCATCTCATTTCCATGTTTCGTGATGAGTTATAATATTCATTGCGAAGTGTCGTGTATACCTCGTACTCACTTCAAAAGAATGTAAATGCGACACTTCCTTGCCAGGAAGTAGCGTTTGCAGATGTCCACGTATCGAAGCATTATAGTTCCGGTACATCTTAAATCGCGATATCGCTTCTCACTTCTATGTTTCATGATAAGACAGAATAATCATTGTGGAGTGTTATGTATACCTCGTATTCACTTCAAAAGAATGTAAATGCGACACTTCCATGCTAGGAAATGCCGTTTGCAGATGTCTAAGTATCGTTGCAATAGAGATCTAATGTTTCTTAAATCGCGATGTCGCATGTCATTTCTATGTTTCGCAATAAGATATAATGTTCATTGCGAAGTGTTATGTATACCTCGCATACACTTCAAATGAATGTAAATGCGACACATCCTTGCTAGGAAATGCCGTTTGCAGATGTCTACGTATCGAAGCAATGAATTTCTAATGCTTCTTAAAACGCGATATCGCATCTCACCTCTATGTTTCATGATAAGATATAATATTCATTGCGAAGCGTTACGTATTCCTCGTCTACACCTCAAATGAATGTAAATGCGACACTTCCCTGCTAGGAAAAAGCGCTTGCAGATGTTTACGTATCAAAGCAATAGAGTTCTAATGCATCTTATATCGCGACATCGCATCTAATTTCTATGTGTCATGATAAGATATAGTATTCATTGCGAAGTGTCACGTATACCTCGGATGCACATCAAATGAATGTAAATGCGACGCTACCTTGCTAGGAAATAGCGTTTGCAAATGTCGACGTACCGTAGCAATACAGTTCTAATGCTTCCCAGAACGAGATATCGCTTCTCATTTCTATGTTTCATGATAATATATAATATTCACTGCGAAGTGTCATGTATACCTCGCATACACTTCAAATGAATGTGAATGAGACAGTTCCTTGCTAGGAAACAGTGTTTGCAGATATCTACGTATCGAAGCAATAGAGTTCTAAATCATCATAAATCGCGATATCGCATCTCAATTCAATGTTTCATGATGAGATATAATATTTATTGTGCAGTGTTATGAATACCTCGTATTCACTTCAAAGGAATGCAAACGCTACACTTCCTTGCCAGGAAATAACGTTTGCAGATGTCTACCTATCGTAGCATTAGAGTTCTAATGCTTCTCAAAACGCGATATCGCTACTCATTACTATGTTTCATGATAATATATAATATTCATTTTGGAGTGTCATGTATACCTCGTATTTCAAAAGAATGTAAATGCGACACTTCCTTGCTAGGAAGTAGCGTTTGCAGATGTCTACGTATCGAAGCAATAGGGATCTAATGCTTCTTAAATCGCGATATCGCTTCTCATATCTATGTTTCATGATAATATATAATATTCACTGAGAAGTGTCATGTATACCTGGCATACAATTCAAATGAATGTGAATGCGACAGTTCCTTGCTAGGAAATAGTGTTTGCAGATATCTACGTATCGAAGCAATAGAGTTCTAAAGCATCATAAATCGCGATATCGCATCTCATTTCAATGTTTCATGATAGGATATAATTTTCATTGTGCAGTGTTACGTAAACCTCGTATTCACTTCAAAAGAATGTAAATGCGACACTTCCTATTTAGGAAGTAGTATGCTTCTTAAATCGCCATATCGCATCTCATTTCTATGTTTCGTGATAAGATGTAATATTCATTGTGCAGAGTTATGTATATCTCGTCTATACTTCAAATGAATGTAAATGCCACACTTCCTTGCTAGGAAATAGCATTTGCAGATGTCTACGTATTGTGGCATTAGAGTTCTAGTGCTTCTCAAAACGCGATATCGCTTCTCATTTCTGTGTTTCATGATACTATATAATATTCATTGCGAAGTGTCATGTATACCTCGCATACACTTAAAATGAATGTAAATGCGACACTTCCTTGCTAGGAAATAGCGTTTGCAGATGTCTACGTATCGAAGCAATAGTGTTATAATGCTTCTTAAATCGCGATATCGCTACTCATTACTATGTTTCATGATAATATATAATATTCATTGTAGAGTGTTATGTATACCTCGTATTCACTTCAAAAGCATGTAAACGCGACACTTCCTTGCCAGGAAATAGTGTTTGCGGATGTCTACGTATCGTAGCATTAGAGTTCTAATACTTGTCAAAACGCGATATCGCAACTCATTACTTTGAATCATGATAATATATAACATTCATTGTGGAGTGTTATGTATACCTCGTATTCATTTCAAAGGAATGTAAATGCGGCACTTCCTTGCTAGGAAATAGCGTTTGCAGATGTCTGCGTATCGAAGCAATAGATTTCTAAAGCAGGCTAATTCGCGATATCGCATCTCATATCTATGTTTCATGATAATATATAATATTCATTGTGGAGTGTTATGTATTCCTCGTATTCACTTCAAAAGCATGTAAACGCGACACTTCCTTGCCAGGAAATAGTGTTTGCGGATGTCTACGTATCGTAGCATTAGAGTTCTAATGCTTGTCAAAACGCGATATCGCAACTCATTACTTTGAATCATGATAATATATAACATTCATTGTGGAGTGTTATGTATACCTCGTATTCATTTCAAAGGAATGTAAATGCGGCACTTCCTTGCTAGGAAATAGCGTTTGCAGATGTCTGCGTATCGAAGCAATAGATTTCTAAAGCAGGCTAATTCGCGATATCGCATCACATATCTATGTTTCATGATAATATATAATATTCATTGTGGAGTGTTATGTATTCCTCGTATTCACTTCAAAAGAATGTAAATGCGACACTTCGTTGCTAGGAAATAGCGTTTGCCGATATCTACGTATCGAAGCAATAGAGCTCTAATGCTTCTTAAATCGCCATATCGCATCTCATTTCTATGTTTCATGATAATATATAATATTCATTGTGCAGTGTTATGTATATCTCGTGTTCACTTCAAAGGAATGTAAATGCGACACTTCCTTGCTAGGAAGTAGCGTTTGCAGATGTCTACGTGTCGAAGCAATAAAGTACTAATGCTTCTTAAATCGTCACATCGCATCTCATTTCTATGTTTCATGATAAGATATAATATTCATTGTGAAGTGTCATGTATACCTCGTATTCCTTTCAAAAGAATATAAATGCGACACTTCCTTGCTAGGAAGTAGCGTTTGCGAATGCCTACGTATCGAACCAATAGATTTCTAATGCTTCTTAAATCGCCATATCGCATCTCATTTCTATGTTCCATGATAAGATATATTATTCATTGTGCAGTGTTATGTATATCTCGTCTATACTTCAAATGAATGTAAATGCAACACTTCCGTGCTAGGAAGTAGCGTTTGCAGTTGTCTACGTATCGTGGCATTAGAGTTCTAACGCTTCTCAAAACGCGATATTGCTTCTCACTTCTATGTTTCATGATAATATGTAATATTCATTGCGATGTGTCATGTATACCGCGCATACACTTAAAATGAATGTAAATGCGACACTTCCTTGCTAGGAAATAGCGTTTGCAGATGTCTACGTATCGAAGAAATAGATTTCTAAAGCAGGCTAATTCGCGATATCACAACGCATTTCTATGTTTCATGATAATATATAATATTCACAGCGCAGTGTCATGTATACCTCGCATACACTTCAAAAGAATGTAAATGCGACACTTCCTTGCTAGGAAATAGCGTTTCCAGATGACTACGTGTCGAAACAATAGATTTCTAATTATTCGCAAAACGCGATATCGCATCTCACATCTATGTTTCATGATAAGATATAATATTCATTGCGAAGTGTCATGTATACTTCGTATTCACATGACAGGAATGTAAATGCGACGCTTCCATGCTAGGAAATAGCGTTTGCAGATGTCTACGTATCGTAGCAATAGTGTTCTAATGCTTCTTAAAACGAGATGCCGCATCTCATTTCTATGTTTCAGGATAAGATATAATATTCAGTGCGAAGTGTTATGTATACTTCATATTCACTTCAAAAGTACGTAAGTGCGACACTTCCTTGCTAGGAAATAGCGTTTCCAGACGACTACGTATGGAAATAATAGAGTTCTAATACATCTTAAAACGAGATGTCGCATCGCATTTCTATGTGTCATGAAAAGATATAATATTCATTGCGAAGTGTCATGTATACCTCGATTTCACTATACAAGAATGTGAATGCGACACTTCCATGTTAGGAAATATTGTTTGCAGATGTCTACGTACCGCAAAAATAGAGTTCTAATGCTTCTTAAAACGCGATATCGCATCTCCCCTCTATGTTTCATGATAAGATATAATATTCATGGCGAAGTGTCATGTATACCTCGTATTCAATTCATAAGAATGTAAATGCGACACTTGCATGCTAGGAAATAGCCTTTGCAGATGTCTACGTATCGTAGCAATAGAGTTCTAATGCTTCTTAAAACGAGATGTCGCATTTCATTTCTATGTTTCGCGATAAGATATAATATTCATAGTAGAGTGTTATGTATACCTCGTATTCACTTCATAAGAATGTAAGTGCGACACCTCCTTGGAAGGAAATATTGTTTGCAGATGTCTACGTATCGCAGCAATAGAATTCTAATGCTTTATAAAACGAGATGTCGCATTTCATTTCTATGTTTCTTGGTAAGATATAATATTCATTGTAGAGTATTATGTATACCTCGATTTCACTTCACAAGAATGTAAATGCGACACTTCCTTGCTAGGAAATATTGTTTGCAGATGTCTACGTATCGTAGCAAGAGAGTTCTAATGCTTCTTAAAACGCAATATCGCATCTCACTGCTATGTTTCATGATAAGATATAATATTCATTATGGATTGTTATGTATACCTCGTACTCACTTCAAAAGAATGTAAATGCGACACTTCCATGCTAGGAAATAGCGTTTGCAGATGTCTACGTATCACAGCAATAGAGTACTAATGCTTCTTAAAACGAGATGTCGTATTTCATTTCTATGCTTCGTAATAAGATATAATATTCATTGTGTAATGTTATGTATACCTCGTATTCACTTCAGTGGAATGTAAGTGCGAAATTTCCTTGCTAGGAAATAGAGTTTGCAGATGTCTACGTATATTAGCAATAGAGTTCTAATGCTTCCCAAAACACGATATAGCACCTCATTCCTATGTTTCATGATAAGATATAATATTCATTGCGAAGTGTCATGTATATATCGTATTCACTTCAAACGAATGTAAATGCGACACTTCCATGCTAGGAAATAGCGTTTGCAGATGTCTGAGTATCGTAGCAATAGAGTTCTAATGCTTCTCAAAACACGATATAGCACCTCATTCCTATGTTTCATGATAAGATATAATACTCATTGCGAACTGTCATGTATACCTCGTATTCACTCCAAAAGAATGTAAATGCGACACTTCCATGCTAGGAAATAGCGTTTGCAGATGTCCACGTATCGCAGCAATAGAGTTCTAATGCTTTTTAAAACGCCATATCGCATCTCACTTCTATGTTTCATGATAAGATATAATATTCATTGCGAAGTGTCATGTACACCTCGTACTCACATCACAAGAATGTGGATGCGACACTTCCATGCTAGGAAATAGCATTTGCAGATGTCAACGCATCGTAGCTATAGAGTTCTAATGCTTCTTTAAATGCGATATCGCATCTCGCTTCCATGTTTAGTGATAAGGTATAATATTCATTGCGAAGTGTCATGCATACCTCGTACTCACATCACAAGAATGTAAATGCGACACTTCCATGCTAGGAAATAGCGTTTGCAGATGTCTACGTATCGTAGCAATAGAGTTCTAATGCTTCTTAAAGGAGATGTCGCATCTCACTGCTATGTTTCATTATAAGATATTATATTCATTATGGAGTGTTATGTATACCTCGTATTCACTTCATAAGAATGTAAATGCGACCCTTCCATGCTAGGAAATAGCGTTTGCAGATGTCCACGTATCGTAGCAATAGAGTTCTAATGCTTCTTAAAATGAGAAGTCGTATTTCATTTCTACGTTTCGTAATAAGATATAATATTCATTGTGTAATGTTATGTATACCTCGTATTCACTTCAATGGAATGTAAGTGCGACATTTCCTTGCTAGGAAATATTGTTTGCAGATGTCTACGTATCGTAGCAATATAGTTCTAATGCTTCTTAGAACGAGAAGTCGTATTTCATTTCTATGTTTCGTAACAGGTTATAATATTCATTGCGAAGTGTCATGTATACGTCGTATTCACTTCAAGAGAATGTAAATGCGACACTTGCATGCTAGGAAATAGCGTTTGCACATGTCTACGTACCGTAGCAATAGAGTTCTAATTCTTCTTAAAACGCGATATCGCATCTCACTTCTAAGTTTCATGATAAGATATAATATTCATTGCGAAGTGTCATGTATACCTCGTATTAACTTCAGAAGAATGTAAATGCGGCACTTCCATGCTATGAAATAGCGTTTGCAGATGTCTACGTATCGCAGAAGTAGAGTTCTAATGCTTCTTAAAATGAGAAGTCGTATTTCATTTCTACGTTTCGTAATAAGATATAATATTCGTTGTGTAATGTTATGTATACCTCGTATTCACTTCAATGGAATGTAAGTGCGACATTTCCTTGCTAGGAAATATTGTTTGCAGATGTCTACGTATCGTAGCAATAGAGTTCTAATGCTTCTTAGAACGAGAAGTCGTATTTCATTTCTATGTTTCGTAACAGGTTATAATATTCATTGTGGAATGTTATGTATACCTCGTATTCGCTTCAAAAGAATGTAAATGCGACTCTTCCATGCTAGGAAACAGCGTTTGCAGATGTCTACGTATCATAGCAATATAGTTCTAATGCTTCTTAAAGCGCGATATCGCATCTCACTACTATGTTTCATGATAAGTTGTAGTAATCATTGCGAAGTGTCATCTATACCTCGTATTCACATCAAAAGAATGTAAATGCGACACTTACATGCTAGGTAATAGCGTTTGCAGATGTCAACGCATCGTAGCAATAGAGGTCTAATGCTTCTTTAAACGCAGATGTCTACGTATATTAGCAATAGAGTTCTAACGCTTCTCAAAACGCGATATCGCATCTCATTCCTATGTTTCATTATAAGATATAATACTCATTACGAACTGTCATGTATACCTCGTATTCACTCCAAAAGAATGTAAATGCGACACTTCCATGCTAGGAAATAGCGTTTGCAGATGTCTACGTATCGCAGCAATAGAGTTCTAATGCTTTTTAAAACGCCATATCGCATCTCACTTCTATGTTTCATGATAAGATATAATATTCATTGCGAAGTGTCATGTACACCTCGTACTCACATCACAAGAATGTGGATGCGACACTTCCATGCTAGGAAATAGCATTTGCAGATGTCAACGCATCGTAGCTATAGAGTTCTAATGCTTCTTTAAATGCGATATCGCATCTCGCTTCCATGTTTAGTGATAAGGTATAATATTCATTGCGAAGTGTCATGCATACCTCGTACTCACATCACAAGAATGTAAATGCGACACTTCCATGCTAGGAAGTAGCGTTTGCAGATGTCTACGTATCGTAGCAATAGAGTTCTAATGCTTCTTAAAGGAGATGTCGCATCTCACTGCTATGTTTCATTATAAGATATTATATTCATTATGGAGTGTTATGTGTACCTCGTATTCACTTCATAAGAATGTAAATGCGACCCTTCCATGCTAGGAAATAGCGTTTGCAGATGTCTACGTATCGTAGCAGTAGAGTTCTAATGCTTCTTAAAATGAGAAGTCGTATTTCATTTCTACGTTTCGTAATAAGATATAATATTCATTGTGTAATGTTATGTATACCTCGTATTCACTTCAATGGAATGTAAGTGCGACATTTCCTTGCTAGGAAATAGAGTTTGCAGGTGTCTACGTATATTAGCAATAGAGTTCTAATGCTTCTCAAAATGCGATATAGCACCTCATTCCTATGTTTCATAAGAAGTAATATTCATTGCGAAGTGTCATGTATATCTCGTACTCACTTCAAAAGAATGTAAATGCGACACTTCCATGCTAGGAAATAGCGTTTGCAGATGTCTACGTATCCTAGCAATAGAGTTCTAATGCTTCTTAAAACGAGATGTCGCATCTCATTTCTATGTTTCATGTTCAGATATAATATTCATTGCGAAGTGTCATGTATACTTCGTATTCACATGACAGAAATGTAAATGCGACGCTTCCATGCTAGGAAATAGCGTTTGCAGATGTCTACGTATCGTAGCAATAGTGTTCTAATGCTTCTTAAAACGAGATGCCGCATCTCATTTCTATGTTTCAGGATAAGATATAATATTCAGTGCCAAGTGTTATGTATACTTCATATTCACTTCAAAAGTATGTAAGTGCGACACTTCCTTGCTAGGAAATAGCGTTTCCAGACGACTACGTATGGAAATAATAGAGTTCTAATACATCTTAAAACGAGATGTCGCATCGCATTTCTATGTTTCATGAAAAGATATAATATTCATTGCGAAGTGTCATGTATACCTCGATTTCACTACACAAGAATGTAAATGCGACACTTCCATGTTAGGAAATATTGTTTGCAGATGTCTACGTACCGTAAAAATAGAGTTCTAATGCTTCTTAAAACGCGATATCGCATCTCACCTCTATGTTTCATGATAAGATATAATATTCATTGCGAAGTGTCATGTATACCTCGTATTCACTTCATAAGAATGTAAATGCGATACTTGCATGCTAGGAAATAGCGTTTGCAGATGTCTGCGTATCGTAGCAATAGAGTTCTAATGCTTCTTAAAACGAGATGTCGCATTTCATTTCTATGTTTCTTGATAAGATATAATATTCATAGTAGAGTGTTATGTATACCTGGTATTCACTTCATAAGAATGTAAGTGCGACACTTCCTTGGAAGGAAATATTGTTTGCAGATGTCTACTTATCGCAGCAATAGAATTCTAATGCTTTATAAAACGAGATGTCGCATTTCATTTCTATGTTTCTTGGTAAGATATAATATTCATTGTAGAGTATTATGTATACCTCGTATTCACTTCAAATGAATGTAAATGCGACACTTCCTTGCTAGGAAATATTGTTTGCAGATGTCTAAGTATCCTAGCAATAGAGTTCTAGTGCTTCCTAAAACGCGATTTCGCAACCCACTGCTATGTTTCATGATAAGATATAATATTCATTATGGAGTGTCATGTATACCTCGTATTCACTTCAAAAGAATGTAAATGCGACACTTCCATGCCAGGAAATAGCGTTTGCAGATGCCTAAGTATCGTAGCAATAGAGTTCTAATGCTTCTTAAAACGCGGTATCGCATCTCACTGCTATGTTTGATGATAAGATATAATATTCATTATGGAGTGTCATGTATACCTCGTATTCACATCAAAAGAATGTAAATGCGGCACTTCCATGCTAGGAAATAGCGTTTGCAGATGTCTACGTATCGCAGCAGTAGAGTTCTAATGCTTCTTAAAATGAGAAGTCGTATTTCATTTCCACGTTTCGTAATAAGATATAACATTCGTTGTGTAATGTTATGTATACCTCGTATTCACTTCAATGGAATGTAAGTGCGATATTTCCTTGCTAGGAAATATTGCTTGCAGATGTCTACGTATCGTAGCAATAGAGTTCTAATGCTTCTTAGAACGAGAAGTCGTATTTCATTTCTATGTTTCGTAACAGGTTATAATATTCATTGTGGAATGTTATGTATACCTCGTATTCGCTTCAAAAGAATGTAAATGCGACACTTCCATGCTAGGAAACAGCGTTTGCAGATGTCTACGTATCATAGGAATATAGTTCTAATGCTTCTTAAAGCGCGATATCGCATCTCACTACTATGTTTCATGATAAGTTGTAGTAATCATTGCGAAGTGTCATCTATACCTCGTATTCACATCAAAAGAATGTAAATGCGACACTTACATGCTAGGTAATAGCGTTTGCAGATGTCAACGCATCGTAGCAATAGAGGTCTAATGCTTCTTTAAACGCAGATGTCTACGTATATTAGCAATAGAGTTCTAACGCTTCTCAAAACGCGATATCGCATCTCATTCCTATGTTTCATTATAAGATATAATACTCATTGCGAACTGTCATGTATACCTCGTATTCACTCCAAAAGAATGTAAATGCGACACTTCCATGCTAGGAAATAGCGTTTGCAGATGTCTACGTATCGCAGCAATAGAGTTCTAATGCTTTTTAAAACGCCATATCGCATCTCACTTCTATGTTTCATGATAAGATATAATATTCATTATGGAGTGTCATGTATACCTCGTATTCACATCAAAAGAATGTAAATGCGGCACTTCCATGCTAGGAAATAGCGTTTGCAGATGTCTACGTATCGCAGCAGTAGAGTTCTAATGCTTCTTAAAATGAGAAGTCGTATTTCATTTCTACGTTTCGTAATAAGATATAATATTCGTTGTGTAATGTTATGTATACCTCGTATTCACTTCAATGGAATGTAAGTGCGACATTTCCTTGCTAGGAAATATTGCTTGCAGATGTCTACGTATCGTAGCAATAGAGTTCTAATGCTTCTTAGAACGAGAAGTCGTATTTCATTTCTATGTTTCGTAACAGGTTATAATATTCATTGTGGAATGTTATGTATACCTCGTATTCGCTTCAAAAGAATGTAAATGCGACACTTCCATGCTAGGAAACAGCGTTTGCAGATGTCTACGTATCATAGGAATATAGTTCTAATGCTTCTTAAAGCGCGATATCGCATCTCACTACTATGTTTCATGATAAGTTGTAGTAATCATTGCGAAGTGTCATCTATACCTCGTATTCACATCAAAAGAATGTAAATGCGACACTTACATGCTAGGTAATAGCGTTTGCAGATGTCAACGCATCGTAGCAATAGAGGTCTAATGCTTCTTTAAACGCAGATGTCTACGTATATTAGCAATAGAGTTCTAACGCTTCTCAAAACGCGATATCGCATCTCATTCCTATGTTTCATTATAAGATATAATACTCATTGCGAACTGTCATGTATACCTCGTATTCACTCCAAAAGAATGTAAATGCGACACTTCCATGCTAGGAAATAGCGTTTGCAGATGTCTACGTATCGCAGCAATAGAGTTCTAATGCTTTTTAAAACGCCATATCGCATCTCACTTCTATGTTTCATGATAAGATATAATATTCATTGCGAAGTGTCATGTACACCTCGTACTCACATCACAAGAATGTGGATGCGACACTTCCATGCTAGGAAATATCATTTGCAGATGTCAACGCATCGTAGCTATAGAGTTCTAATGCTTCTTTAAATGCGATATCGCATCTCGCTTCCATGTTTAGTGATAAGGTATAATATTCATTGCGAAGTGTCATGCATACCTCGTACTCACATCACAAGAATGTAAATGCGACACTTCCATGCTAGGAAATAGCGTTTGCAGATGTCTACGTATCGTAGCAATAGAGTTCTATTGCTTCTTAAAGGAGATATCGCATCTCACTGCTATGTTTCATTATAAGATATTATATTCATTATGGAGTGTTATGTGTACCTCGTATTCACTTCATAAGAATGTAAATGCGACCCTTCCATGCTAGGAAATAGCGTTTGCAGAAGTCTACGTATCGTAGCAATAGAGTTCTAATGCTTCTTAGAACGCGATATCGCATCTCACTTCTATGTTTCACGATAAGATATAATATTCATTGCGAAGTGTCATGTATACCTCGTATTCGCTTCAAAAGAATGTAAATGCGACACTTCCTTGCTAGGAGATAGCGTTTCCAAATGACCACGTATCGAAAGAATAGAGTTCTAATACTTCTTAAAACGAGATGTCGCATCTCATTTCTATGTTTCATGATAAGGTATAATATCCATTGTGGAGTGTCATGTATACCTCGTACTCACATCACAAGAATGTAGATGCGACACTTCCATGCTAGGAAATAGCATTTGCAGATGTCAACCCATCGTAGCTATAGAGTTCTAATGCTTCTTTAAATGCGATATCGCATCTCACTTCTATGTTTCACGATAAGATATAATATTCATTGCGAAGTGTCATGTATACGTCGTATTCACTTCAAAAGAATGTAAATGCGACACTTGCATGCTAGGAAATAGCGTTTGCAGATGTCTACGTACCGTAGCAATAGAGTTCTAATACTTCTTAAAACGCGATATCGCATCTCACTTCTAAGTTTCATGATAAGATATAATATTCATTGCGAAGTATCATGTATACCTCGTATTCACTTCAGAAGAATGTAAATGCGGCACTTCAATGCTAGGAAATAGCGTTTGCAGATGTCTACGTATCGTAGCAGTAGAGTTCTAATGCTTCTTAAAATGAGAAATCGTATTTCATTTCTACGTTTCGTAATAAGATATAATATTCATTGTGTAATGTTATGTATACCTCGTATTCACTTCAATGGAATGTAAGTGCGACATTTCCTTGCTAGGAAATAGAGTTTGCAGGTGTCTACGTATATTAGCAATAGAGTTCTAATGCTTCTCAAAATGCGATATAGCACCTCATTCCTATGTTTCATGATAAGAAGTAATATTCATTGCGAAGTGTCATGTATATCTCGTACTCACTTCAAAAGAATGTAAATGCGACACTTCCATGCTAGGAAATAGCGTTTGCAGATGTCTACGTATCCTAGCAATAGAGTTCTAATGCTTCTTAAAACGAGATGTCGCATCTCATTTCTATGTTTCATGTTCAGATACAATATTCATTGCGAAGTGTCATGTATACTTCGTATTCACATGACAGAAATGTAAATGCGACGCTTCCATGCTAGGAAATAGCGTTTGCAGATGTCTACGTATCGTAGCAATAGTGTTCTAATGCTTCTTAAAACGAGATGCCGCATCTCATTTCTATGTTTCAGGATAAGATATAATATTCAGTGCCAAGTGTTATGTATACTTCATATTCACTTCAAAAGTATGTAAGTGCGACACTTCCTTGCTAGGAAATAGCGTTTCCAGACGACTACGTATGGAAATAATAGAGTTCTAATACATCTTAAAACGAGATGTCGCATCGCATTTCTATGTTTCATGAAAAGATATAATATTCATTGCGAAGTGTCATGTATACCTCGATTTCACTACACAAGAATGTAAATGCGACACTTCCATGTTAGGAAATATTGTTTGCAGATGTCTACGTACCGTAAAAATAGAGTTCTAATGCTTCTTAAAACGCGATATCGCATCTCACCTCTATGTTTCATGATAAGATATAATATTCATTGCGAAGTGTCATGTATACCTCGTATTCACTTCATAAGAATGTAAATGCGATACTTGCATGCTAGGAAATAGCGTTTGCAGATGTCTACGTATCGTAGCAATAGAGTTCTAATGCTTCTTAAAACGAGATGTCGCATTTCATTTCTATGTTTCTTGATAAGATATAATATTCATAGTAGAGTGTTATGTATACCTGGTATTCACTTCATAAGAATGTAAGTGCGACACTTCCTTGGAAGGAAATATTGTTTGCAGATGTCTACTTATCGCAGCAATAGAATTCTTATGCTTTATAAAACGAGATGTCGCATTTCATTTCTATGTTTCTTGGTAAGATATAATATTCATTGTAGAGTATTATGTACACCTCGTATTCACTTCAAATGAATGTAAATGCGACACTTCCTTGCTAGGAAATATTGTTTGCAGATGTCTAAGTATCCTAGCAATAGAGTTCTAGTGCTTCCTAAAACGCGATATCGCAACCCACTGCTATGTTTCATGATAAGATATAATATTCATTATGGAGTGTCATGTATACCTCGTATTCACTTCAAAAGAATGTAAATGCGACACTTCCATGCTAGGAAATAGCGTTTGCAGATGCCTAAGTATCGTAGCAATAGAGTTCTAATGTTACTTAAAACGCGGTATCGCATCTGACTGCTATGTTTGATGATAAGATATAATATTCATTATGGAGTGTCATGTATACCTCGTATTCACATCAAAAGAATGTAAATGCGGCACTTCCATGCTAGGAAATAGCGTTTGCAGATGTCTACGTATCGCAGCAGTAGAGTTCTAATGCTTCTTAAAATGAGAAGTCGTATTTCATTTCTACGTTTCGTAATAAGATATAATATTCGTTGTGTAATGTTATGTATACCTCGTATTCACTTCAATGGAATGTAAGTGCGACATTTCCTTGCTAGGAAATATTGTTTGCAGATGTCTACGTATCGTAGCAATAGAGTTCTAATGCTTCTTAGAACGAGAAGTCGTATTTCATTTCTATGTTTCGTAACAGGTTATAATATTCATTGTGGAATGTTATGTATACCTCGTATTCGCTTCAAAAGAATGTAAATGCGACACTTCCATGCTAGGAAACAGCGTTTGCAGATGTCTACGTATCATAGCAATATAGTTCTAATGCTTCTTAAAGCGCGATATCGCATCTCACTACTATGTTTCATGATAAGTTGTAGTAATCATTGCGAAGTGTCATCTATACCTCGTATTCACATCAAAAGAATGTAAATGCGACACTTACATGCTAGGTAATAGCATTTGCAGATGTCAACGCATCGTAGCAATAGAGGTCTAATGCTTCTTTAAACGCAGATGTCTACGTATATTAGCAATAGAGTTCTAACGCTTCTCAAAACGCGATATCGCATCTCATTCCTATGTTTCATTATAAGATATAATACTCATTGCGAACTGTCATGTATACCTCGTATTCACTCCAAAAGAATGTAAATGCGACACTTCCATGCTAGGAAATAGCGTTTGCAGATGTCTACGTATCGCAGCAATAGAGTTCTAATGCTTTTTAAAACGCCATATCGCATCTCACTTCTATGTTTCATGACAAGATATAATATTCATTGCGAAGTGTCATGTACACCTCGTACTCACATCACAAGAATGTGGATGCGACACTTCCATGCTAGGAAATATCATTTGCAGATGTCAACGCATCGTAGCTATAGAGTTCTAATGCTTCTTTAAATGCGATATCGCATCTCGCTTCCATGTTTAGTGATAAGGTATAATATTCATTGCGAAGTGTCATGCATACCTCGTACTCACATCACAAGAATGTAAATGCGACACTTCCATGCTAGGAAATAGCGTTTGCTGATGTCTACGTATCGTAGCAATAGAGTTCTAATGCTTCTTAAAGGAGATGTCGCATCTCACTGCTATGTTTCATTATAAGATATTATATTCATTATGGAGTGTTATGTGTACCTCGTATTCACTTCATAAGAATGTAAATGCGACCCTTCCATGCTAGGAAATAGCGTTTGCAGATGTCTACGTATCGTAGCAATAGAGTTCTAATGCTTCTTAGAACGCGATATCGCATCTCACTTCTATGTTTCACGATAAGATATAATATTCATTGCGAAGTGTCATGTATACCTCGTATTCGCTTCAAAAGAATGTAAATGCGACACTTCCTTGCTAGGAGATAGCGTTTCCAAATGACCACGTATCGAAAGAATAGAGTTCTAATACTTCTTAAAACGAGATGTCGCATCTCATTTCTATGTTTCATGATAAGGTATAATATTCATTGTGGAGTGTCATGTATACCTCGTACTCACATCACAAGAATGTAGATGCGACACTTCCATGCTAGGAAATAGCATTTGCAGATGTCAACCCATCGTAGCTATAGAGTTCTAATGCTTCTTTAAATGCGATATCGCATCTCACTTCTATGTTTCACGATAAGATATAATATTCATTGCGAAGTGTCATGTATACGTCGTATTCACTTTAAAAGAATGTAAATGCGACACTTGCATGCTAGGAAATAGCGTTTGCAGATGTCTACGTACCGTAGCAATAGAGTTCTAATACTTCTTAAAACGCGATATCGCATCTCACTTCTAAGTTTCATGATAAGATATAATATTCATTGCGAAGTATCATGTATACCTCGTATTCACTTCAGAAGAATGTAAATGCGGCACTTCAATGCTAGGAAATAGCGTTTGCAGATGTCTACGTATCGTAGCAGTAGAGTTCTAATGCTTCTTAAAATGAGAAGTCGTATTTCATTTCTACGTTTCGTAATAAGATATGATATTCATTGTGTAATGTTATGTACACCTCGTATTCACTTCAATGGAATGTAAGTGCGACATTTCCTTGCTAGGAAATAGAGTTTGCAGGTGTCTACGTATATTAGCAATAGAGTTCTAATGCTTCTCAAAATGCGATATAGCACCTCATTCCTATGTTTCATGATAAGAAGTAATATTCATTGCGAAGTGTCATGTATATCTCGTACTCACTTCAAAAGAATGTAAATGCGACACTTCCATGCTAGGAAATAGCGTTTGCAGATGTCTACGTATCCTAGCAATAGAGTTCTAATGCTTCTTAAAACTAGATGTCGCAATTTCATTTCTATGTTTCGTAATAAGATATAATATTCATTATGGATTGTTATGTATACCTCGTACTCACTTCAAAAGAATGTAAATGCGACACTTCCATGCTAGGAAATAGCGTTAGCAGATGTCTACGTATCCTAGCAATAGAGTTCTAATGCTTCTTAAAACGAGATGTCGCATCTCATTTCTATGTTTCATGTTCAGATATAATATTCATTGCGAAGTGTCATGTATACTTCGTATTCACATGACAGGAATGTAAATGCGACGCTTCCATGCTAGGAAATAGCGTTTGCAGATGTCTACGTATCGTAGCAATAGTGTTCTAATGCTTCTTAAAACGAGATGCCGCATCTCATTCCTATGTTTCATGATAAGAAGTAATATTCATTGCGAAGTGTCATGTATATCTCGTACTCACTTCAAAAGAATGTAAATGCGACACTTCCATGCTAGGAAATAGCGTTTGCAGATGTCTACGTATCCTAGCAATAGAGTTCTAATGCTTCTTAAAACTAGATGTCGCAATTTCATTTCTATGTTTCGTAATAAGATATAATATTCATTATGGATTGTTATGTATACCTCGTACTCACTTCAAAAGAATGTAAATGCGACACTTCCATGCTAGGAAATAGCGTTAGCAGATGTCTACGTATCCTAGCAATAGAGTTCTAATGCTTCTTAAAACTAGATGTCGCAATTTCATTTCTATGTTTCGTAATAAGATATAATATTCATTATGGATTGTTATGTATACCTCGTACTCACTTCAAAAGAATGTAAATGCGACACTTCCATGCTAGGAAATAGCGTTAGCAGATGTCTACGTATCCTAGCAATAGAGTTCTAATGCTTCTTAAAACGAGATGTCGCATCTCATTTCTATGTTTCATGTTCAGATATAATATTCATTGCGAAGTGTCATGTATACTTCGTATTCACATGACAGGAATGTAAATGCGACGCTTCCATGCTAGGAAATAGCGTTTGCAGATGTCTACGTATCGTAGCAATAGTGTTCTAATGCTTCTTAAAACGAGATGCCGCATCTCATTTCTATGTTTCAGGATAAGATATAATATTCAGTGCCAAGTGTTATGTATACTTCATATTCACTTCAAAAGTATGTAAGTGCGACACTTCCTTGCTAGGAAATAGCGTTTGCAGATGTCTACGTATCCTAGCAATAGAGTTCTAATGCTTCTTAAAACGAGATGTCGCATCTCATTTCTATGTTTCATGTTCAGATATAATATTGATTGCGAAGTGTCATGTATACCTCGTATTCACTTCAAAAGGTTGTAAATGCGACACTTCCTTGCTAGGAAATAGCGTTTCCAGATGACTACGTGTCGAAGCAATAGAGTTCTAATGATTCTTAAAATGCCATATCGTATCTCACTTCTATGTTTCACGATAAGATATAATATTCATTGCGAAGTGTCATGTATACCTCGTATTCACTTCAAAAGAACGCAAATAAGACACTTCCATGCTAGGAAATAGCGTTTGCAGATGTCTACGTATCGTAGCAATAGAGTTCTAATGCTTCTTAGAACGCGATATCGCATCTCACTTCTACGTTTCACGATAACATATAATATTCATTGCGAAGTGTCATGTATACCTCGTATTCACTTCAAAAGAATGTAAATATGACACTTCCATGCTAGGAAATAGCGTTTGCAGATGTCTACGTATCGTAGCAATAGAGTCCTAATGCTTCTTAAAACGAGATGCCTCATTATATTTCTATGTTCCGTGATAAGATATAATATTCATTGTGGAGTGTCATGTATACCTCGTATTCACTTCAAATGAATGTAAATGCGATACTTCCATGCCAGGAAGTAGCGTTTGCAGATGTCTACGTATCGTAGCAATAGGGTTCTAATGCTTCTTAAAACGCGATATCGCATCTCACTTCTATGTATCATGACAAAATATAATATTCATTGCGAAGTGTCATGTATACCTCGATTTCACTTCACAAGAATGTAAATGCGACACTTCCTTGCTAGGAAATGTTGTTTGCAGATGTCTACGTATCACAGCAATAGAGTACTAATGCTTCTTAAAACGAGATGTCGTATTTCATTTCTATGCTTCGTAATAAGATATAATATTCATTGTGTAATGTTATGTATACCTCGTATTCACTTCAGTGGAATGTAAGTGCGAAATTTCCTTGCTAGGAAATAGAGTTTGCAGATGTCTACGTATATTAGCAATAGAGTTCTAATGCTTCCCAAAACACGATATAGCACCTCATTCCTATGTTTCATGATAAGATATAATATTCATTGCGAAGTGTCATGTATATATCGTATTCACCTCAAACGAATGTAAATGCGACACTTCCATGCTAGGAAATAGCGTTTGCAGAAGTCTAAGTATCGTAGCAATAGAGTTCTAATGCTTCTCAAAACGCGATATAGCACCTCATTCCTATGTTTCATGATAAGATATAATTTTCATTGCGAAGTGTCATATATATCTCGTATTCACTTCAAACGAGTGTAAATGCGACACTTCCATGCTAGGAAATAGCGTTTGCAGATGTCTACGTATCGTAGCAATAGAGTTCTAATGCTTCTTAAAACGCGATATCGCATCTCACTGCTATGTTTCATGAGAAGATATAATATTCATTGCGAAGTGTCATGTATATCTCGTATTCACATCAAAAGAATGTAAATGCGACACTTCCATGCTAGGAAATAGCGTTTGCAGATGTCTACGTATCTTAGCAATAGAGCTCCAATGCTTCCTAAAACGCGATATCGCATCACTCTTCTATGTTTCATGATAAGGTATAATATTCATAGCGAAGTGTCATGTATACCTCGTATTCACTTCAAATGAATGTAAATGCGACACTTCCATGCTAGGAAATAGCGTTTGCAGATGTCTACGTATCGTAGCAATAGAGTTCTAATGCTTCTTAAAACGCGATATCGCATCTCACTGCTATGTTTCATGATAAGATATAATATTCATTGCGAAGTGTCATGTATACCTCGTATTCACTTCAAAAGAATGTAAATGCGACACTTCCATGCTAGGAAATTGCCTTTGCAGATGTCTACGTATCGTAGCAATAGAGTTCTAATGTTTCTTAGAACGCGATATCGCATCTCACTCTTATGTTTCATGATAAGATATAATATTCATTGCGAAGTGTCATGTATACCTCGTATTCACTTCAAAAGAATGTAAATGCGACACTTCCATGCTAGGATATAGCGTTTGCAGTTGTCTACGTATCGTAGCAATAGAGTTCTAGTGCTTCTCAAAACGCGATATAGCACCTCATTCCTATGTTTCATGATAAGATATAATATTCATTGCGAAGTGTCATGTATATCTCGTATTCACTTCAAACGAGTGTAAATGCGACACTTCCATGCTAGGAAATAGCGTTTGCAGATGTCTACGTATCGTGCCAATAGAGTTCTAATGCTTCTTAAAACGCGATATCGCATCTCACTGCTATGTTTCATGAGAAGATATAATATTCATTGCGAAGTGTCATGTATATCTCGTATTCACTTCAAACGAATGTAAATGCGACACTTCCATGCTAGGAAATAGCGTTTGCAGATGTCTACGTATCGTAGCAATAGAGTTCTAATGCTTCTTAAAACGCGATATCGCATGTCACTGCTATGTTTCATGATAAGATATAATATTCATTATGGAGTGATATGCATACCTCGTACTCACTTCAAAAGAAAGTAAATGCGAGCCTTCCATGCTAGGGAATAGCCTTTGCAGATGTCTACGTATCGTAGCAATAGAGTTCTAATGTTTCTTAGAACGCGATATCGCATCTCACTTTTATGTTTCATGATAAGATATAATATTCATTGCGAAGTGTCATGTATACCTCGTATTCACTTCAAAAGAATGTAAATGCGACACTTCCATGCTAGGATATAGCGTTTGCAGATGTCTACGTATCGTAGCAATAGAGTTCTAGTGCTTCTCAAAACGCGATATAGCACCTCATTCCTATGTTTCATGATAAGATATAATATTCATTGCGAAGTGTCATGTATATGTCGTATTCACTTCAAACGAATGTAAATGCGACACTTCCATGCTAGGAAATAGCGTTTTCAGATGTCTACGTATCGTAGCAATAGAGTTCTAATGCTTCCCAAAACGCGATATAGCACCTCATTCCTATGTTTCACGATAAGATATAATATTCATTGCGAAGTGTCATGTATATCTCGTATTCACTTCAAACGAGTGTAAATGCGACACTTCCATGCTAGGAAATAGCGTTTGCAGATGTCTACGTATCGTAGCAATAGAGTTCTAATGCTTCTTAGAACGCGATATCGCATCTCACTTCTATGTTTCACGATAACATATAATATTCATTGCGAAGTGTCATGTATACCTCGTATTCACTTCAAAAGAATGTAAATATGACACTTCCATGCTAGGAAATAGCGTTTGCAGATGTCTACGTATCGTAGCAATAGAGTCCTAATGCTTCTTAAAACGAGATGCCTCATTACATTTCTATGTTCCGTGATAAGATATAATATTCATTGTGGAGTGTCATGTATACCTCGTATTCACTTCAAGTGAATGTAAATGCGACACTTCCATGCCAGGAAGTAGCGTTTGCAGATGTCTACGTATCGTAGCAATTGGGTTCTAATGCTTCTTAAAACGCAATATCGCATCTCACTTCTATGTATCGTGACAAGATATAATATTCATTGCGAAGTGTCATGTATACCTCGATTTCACTTCACAAGAATGTAAATGCGACACTTCCTTGCTAGGAAATATTGTTTGCAGATGTCTACGTATCACAGCAATAGAGTACTAATGCTTCTTAAAACGAGATGTCGTATTTCATTTCTATGCTTCGTAATAAGATATAATATTCATTGTGTAATGTTATGTATACCTCGTATTCACTTCAGTGGAATGTAAGTGCGAAATTTCCTTGCTAGGAAATAGAGTTTGCAGATGTCTACGTATATTAGCAATAGAGTTCTAATGCTTCCCAAAACACGATATAGCACCTCATTCCTATGTTTCATGATAAGATATAATATTCATTGCGAAGTGTCATGTATATATCGTATTCACTTCAAACGAATGTAAATGCGACACTTCCATGCTAGGAAATAGCGTTTGCAGATGTCTACGTATCGTAGCAATAGAGTCCTAATGATTCTTAAAACGAGATGCCTCATTACATTTCTATGTTCCGTGATAAGATATAATTTTCATTGCGAAGTGTCATATATATCTCGTATTCACTTCAAACGAGTGTAAATGCGACACTTCCATGCTAGGAAATAGCGTTTGCAGATGTCTACGTATCGTAGCAATAGAGTTCTAATGCTTCTTAAAACGCGATATCGCATCTCACTGCTATGTTTCATGAGAAGATATAATATTCATTGCGAAGTGTCATGTATATCTCGTATTCACATCAAAAGAATGTAAATGCGACACTTCCATGCTAGGAAATAGCGTTTGCAGATGTCTACGTATCGCAGCAATAGAGCTCCAATGCTTCCTAAAACGCGATATCGCATCACTCTTCTATGTTTCATGATAAGGTATAATATTCATAGCGAAGTGTCATGTATACCTCGTATTCACTTCAAATGAATGTAAATGCGACACTTCCATGCTAGGAAATAGCGTTTGCAGATGTCTACGTATCGTAGCAATAGAGTTCTAATTCTTCTTAAAACGCGATATCGCATCTCACTGCTATGTTTCATGATAAGATATAATATTCATTATGGAGTGATATGCATACCTCGTACTCACTTCAAAAGAAAGTAAATGCGACCCTTCCATGCTAGGGAATAGCCTTTGCAGATGTCTACGTATCGTAGCAATAGAGTTCTAATGTTTCTTAGAACGCGATATCGCATCTCACTTTTATGTATCATGATAAGATATAATATTCATTGCGAAGTGTCATGTATACCTCGTATTCACTTCAAAAGAATGTAAATGCGACACTTCCATGCTAGGATATAGCGTTTGCAGATGTCTACGTATCGTAGCAATAGAGTTCTAGTGCTTCTCAAAACGCGATATAGCACCTCATTCCTATGTTTCATGATAAGATATAATATTCATTGCGAAGTGTCATGTATATCTCGTATTCACTTCAAACGAATGTAAATGCGACACTTCCATGGTAGGAAATAGCGTTTGCAGATGTCCACGTATCGTAGCTATAGAGTTCTAATGCTTGTTAAAACGCGATATCGCATCTGACTGCTATGTTTCACGAGAAGATATAATATTCATTATGGAGTGTTATGAATACCTCGTACTCACTTCAAAAGAATGTAAATGCGACCCTCCCATCCTAGGAAATAGCGCTTGCAGATGTCTACGTATCGTAGCAATAGAGTTCTAATGCTTCTTAGAACGCGACATCGCATCTCACTCTTATGTTTCATGATAAGATATAATATTCATTGCGAAGTGTCATGTATACCTCGTATTCACTTCAAAAGAATGTAAATGCGACACTTCCATGCTAGAAAATAGCGTTTGCAGATGTCTACTTATCGTAGCAATAGATTTCTAATGCTTCTCAAAACGCGATATAGCACCTCATTCCTATGTTTCATGATAAGATATAATATTCATTGCGAAGTGTCATGTATATCTCGTATTCACTTCAAACGAATGTAAATGCGACACTTCCATGCTAGGAAATAGCGTTTGCAGATGTCTACGTATCGTAGCAATAGAGTTCTAATGCTTCTCAAAACGCGATATAGCACCTCATTCCTATGTTTCATGATAAGATGTAATATTCATTGCGAAGTGTCATGTATATCTCGTATTCACTTCAAACGAATGTAAATGCGACACTTCCATGCTAGGAAATAGCGTTTGCAGATGTCTACGTATTGTAGCTATAGAGTTCTAATGCTTCTTAAAACGCGATATCGCATCTCACTGCTATGTTTCATGATAAGATATAATATTCATTATGGAGTGATATGTATACCTCGTACTCACTTCAAAAGAAAGTAAATGCGACCCTTCCATGCTAGGGATTAGCCTTTGCAGATGTCTACGTATCGTAGCAATAGAGTTCTAATGCTTCATAGAACGCGATATCGCATCTCACTTTTATGTTTCATGATAAGATACAATATTCATTGCGATGTGTCATGTATACCTCGTATTCACTTCAAAAGAATGTAAATGCAACACTTCCATGCTAGGAAATAGCGTTTGCAGATGTCTACGTATCGTAGCAATAGAGTTCTAATGCTCCTCAAAACGCGATATAGCACCTCATTCCTATGTTTCACGATAAGATATAATATTCATTGCGAAGTGTCATGTATATCTCGTATTCACTTCAAAAGAATGTAGATGCGACACTTCCATGCTAGGAAATAGCGTTTGCAGATGTCTACGTATCGTAGCAATAGAGTTCTAATGATTCTTAAAATGCCATATCGCATCTCACTTCTATGTTTCATGATAAGATATAATATTCATTATGGAGTGATATGCATACCTCGTACTCACTTCAAAAGAAAGTAAATGCGACCCTTCCATGCTAGGGAATAGCCTTTGCAGATGTCTACGTATCGTAGCAATAGAGTTCTAATGTTTCTTAGAACGCGATATCGCATCTCACTTTTATGTTTCATGATAAGATATAATATTCATTGCGAAGTGTCATGTATACCTCGTATTCACTTCAAAAGAATGTAAATGCGACACTTCCATGCTAGGATATAGCGTTTGCAGTTGTCTAAGTATCGTAGCAATAGAGTTCTAGTGCTTCTCAAAACGCGATATAGCACATCATTCCTATGTTTCATGATAAGATATAATATTCATTGCGAAGTGTCATGTATATCTCGTATTCACTTCAAGCGAGTGTAAATGCGACACTTCCATGCTAGGAAATAGCGTTTGCAGATGTCTACGTATCGTAGCAATAGAGTTCTAATGCTTCTGAAAACGCGATATCGCATCTCACTGCTATGTTTCATGAGAAGATATAATATTCATTGCGAAGTGTCATGTATATCTCGTATTCACTTCAAACGAATGTAAATGCGACACTTCCATGCTAGGAAATAGCGTTTGCAGATGTCTACGTATCGTAGCAATAGAGTACTAATGCTTCTTAAAACGCGATATCGCATCTCACTGCTATGTTTCATGAGAAGATATAATATTCATTGCGAAGTGTCATGTATATCTCGTATTCACTTCAAACGAATGTAAATGCGACACTTCCATGCTAGGAAATAGCGTTTGCAGATGTCTACGTATTGTAGCTATAGAGTTCTAATGCTTCTTAAAACGCGATATCGCATCTCACTGCTATGTTTCATGATAAGATATAATATTCATTATGGAGTGATATGTATACCTCGTACTCACTTCAAAAGAAAGTAAATGCGACCCTTCCATGCTAGGGATTAGCCTTTGCAGATGTCTACGTATCGTAGCAATAGAGTTCTAATGCTTCATAGAACGCGATATCGCATCTCACTTTTATGTTTCATGATAAGATACAATATTCATTGCGATGTGTCATGTATACCTCGTATTCACTTCAAAAGAATGTAAATGCAACACTTCCATGCTAGGAAATAGTGTTTGCAGATGTCTACGTATCGTAGCAATAGAGTTCTAATGCTTCTCAAAACGCGATATAGCACCTCATTCCTATGTTTCATGATAAGATATAATATTCATTGCGAAGTGTCATGTATATCTCGTATTCACTTCAAAAGAATGTAGATGCGACACTTCCATGCTAGGAAATAGCGTTTGCAGATGTCTACGTATCGTAGCAATAGAGTTCTAATGATTCTTAAAATGCCATATCGCATCTCACTTCTATGTTTCATGATAAGATATAATATTCATTGCGAAGTGTCATGTATATCTCGTATTCACTTCAAACGAGTGTAAATGCGACACTTCCATGCTAGGAAATAGCGTTTGCAGATGTCTACGTATTGTAGCTACAGAGTTCTAATGCTTCTTAAAACGCGATATCGCATCTCACTGCTATGTTTCATGATAAGATATAATATTCATTATGGAGTGATATGTATACCTCGTACTCACTTCAAAAGAAAGTCAATGCGACCCTTCCATGCTAGGGAATAGCCTTTGCAGATGTCTACGTATCGTAGCAATAGAGTTCTAATGCTTCATAGAACGCGATATCGCATCTCACTTTTATGTTTCATGATAAGATATAATATTCATTGCGAAGTGTCATGTACACCTTGTATTCACTTCAAAAGAATGTAAATGCAACACTTCCATGCTAGGAAATGGCGTTTGCAGATGTCTACGTATCGTAGCAATAGAGTTCTAGTGCTTCTCAAAACGCGATATAGCACCTCATTCCTATGTTTCATGATAAGATATAATATTCATTGCGAAGTGTCATGTATATCTCGTATTCACTTCAAACGAATGTAAATGCGACACTTCCATGCTAGGAAATAGCGTTTGCAGATGTCTACGTATTGTAGCTATAGAGTTCTAATGCTTGTTAAAACGCGATATCGCATCTGACTGCTATGTTTCATGAGAAGATATAATATTCATTGCGAAGTGTCACGTATATCTCGTATTCACTTCAATCGAGTGTAAATGCGACACTTCCATGCTGGGAAATAGCGTTTGCAGATGTCTACGTATCGTAGCAATAGAGTTCTAATGCTTCTCAAAACGCGGTATAGCACCTCATTCCTATGTTTCATGATAAGATATAATATTCATTGCGAAGTGTCATGTATATCTCGTATTCACTTCAAACGAATGTAAATGCAACACTTCCATGCTAGGAAATGGCGTTTGCAGATGTCTACGTATCGTAGCAATAGAGTTCTAGTGCTTCTCAAAACGCGATATAGCACCTCATTCCTATGTTTCATGATAAGATATAATATTCATTGCGAAGTGTCATGTATATCTCGTATTCACTTCAAACGAATGTAAATGCGACACTTCCATGCTAGGAAATAGCGTTTGCAGATGTCTACGTATTGTAGCTATAGAGTTCTAATGTTTCTTAGAACGCGATATCGCATCTCACTTTTATGTTTCATGATAAGATATAATATTCATTGCGAAGTGTCATGTATACCTCGTATTCACTTCAAAAGAATGTAAATGCGACACTTCCATGCTAGGATATAGCGTTTGCAGATGTCTACGTATCGTAGCAATAGAGTTCTAGTGCTTCTCAAAACGCGATATAGCACCTCATTCCTATGTTTCATGATAAGATATAATATTCATTGCGAAGTGTCATGTATATCTCGTATTCACTTCAAGCGAATGTAAATGCGACACTTCCATGCTAGGAAATAGCGTTTGCAGATGTCTACGTATCGTAGCTATAGAGTTCTAATGCTTGTTAAAACGCGATATCGCATCTGACTGCTATGTTTCATGAGAAGATATAATATTCATTATGGAGTGTTATGAATACCTCGTACTCACTTCAAAAGAATGTAAATGCGACCCTCCCATCCTAGGAAATAGCGCTTGCAGATGTCTACGTATCGTAGCAATAGAGTTCTAATGCTTCTTAAAACGAGATGTCGCATCTCATTTCTATGTGTCATGATCAGATATAATATTCATTGCGAAGTGTCATGTATACCTCGTATTCACTTCAAAAGGATGTAAATGCGACACTTCCTTGCTAGGAAATAGCGTTTCCAGATGACTACGTGTCGAAACAATAGAGTTCTAATGATTCTTAAAATGCGATATCGCATCTCACTGCTATGTTTCATGATGAGATATAATATTCATTGCGAAGTGTCATGTATACCTCGTATTCACTTCAAAAGAATGTAAATGCGACACTTCCATGCTAGGAAATTGCGTTTGCAGATGTCTACTTATCGTAGCAATAGAGTTCTAATGCTTCTCAAAACGCGATATAGCACCTCATTCCTATGTCTCATGATAAGATATAATATTCATTGCGAAGTGTCATGTATATCTCGTATTCACTTCAAACGAGTGTAAATGCGACACTTCCATGCTAGGAAATAGCGTTTGCAGATGTCTACGTATCGTAGCAATAGAGTACTAATGCTTCTTAAAACGCGATATCGCATCTCACTGCTATGTTTCATGAGAAGATATAATATTCATTGCGAAGTGTCATGTATATCTCGTATTCACATCAAAAGAATGTAAATGCGACACTTCCATGCTAGGAAGTAGCGTTTGCAGATGTCTACGTATCGTAGCAATAGAGTTCTAATGCTTCTCAAAACGCGATATAGCACCTCATTCCTATGTTTCATGATAAGATATAATATTCATTGCGAAGTGTCATGTATATCTCGTATTCACTTCAAACGAATGTAAATGCGACACTTCCATGCTAGGAAATAGCGTTTTCAGATGTCTACGTATCGTAGCAATAGAGTTCTAATGCTTCTCAAAACGCGATATAGCACCTCATTCCTATGTTTCATGATAAGATATAATATTCATTGCGAAGTGTCATGTATATCTCGTATTCACTTCAAACGAATGTAAATGCGACACTTCCATGCTAGGAAGTAGCGTTTGCAGATGTCTACGTATTGTAGCTATAGAGTTCTAATGCTTCTTAAAACGCGATATCGCATCTCACTGCTATGTTTCATGATAAGATATAATATTCATTATGGAGTGATATGTATACCTCGTACTCACTTCAAAAGAAAGTAAATGCGACCCTTCCATGCTAGGGAATAGCCTTTGCAGATGTCTACGTATCGTAGCAATAGAGTTCTAATGCTTCATAGAACGCGATATCGCATCTCACTTTTATGTTTCATGATAAGATATAATATTCATTGCGATGTGTCATGTATACCTCGTATTCACTTCAAAAGAATGTAAATGCAACACTTCCATGCTAGGAAATAGCGTTTGCAGATGTCTACGTATCGTAGCAATAGAGTTCTAGTGCTTCTCAAAACGCGATATAGCACCTCATTCCTATGTTTCATGATAAGATATAATATTCATTGCGAAGTGTCATGTATACCTCGTATTCACTTCAAAAGAATGTAAATGCGACACTTCCATGCTAGGAAATAGCGTTTGCAGATGTCTACTTATCGTAGCAATAGAGTTCTAATGCTTCTCAAAACGCGATATAGCACCTCATTCCTATGTTTCATGATAAGATATAATATTCATTGCGAAGTGTCATGTATATCTCGTATTCACTTCAAACGAATGTAAATGCGACACTTCCATGCCAGGAAATAGCGTTTGCAGATGTCTACGTATCGTAGCAATAGAGTTCTAAAGCTTCTCAAAACGCGACATAGCACCTCATTCCTATGTTTCATGATAAGATATAGTATTCATTGCGAAGTGTTATGTATACCTCGTATTCGCTTCAAAAGAATGTAAATGCGACACTTCCATGCTAGGAAACAGCGTTTGCAGATGTCTACGTATCGTAGCAAGAGGGTTCTAATGCTTCTTAAAACGCGATAACGAATCTCACTGCTATGTTTCATGATGAGATATAATATTCATTATGGAGTGTTATGTATACCTCGTACTCACTTCAAAAGAAAGTAAATGCGACCCTTCCATGCTAGGGAGTAGCCTTTGCAGATGTCTACGTATCGTAGCAATAGAGTTCTAATGCTTCATAGAACGCGATATCGCATCTCACTTTTATGTCTCATGATAAGATATAATATTCATTGCGAAGTGTCATGTATACCTCGTATTCACTTCAAAAGGATGTAAATGCGACACTTCCTTGCTAGGAAATAGAGTTTCCAGATGACTACGTGTCGAAACAATAGAGTTCTAATGATTCTCAAAATGCCATATCGCATCTCACTTCTATGTTTCATGATAAGATATAATATTCATTGCGAAGTGTCATGTATATCTCGTATTCACTTCAAACGAATGTAAATGCGACACTTCCATGCTAGGAAATAGCGTTTGCAGATGTCTACAGATCGTAGCAATAGAGTTCTAATGCTTCTCAAAACGCGATATAGCACCTGATTCCTATGTTTCATGATAAGATATAATATTCATTGCGAAGTGTCATGTATATCTCGTATTCACTTCAAAAGAATGTAGATGCGACACTTCCATGCTAGGAAATAGCGTTTGCAGATGTCTACGTATCGTAGCAATAGAGTTCTAATGATTCTTAAAATGCCATATCGCATCTCACTTCTATGTTTCATGATAAGATATAATATTCACTGCGAAGTGTCATGTATATCTCGTATTCACTTCAAACGAATGTAAATGCGACACTTCCATGCTAGGAAATAGCGTTTGCAGATGTCTACGTATCATAGCAATAGAGTTCTAATGCATCTTAGAACGCGATCTCGCATCTCACTTCTATGTTTCATGATAAGATATAATATTCATTGCGAAGTGTCATGTATACCTCGTATTCACTTCAAAAGAATGTAAATATGACACTTCCATGCTAGGAAATATTGTTTGCAGATGTCTACGTATCACAGCAATAGAGTACTAATGCTTCTTAAAACGAGATGCCGTATTTCACTTCTATGTTTCGTAATAAGATATAATATTCATTGTGTAATGTTATGTATACCTCGTATTCACTTCAGTGGAATGTAAGTGCGAAATTTCCTTGCTAGGAAATAGAGTTTGCAGATGTCTACGTGTAATAGCAATAGAGTTCTAATGCTTCTCAAAGCGCGATATAGCACCTCATTCCTATGTTTCATGATAAGCTATAATATTCATTGCGAAGTGTCATGTATATCTCGTATTCACTTCAAAAGAATGTAAATGCGACACTTCCATGCTAGGAAATAGCGTTTGCAGATGTCTACGTATCGCAGCAATAGAGTTCTAATGCTTCCTAAAACGCGATATCGCATCTCTCATCTATGTTTCATGATAGGGTATAATATTCATTGCGAAGTGTCATGTATACCTCGTATTCACTTCAAATGAATGTAAATGCGACACTTCCATGCTAGGAAATAGCTTTTGCAGATGTCTGCGTATCGTAGCAATAGAGCTCTAATGCTTCTTAAAACGCGATATCGCATCTCACTGCTATGTTTCATGATAAGATATAATATTCATTATGGAGTGTTATGTATACCTCGTACTCACTTCAAAAGAATGTAAATGCGACCCTTCCATGCTAGGAAATAGCCTTTGCAGATGTCTACGTATCGTAGCTGTAGAGTTCTAATGCTTCTCAAAACGCGATATAGCACCTCATTCCTATGTTTCATGATAAGATATAATATTCATTGCGAAGTGTCATGCATATCTCGTATTCACTTCAAAAGAATGTAAATGCGACACCTCCATGCTAGGATATAGCGTTTGCAGATGTCTACGTATCGTAGCAATAGATTTCTAATGCTTCTTAAAACGCGATATCGCATCTCACTGCTATGTTTCATGAAAAGATATAATATTCATTATGGAGTGTTATGTATACATCGTACTCACTTCAAAAGAGTGTAAATGCGACACTTCCATGCTAGGAAATAGCGTTTGCAGATGTCTACGTATTGTAGCTATAGAGTTCTAATGCTTGTTAAATCGCGATATCGCATCTGATTGCTATGTTTCATGAGAAGATATAATATTCATTGCGAAGTGTCATGTATACCTCGTATTCACTTCAAAAGAATGTAAATGCGACACTTCCATGCTAGGAAATAGCGTTTGCAGATGTCTACTTATCGTAGCAATAGAATTCTAATGCTTCTCAAAACGCGATATAGCACCTCATTCCTATTTTTCATGATAGGATATAATATTCATTGCGAAGTGTCATGTATATCTCGTATTCACTTCAAACGAGTGTAAATGCGACACTTCCATGCTAGGAAATAGCGTTTGCAGATGTCTACGTATCGTAGCAATAGAGTACTAATGCTTCTTAAAACGCGATATCGCATCTCACTGCTATGTTTCATGAGAAGATATAATATTCATTGCGAAGTGTCATGTATATCTCGTATTCACATCAAAAGAATGTAATTGCGACACTTCCATGCTAGGAAGTAGCGTTTGCAGATGTCTACGTATCGTAGCAATAGAGTTCTAATGCTTCTCAAAACGCGATATAGCACCTCATTCCTATGTTTCATGATAAGATATAATATTCATTGCGAAGTGTCATGTATATCTCGTATTCACTTCAAACGAATGTAAATGCGACACTTCCATCCTAGGAAATAGCGTTTTCAGATGTCTACGTATCGTAGCAGTAGAGTTCTAGTGCTTCTCAAAACGCGATATAGCACCTCATTCCTATGTTTCATGATAAGATATAATATTCACTGCGAAGTGTCATGTATATCTCGTATTCACTTCAAACGAATGTAAATGCGACACTTCCATGCTAGGAAATAGCGTTTGCAGATGTCTACGTATCGTAGCAATAGAGTTCTAATGCTTCTTAGAACGCGATCTCGCATCTCAATTCTATGTTTCATGATAAGATATAATATTCATTGCGAAGTGTCATGCATATCTCGTGTTCACTTCAAAAGAATGTAAATACGACACCTCCATGCTAGGAAATAGCGTTTGCAGATGTCTACGTATCGTAGCAATAGATTTCTAATGCTTCTTAAAACGCGATATCGCATCTCACTGCTATGTTTCATGAAAAGATATAATATTCATTATGGAGTGTTATGTATATATCGTACTCACTTCAAAAGAGTGTAAATGCGACCCTTCCATGCTAGGAAATAGCGTTTGCAGATGTCTACGTATTGTAGCTATAGAGTTCTAATGCTTGTTAAAACGCGATATCGCATCTGATTGCTATGTTTCCTGAGAAGATATAATATTCATTGCGAAGTGTCATGTATACCTCGTATTCACTTCAAAAGAATGTAAATGCGACACTTCCATGCTAGGAAATAGCGTTTTCAGATGTCTACGTATCGTAGCAATAGAGTTCTAATGCTTCTCAAAACGCGATATAGCACCTCATTCCTATGTTTCATGATAAGATATAATATTCATTGCGAAGTGTCATGTATATCTCGTATTCACTTCAAACGAGTGTAAATGCGACACTTTTATGCTAGGAAATAGCGTTTGCAGATGTCTACGTATTGTAGCTATAGAGTTCTAATGCTTCTTAAAACGCGATATCGCATCTCACTGCTATGTTTCATGATAAGATATAATATTCATTATGGAGTGATATGTGTACCTCGTACTCACTTCAAAAGAAAGTAAATGCGACCCTTCCATGCTAGGGAATAGCCTTTGCAGATGTCTACGTATCGTAGCAATAGAGTTCTAATGCTTCATAGAACGCGATATCGCATCTCACTTTTATGTTTCATGATAAGATATAATATTCATTGCGATGTGTCATGTATACCTCGTATTCACTTCAAAAGAATGTAAATGCAACACTTCCATGCTAGGAAATAGCCTTTGCAGATGTCTACGTATCGTAGCTGTAGAGTTCTAATGCTTCTCAAAACGCGATATAGCACCTCATTCCTATGTTTCATGATAAGATATAATATTCATGGCGAAGTGTCATGCATATCTCGTATTCACTTCAAAAGAATGTAAATGCGACACCTCCATGCTAGGAAATAGCGTTTTCAGATGTCTACGTATCGTAGCAATAGATTTCTAATGCTTCTTAAAACGCGATATCGCATCTCACTGCTATGTTTCATGAAAAGATATAATATTCATTATGGAGTGTTATGTATACATCGTACTCACTTCAAAAGAGTGTAAATGCGACCCTTCCATGCTAGGAAATAGCGTTTGCAGATGTCTACGTATCGTAGCAATAGAGTTCTAATGCTTCTTAGAACGCGATATCGCATCTCACATCTATGTTTCATGATAAGATATAATATTCATTGCGAAGTGTCATGTATACCTCGATTTCACTTCACAAGAATGTAAATGCGACACTTCCTTGCTTGGAAATATTGTTTGCAGATGTCTACGTATCACAGCAATAGAGTAATAATGCTTCTTAAAACGAGATGTCGTATTTCATTTCTATGTTTCATGATAAGATATAATATTCATTGCGAAGTGTCATGCATATCTCGTATTCACTTCAAAAGAATGTAAATGCGACAATTCCACTGCTAGGAAATAGCGTTTGCAGATGTCTACGTATCGCAGCAATAGAGTATTAATGCTTCCTAAAACGCGATATCGCACCTCTCTTCTATGTTTCATGATAAGGTATAATATTCATTGCGAAGTGTCATGTATACCTCGATTTCACTTCACAAGAATGTAAATGCGACACTTCCTTGCTAGGAAATATTGTTCGCAGATGTCTACGTATCACAGCAATAGAGTTCTAATGCTCCCTAAAATGCGATATCGCACCTCTCTTCTATGTTTCATGATAAGATATAATATTCAGTGCGAAGTGTCATGCATACCTCGATTTCACTTCACAAGAATGTAAATGCGACACTTCCTTGCTAGGAAATATTGTTTGCAGATGTCTACGTATCACAGCAATAGAGTACTAATGCTTCTTAAAACGGGATGTCGTATTTCATTTCTATGTTTCGTAATAAGGTATAATACTCATTGTGTAATGTTATGTATACCTCGTATTCACTTCAGTGGAATGTAAGTGCCACATTTCCATGCTAGGAAATAGAGTTTGCAGATGTCTACGTATATTAGCAATAGAGTTCTAATGCTTCTCATTACGCGATATAGAACCTCATTCATATGTTTCATGACAAGATATAATATTCATTTCGAAGTGTCATGTATATCTCGTATTCACTTCAAAAGAATGTAAATGCGACACTTCCATGCTAGGAAATAGCGTTTGCAGATGTCTACGTATCGTAGCAATAGATTTCTAATGCTTCTTAAAACGCGATATCGCACCTCCCATCTATGTTTCATGATAAGATATAATATTCATTGCGAAGTGTCATGTATACCTCGTATTCACTTCAGAAGAATGTAAATATGACACTTCCATGCTAGGAAATAGCATTTGCAGATATCTACGTATCGTAGCAATAGAGTTCTAATGCGTCTTAAAACGAGATGCCGCATTTCTTTTCTATGTTTCGTGATAAGATATAATATTCATTGTGTAATGTTATATATACCTCGTATTCACTTCAGTGGAATGTAAGTGCGAAATTTCCTTGCTAGGAAATAGAGTTTGCAGATGTCTACGTATAATAGCAATAGAGTTCTAATGCATCTCAAAACGCGATATAGCACCTCATTCCTATGTTTCATGATAAGCTATAATATTCATTGCGAAGTGTCATGTATACCTCGTACTCACTTCAAGAGAATGTAAATGCGACCCTTCCATGCTAGGAAATAGCGTTTGCAGATGTCTAAGTATCGTAGCAATAGAGTTCTAATGCTTCTTAGAACGCGATATCGCATCTGACCTATATGTTTCATGATAAGATATAATATTCATTGCGAAGTGTCATCTATACCTCGTATTCACTTCAAAAGAATGTAAATGCGACACTTCCATGCTAGGAAATAGTGTTTGCAGATGTCTACGTATCACAGCAATAGAGTTCTAATGCTCCCTAAAATGCGATATCGCACCTCTCTTCTATGTTTCATGATAAGATATAATATTCATTGCGAAGTGTCATCTATACCTCGTATTCACTTCAAAAGAATGTAAATGCGACCCTTCCATGCTAGGAAATAGCCTTTGCAGATGTCTACGTATCATAGCAATAGAGTTCTAATGCTTCTTAGAACGCGATATCGCATCTCACTTCTATATTTCGTGATAAGATATAATATTCATTGTAGAGTGTTATGTATACCTCGTATTCGCATCAAAAGAATGTAAAAGCGACACTTCCATGCTAGGATACAGCGTTTGCAGATGTCTACGTATCGTAGCAATAGAGTTCTGATGCTTCTTAAAACGCGATATGGCATCTCACTTCTATGTTTCATGATAAGATGTAATACTCATTGCGAAGTGTCATGTATACCTCGATTTCACTTCACAAGAATGTAAATGCGACACTTCCTTGCTAGGAAATATTGTTTGCAGATGTCTACGTATCACAGCAATAGAGTACTAATGCTTCTTATAACGGGATGTCGTATTTCATTTCTATGTTTCGTAATAAGATATAATACTCGTTGTGTAATGTTATGTATACCTCGTATTCACTTCAGTGGAATGTAAGTGCCACATTTCCATTCTAGGAAATAGAGTTTGCAGATGTCTACGTATATTAGCAATAGATTTCTAATGCTTCTTAAAACGCGATATCGCACCTCTCTTCTATGTTTCATGATAAGATGTAATATTCATTGCGAAGTGTCATGTATACCTCGTATTCACTTCAAAAGAATGTAAATATGACACTTCCATGCTAGGAAATAGCATTTGCAGATGTCTACGTATCGTAGCAATAGAGTTCTAATGCGTCTTAAAACGAGATGCCGCATTTCATTTCTATGTTTCGTGATAAGATATAATATTCATTGTGTAATGTTATGTATACCTCGTTTTCACTTCAGTGGAATGCCAGTGGAATGTAAGTGTAATGCTAGGAAATAGAGTTTGCAGATGTCTACGCATATTAGCAATAGAGTTCTAATGCTTCTTAAAACGCGACATCGCATCTCACTGCTATGTTTCATGATAAGATATAATATTCATTATGGAGTGTTATGTATACCTCGTACTCACTTCAAAAGAATGTAAATGCGACCCTTCCATGCTGGGAAATAGCCTTTGCAGATGTCTACGTATCGTAGCTGTAGAGTTCTAATGCTTCTCAAAACGCGATATAGCACCTCATTCCTATGTTTCATGATAAGATATAATATTCATTGCGAAGTGTCATGTATATCTCGTATTCACTTCAAAAGAATGTAAATGCGACACTTCCATGCTAGGAAATAGCGTTTGCAGCTGTCTACGTATCGTAGCAATAGAGTTCTAATGCTTCTTAAAACGCGATATCGCATCTCACTGCTATGTTTCATGATAAGATATAATATTCATTATGGAGAGTTATGTATACCTCGTACTCACTTCAAAAGAATGTAAATGCGACCCTTCCATGCTAGGAAGTACCGTTTGGAGATGTCTACGTATCGTAGCAATAGGGTTCTAATGCTTCTCAAAACGCGATATCGCATCTCACTTCTATGTTTCATGATAAGATATAATGTTCATTGCGAAGTGTCATGTATACCTCGTATTCACTTCAAAAGAATGCAAATGCGACACTTCTTTGCTAGGAAATAGCGTTTGCAGATGTCTACGTATCGTAGCAATAGAGTTCTAATGCTTCCTAAAACGCGATATCGCATCTCACTTCTATGTTTCATGATAGGATATAATATTCAATGCGAAGTGTCATGTATACCTCGATTTCACTTCACAAGAATGTAAATGCGACACTTCCTTGCTAGGAAATATTGTTTGCAGATGTCTACGTATCACAGCAATAGAGTACTAATGCTTCTTAAAACGAGATGTCGTATTTCATTTCTATGATTCGTAATAAGATATAATATTCACTGTGTAATGTTATGTATACCTCGTACTCACTTCAGTGGAATGTAAGTGCGAAATTTCCTTGCTAGGAAATAGAGTTTGCAGATTTCTACGTATATTAGCAATAGAGTTCTAATGCTTCTCAAAACGCGATATAGCACCTCATTCCTATGTTTCATGATAAGATATAATATTCATTGCGAAGTGTCATGTATATCTCGTATTCACTTCAAAAGAATGTAAATGCGACACTTCCATGCTAGGAAATAGCGTTTGCAGATGTCTACGTATCGTAGCAATAGAGTTCTAATGCTTCTTAAAACGCGATATCGCATCTTACTGCTATGTTTCATGATAAGATATAATATTCATTGTGGAGAGTTATGTATACCTCGTACTCACTTCAAAAGAATGTAAATGCGACCCTTCCATGCTAGGAAATAGCGTTTGCAGATGTCTACGTATCGTAGCAATAGAGTTCAAATGCTTCCTAATACGCGATATCGCATCTCACTTCTATGTCTCATGATAAGATATAATATTCAATGCGAAGTGTCATGTATACCTCGATTTCACTTCACAAGAATGTAAATGCGACACTTCCTTGCTAGGAAATATTGTTTGCAGATGTCTACGTATCACAGCAGTAGAGTACTAATGATTCTTAAAACGGGATGTCGTATTTCATTTCTATGTTTCGTAATAAGATATAATATTCATTGTGTAATGTTATGTATACCTCGTATTCGTTTCAAAAGAATGTAAATGCGACACGTCCTTGCTAGGAAGTAGCGTTTGCAGATGCCTACGTATCGAAGCAATAGAGTTCAAAAACCTTCTAATTCGCGATATCGCATCTCATTTCTATGTTTCATGACAATATATAATATTCATTGCGAAGGGTCATGTATACCTCGCATACACTTAAAATGAATGTAAATGCGACACTTCCTTGCTAGGAAATAGCGTTTGCAGATGTCTAGGCATCGAAGCAATAGATTTCTAAAGCTTGCTAATTCGCGATATCGCACCTCATACCTATGTTTCATGATAATATATAATATTCATTGCGAAGTGTCATGTATACCTCGCATACAATTCAAACGAATGTGAATGCGACGGTTCCTTGCTGGGAAATAGTGTTTGCAGATATCTACGTATCGAAGCAATAGAGTTCCAAAGCTTCTTAAATCGCGATATCGCATCTCATTTTTATGTTTCACGATATGATATAATAATCATTGTGCAGTGTTATGAATATTTCGTATTCACTTCAATAGAATGTAAATGCGACACTTCCTTGCTAGGCAATAGCATTTGCAGATGTCTACGTATCGAAGCAATAGAGTTCTAATGCTTCTTATATCGCGATATCGCATCTCATTTCTATGTTTCATGATAAAATATAATATTCATTGTGCAGTGTTATGAATACCTCGTATTCACTTCAAAATAATGTAAGCGCGACACTTCCTTGCTTGGAAATATCGTTTGCAGATGCCTACGTATCGATCCAATAGATTTTTAATGCTTCTTAAATCGCCATATCGCATCTCATTTCTTTGTTTCATGATGAGATATAATATTCATTGTGCAGTGTTATGAATACCTCGTATACACTTCAAAAGAATGTAAATGCGACACTTCCTTGCTAGGAAGTAGCGTTTGCAGATGTCTACGTATCGAACCAATAGAATTCTAATGCTTCTTAGATCGCCATATCGCATCTCCTTTCTACGTTTCATGATAATATATAATATTCATTGCGAAGTGTCATGTATACCTCGCACACACTTCAAATAAATGTGAATGCGACAGTTCCCTGCTAGGATATTGCGTTTGCAGATATCTTCGTATCGAATAAATACAGTTCTAAAGTATCTTAAATCGCCATATTGCATCTCATTTCTATGTTTCATGATAAGATATAATATTCATTGTCGAGTGCTATGTATACCTCGTATTCACTTCAAAAGAATGTAAACGCGACACTTCCTTGCAAGGAAATAGCGTTTGCAGATGTCTACGTATGGAAGCAATAGATTTCTAATTCTTCTTAAATCGTCATATCGCATCTCATTTCTATGTTTCACGATAAGATGTAATATTCATTGCGTAGTGTCATGTATAGCTCGTATTCACTTCAAAAGAATGTAAATGCGGCACTTCCTTGCTTTGCAGATGTGTACGTATCGAAACAATAGAGTTCTAATGCTTCTTATATCGCCATATCGCATCTCATATCTACGTTCACTGATAAGATATAATATTCATTACGAAGTGTCATGTATATCTCGTATATACTTCAAATGGATGTAAATGCGACACTTCCTTGCTAGGAAATAGCGTTGGCAGATGTCTACCAATCGAAGCAATAGGATTCTAATGCTTCTTAAATCGCCCTATCGCATCTCATTTCAATGTTTCATGATAAGGTATAATGTTCTTTGCAAAGTGCCATGTATGCCTCGTATTCACTTCAAAAGAATGTAAATGCGACACTTCCTTGCTAGGAAATAGCGTTTGCAGATGTCTACGTATCGATGCAATAGTGCTCTAATGCTTCTTAAATCGCGATATCGCATCTCATTCCTATGTTTCATGATAGGATATAATATTCATTGCGAAGTGTCATGTATACCTCGTATTCACTTCAAAGGAATGTAAATGCGACACTTCCTTGCTAGGAAATAGCGTTTGCAGATGTCTTCGTATCGTAGAAGTAGAGTTCTGACACTTGTTAAAACGCGATATCGCATCTCACTTCTATGTTTCATGATAAGGTATAATATTCATTGCGAAGTGTCATGTATAACTCCTATTCACATCAAAAGAATGTAAATGCGACTCTTCCTTGCTAGGAAATAGCGTTTGCAGATGTCTACGTATCACAGCAATAGAGTTCTAATGCTTCTTAGAACGCGATATTGCATCTCACTTCTATGTTTCATGATAAGATATAATATTCATTGCGAAGTGTCATGTATACCTCGTATTCACTTCGAAAGAATGTAAATAAGACACTTCCATGCTAGGAAATAGCGTTTGCAGATGTCCACGTATCGTAGCAATAGAGTTCTAATGCTTCTTAAATCGTCATATCGCATCACATTTCTATGTTTCATGATAAGATATAATATTCATTGCGAAGTGTCATGTATACCTCGTATTCCTTTCAAAAGAATGTAAATGCCACACTTCCTTGCTAGGACATAGCGTTGGCTGATGTCCACGTATCGAAGCAATAGATTTCTAATGCTTCTCAAAACGCGATATCGCACCTCATTTCTATGTTTCGTGACAAGATATAATATTCATTACGAAATGTCACTTATATCTCGCATACGCTTCAAATGAATGTAATTGCGACACTTCCTTCCTAGGAAATAGCGTTTGCAGGTGTCTATGTGTCATGGCAATAGAGTTCTAACTCTTCTTCAAACGCGAGATCGCAACTCATTTCTATGTTTCATGATGAGATATAATATTCATTGCGAAGTGTCATGTATACCTCGTATTCCTTTCAAAAGAATGTAAATGCGACACTTCCTTGCTAGGAAGTAGCGCTTGCAGATGTCTACGTATCGAAGCAATAGGTTTCTAAAGCTTGCTAATTCGCGATATCGCATCTCATATCTATGTTTCATGATAATATATAATATTCATTGCGAAGTGTCATGTATATCTCCTCTATACTTCAAATGGATGTAAATGCGACACTTCCTTGCTAGGAAACAGCGTTGGCAGATGTCTACCAATCGAAGCAATAGGATTCTAGTGCTTCTTAAATCGCCCTATCGCATCTCATTTCAATGTTTCATGATAAGGTATAATATTCTTTGCAAAGTGCCATGTATACCTCGTATTCACTTCAAAAGAATGTAAATGCGACTCTTCCATGCTAGGAAGTAGCGTTTGCAGATGTCTACGTATCGTAGCAATAGAGTTCCATTGCTTCTTAAAACGCGATATCGCATCTCATTTCTGTGTTTCATGATTAGATATAATATTCATTGCGAAGTGTTATGAATATTTCGTATTCACTTCAAAAGAATGTAAATGCGACACTTCCTTGCTAGGCAATAGCGTTTGCCGATGTCTACGTATCGAAGCAATAGTTTTTTAATGCTTCTTAAATCGTCATATCGCATCTCATATCTACGTTTCATGATAAGATATAATATTCATTGCGAAGTGTCATGTATACCTCGTATTCCTTTCAAAAGAATGTAAATGCGAGACTTCCTTGCTTGGAAATAGCGTTTGCAGATGTCTACGTATCGAAGCAATAGACATCTAATGCTTCATAAATCGCCATATCGCAACTCATTTCGATGTTTCATGATAAGATATAATATTCATTGCGAAGTGTTATGTATACCTCGTATTCACTTCAAAAGAATGTAAACGCGACAAATCCTTGCCAGGAAATAGCGTTACCAGATGAATACGTATCGTAGCAATTGGGTTCTAATGCTTCTTAAAACGCGATATCGCATCTCACTTCTATGTTTCATGATAAGATATAATATTCATTGCGAAGTGTCATGTATACCTCGTACTCACTTCAAAAGAATGTAGATGCGACCCTTCCATGCTAGGGAATAGCCTTTGCAGTTGTCTACGTATCGTAGCAATAGAGTTCTAATGCTTCTTAGAACGCGATATCGCATCTCACTTTTATGTTTCATGATAAGATATAATATTCATTGCGAAGTGTCATGTATACCTCGTATTCACTACAAAAGAATGTAAATGCGACACTTCCATGCTAGGAAATAGCGTTTGCAGATGTTTATGTATCGTGGCAATAGAGTTCTAATGCTTCTCAAAACGAGATATAGCACGTCATTCCTACGTTTCATGATAAGATATAATATTCATTGCGAAGTGTCATGTATATCTCGTATTCACTTCAAACGAATGTAAATGCGACACTTCCTTGCTAGGAAATGGCGTATTCAGATGTCTACGTATCGTAGCAATAGAGTTCTAATGCTACTTAAATCTCGATATCGCATCTCATTTATATGTTTCGTGATAGGATATAATATTCATCGCGAAGTGTCATGTACACCTCGTATTCACTTCAAAAAAATGTAAGTGCGACACTTCCATGCTAGGAAATAGCGTTTGCTGATGTCTCCGCATCGATGCCATAGAGTTCTAATGCTTCTTAAAACGCGATATCGCATCTCTCTTCTATGTTTCATGATAAGATACAATATTCATTGCGAAGTGTCATGTATACCTCGCAATCACTACAAAAGAATGAAAATGCGACACTTCCATGCTAGGAAATAGCGTCTGCAGATGTCTAAGCGTCAAGGCAATAGAGTTCTAGGGCTTCATAGATCGCGATATCGCATCTCATTTCTATGTTTCATTATAAGATATAATATTCATTGCGAAGTGTCATGTGTACCTCGTATTCACATCAAAAGAATGTAAATGCGACTATTCCATGCTAGGAAATAGCGTTTGCAGGTGTCTACGTATCGTAGCAATAGAGTTCTCATGCGTCTTAAAACGCGACATCGCATCTCATTTCTATGTTTCATTATAAGATATAATATTCATTGCGAAGTGTCATGTGTACCTCGTATTCACATCAAAAGAATGTAAATGCGACTATTCCATGCTAGGAAATAGCGTTTGCAGATGTCTACGTATCGTAGCAATAGAGTACTAACGATTCTTAAAACGAGATGTCGTATTTCGTTTCTATGTTTCGTAATAAGATATAATATTTATTATGGAGTGTTATGTATACCTCGCACTCACTTCAAAAGAGTGTAAATGCGACACTTCCATGCTAGGAAATAGCGTTTGCAGATGTCTACGTATCGTAGCAATAGATTTCTAATGCTTCTTAGAACGCGATATCGCATCTCACTGCTATGTTTCATGAAAAGATATAATATTCATTGCGAAGTGTCATGTATACCTCGTATTCACTTCAAAAGAATGTAAATGCGACACTTCCATGCTAGGAAGTAGCGTTTGCAGATGTCTACGTATCGTAGCAATAGGTTTCTAATGCTTCTTAGAACGCGATATCGCATCTCACTTCTATGTTCCATGATAAGATATAATATTCATTGCGAAGTGTCATGTATACCTCGATTTCACTTCACAAGAATGTAAATGCGACACTTCCTTGCTAGGAAATATTGTTTGCAGATGTCTACGTATCACAGCAATAGAGTACTAACGATTCTTAAAACGAGATGTCGTATTTCATTTCTATGTTTCGTAATAAGATATAATATTCATTATGGAGTGTTATGTATACCTCGCACTCACTTCAAAAGAGTGTAAATGCGACCCTTCCATGCTAGGAAATAGCGTTTGCAGATGTCTACGTATCGTAGCAATAGAGTTCCAATGCGTCTTAAAACGAGATGCCGCATTTCATTTCTATGTTTCGTGATAAGATATAATATTCATTGTGGAGTGTTATGTATACCTCGTATTCACTTCAGTGGAATGTAAGTGCGAAATTTCCTTGCTAGGAAATAGCGTTTGCAGATGTCTACGTATCGTAGCAATAGATTTCTTATGCTTCTTAAAACGCGATATCGCATCTCACTGCTATGTTTCATGAAAAGATATAATATTCATTATGGAGTGTTATGTATATCTCGTACTCACTTCAAAAGAGTGTAAATGCGACCCTTCCATGCCAGGAAATAGCGTTTGCAGATGTCTACGTATCGTAGCAATAGAGATCTAATGCTTCTTAGAACGCGACATCGCATCTCACTTCTATGTTTCATGATAAGATATAATATTCATTATGGAGTGATATGTATACCTGGTACTCACTCCAAAAGAATATAAATGCGACCCTTCCATGCTAGGAAATATCCTTTGCAGATGTCTACGTATCATAGCAATAGAGTTCTAATGCTTCTTAGAACGCGATATCGCATCTCACTTCTATGTTTCATGATAAGATATAATATTCATTGCGAAGTGTCATGTATACCTCGTACTCACTTCAAAAGAATGTAAATGCGACCCTTCCATGCTAGGGAATAGCCTTTGCAGTTGTCTACGTATCGTAGCAATAGAGTTCTAATGCTTCTTAGAACGCGATATCGCATCTCACTTTTATGTTTCATGATAAGATATAATATTCATTGCGAAGTGTCATGTATACCTCGTATTCACTTCAAAAGAATGTAAATGCGACACTTCCATGCTAGGAAATAGCGTTTGCAGATGTTTATGTATCGTGGCAATAGAGTTCTAATGCTTCTCAAAACGAGATATAGCACCTCATTCCTATGTTTCATGATAAGATATAATATTCATTGCGAAGTGTCATGTATACCTCGTACTCACTTCAAAAGAATGTAAATGCGACTATTCCATGCTAGGAAATAGCGTTTGCAGATGTCTACGTATCGTAGCAATAGAGTTCTCATGCGTCTTAAAACGAGATGCCGCATTTCATTTCTATGTTTCGTGATAATATATAATATTCAGTGTGGAGTGTTATGTATACCTCGTATTCACTTCAGTGGAATGTAAGTGGAATGTAAGTGTAATGCTAGGAAATAGAGTTTGCAGATGTCTACGCATATTAGCAATAGAGTTCTAACGCTTCTCAAAACGCGATATAGCACCTCATTCCTATGTTTCATGATAAGATATAATATTCATTTCGAAGTGTCATGTATATCTCGTATTCACTTCAAAAGAATGTAAATGCGACACTTCCATGCTAGGAAATAGCGTTTGCAGATGTCTACGTATCGTAGCAATAGATTTCTAATGCTTCTTAAAACGCGACATCGCATCTCACTGCTATGTTTCATGAAAAGATATAATATTCATTGCGAAGTGTCGTGTATACCTCGTATTCACTTCAAAAGAATGTAAATCCGACACTTCCATGCTAGGAAGTAGCGTTTGCAGATGTCCACGTATCGTAGCAATAGGTTTCTAATGCTTCTTAGAACGCGATATCGCATCTCACTTCTATGTTCCATGATAAGATATAATATTCATTGCGAAGTGTCATGTATACCTCGATTTCACTTCACAAGAATGTAAATGCGACACTTCCTTGCTAGGAAATATTGTTTGCAGATGTCTACGTATCACAGCAATAGAGTACTAACGATTCTTAAAACGAGATGTCGTATTTCGTTTCTATGTTTCGTAATAAGATATAATACTCATTATGGAGTTTTAGGTATACCTCGCACTCACTTCAAAAGAGTGTAAATGCGACACTTCCATGCTAGGAAATAGCGTTTGCAGATGTCTACGTATCGTAGCAATAGATTTCTAATGCTTCTTAAAACGCGATATCGCATCTCACTGCTATGCTTCAAGAAAAGATATAATATTCATTGCGAAGTGTCATGTATACCTCGTATTCACTTCAAAAGAATGTAAATGCGACACTTCCATGCTAGGAAGTAGCGTTTGCAGATGTCTACGTATCGTAGCAATAGGTTTCTAATGCTTCTTAGAACGCGATATCGCATCTCACTTCTATGTTCCATGATAAGATATAATATTCATTGCGAAGTGTCATGTATACCTCGATTTCACTTCACAAGAATGTAAATGCGACACTTCCTTGCTAGGAAATATTGTTTGCAGATGTCTACGTATCACAGCAATAGAGTACTAACGATTCTTAAAACGAGATGTCGTATTTCATTTCTATGTTTCGTAATAAGATATAATATTCATTGTGGAGTGTTATGTATACCTCGTATTCACTTCAGTGGAATGTAAGTGCGAAATTTCCTTGCTAGAAAATAGCGTTTGCAGATGTCTACGTATCGTAGCAATAGATTTCTTATGCTTCTTAAAACGCGATATCGCATCTCACTGCTATGTTTCATGAAAAGATATAATATTCATTATGGAGTGTTATGTATATCTCGTACTCACTTCAAAAGAGTGTAAATGCGACCCTTCCATGCCAGGAAATAGCGTTTGCAGATGTCTACGTATCGTAGCAATAGAGATCTAATGCTTCTTAGAACGCGATATCGCATCTCACTTCTATGTTTCATGATAAGATATAATATTCATTATGGAGTGATATGTATACCTGGTACTCACTCCAAAAGAATATAAATGCGACCCTTCCATGCTAGGAAATATCCTTTGCAGATGTCTACGTATCATAGCAATAGAGTTCTAATGCTTCTTAGAACGCGATATCGCATCTCACTTCTATGTTCCATGATAAGATATAATATTCAATGCGAAGTGTCATGTATACCTCGATTTCACTTCACAAGAATGTAAATGCGACACTTCCTTGCCAGGAAATATTGTTTGCAGATGTCTACGTATCACAGCAATAGAGTACTAATGCTTCTTAAAACGAGATGTCGTATTTCATATCTATGTTTCGTAATAAGATATAATATTCATTGTTTAATGTTATGTATACCTCGTATTCACTTCAGTGGAATGTAAGTGCGACATGTCCATGCTAGGAAATAGAGTTTGCAGATGTCTACGTATATTAGCAATAGTGTTCTAATGCTTCTCAAAACGCGGTATAGCACCTCATTCCTATGTTTCATGATAAGATATAATATTCATTGCGAAGTGTCATGTAATTCTCGTATTCACTTCAATAGAATGTAAATGCGGCACTTCCAAGCTAGGAAATAGCGTTTGCAGATGTCTACGTATCGTAGCAATAGAGTTCTAATGCTTCTTAAAACGAGATGTCGCGTCTCATTTCCATGTCTCATGATCAGATATAATATTCATTGCGAAGTGTCATGTATACCTCGTATTCACTTAAAAGGATGTAAATGCGACACTTCCTTGCTAGGAAATAGCGTTACCAGATGAATACGTATCGTAGCAATAGGGTTCTAATGCTTCTTAAAACGCGATATCGCATCTCACTTCTATGTTTCATGATAAGATATAATATTCATTGCGAAGTGTCATGTATACCTCGTACTCACTTCAAAAGAATGTAAATGCGACCCTTCCATGCTAGGGAATAGCCTTTGCAGATGTCTACGTATCGTAGCAATAGAGTTCTAATGCTTCTTAGAACGCGATATCGCATCTCACTTCTATGTTTCATGATAAGATATAATATTCATTGCGAAGTGTCGTGTATATCTCGTATTAACTTCAAAAGAATGTATATGCGACACTTCCATGCTAGGAAATAGCGTTTGCAAATGTCTACGTATCGTAGCAATAGATTTCTAATGCTTCTTAAAACGCGATATCGCATCTCACTGCTATGTTTCATGATAAGATATAATATTCATTATGGAGTGTTATGTATACCTCGTACTCACTTCAAAGGAGTGTAATTGCGACCCTTCCATGCTAGGAAATAGCGTTTACAGATGTCTACGTATCGTAGTAATAGAGTTCTAATGCTTCTTAGAACGCGATATCGCATCTCACTTCTATGTTTCATGATAAGATATAATATTCATTGCGAAGTGTCATGTATACCTCGTATTCACTTCAAGAGAATGTAAATAAGACACTTCCATGCTAGGGTATAGCGTTTGCAGATGTCTTCGTATCGTAGCAATAGAGTTCTAATGCTTCTTAGAACGCGATATCGCATCTCACTTCTATGTTTCATGATAAGATATAATATTTATTGCGAAGTGTCATCTATACCTCGTATTCACTTCAAATGAATGTAAATGCGACACTTCCATGCTAGGAAATAGTGTTTGCAGATGTCTACGTATCGTAGCAATAGGGTTCTTATGCTTCTTAGAACGCGATATCGCATCTCACTTCTATGTTTCATGATAAGGTATAATATTCATTGCAAAGTGTCATGTATACCTCGTATTCACTTCAAATGAATGTAAATGCGACACTTCCATGCTAGGAAATAGCGTTTGCAGATGTCTACGTATCGTAGCAATAGAGTTCTAATACTTCTTAGAACGCGATATCGCATCTCACTTCTATGTTTCATGATAAGATATAATATTTATTGCGAAGTGTCATCTATACCTCGTATTTACTTCAAATGAATGTAAATGCGACACTTCCATGCTAGGAAATAGTGTTTGCAGATGTCTACGTATCGTAGCAATAGGGTTCTAATGCTTCTTAGAACGCGATATCGCATCTCACTTCTATGTTTCATGATAAGATATAATATTCATTGCGAAGTGTCGTGTATATCTCGTATTCACTTCACAAGAATGTAAATGCGACACTTCCTTGCCAGGAAATATTGTTTGCAGATGTCTACGTATCACAGCAATAGAGTACTAATGCTTCTTAAAACGAGATGTCGTATTTCATATCTATGTTTCGTAATAAGATATAATATTCATTGTTTAATGTTATGTATACCTCGTATTCACTTCAGTGGAATGTAAGTGCGACATGTCCATGCTAGGAAATAGAGTTTGCAGATGTCTACGTATATTAGCAATAGTGTTCTAATGCTTCTCAAAACGCGGTATAGCACCTCATTCCTATGTTTCATGATAAGATATAATATTCATTGCGAAGTGTCATGTAATTCTCGTATTCACTTCAATAGAATGTAAATGCGGCACTTCCAAGCTAGGAAATAGCGTTTGCAGATGTCTACGTATCGTAGCAATAGAGTTCTAATGCTTCTTAAAACGAGATGTCGCATCTCATTTCCATGTCTCATGATCAGATATAATATTCATTGCGAAGTGTCATGTATACCTCGTATTCACTTAAAAGGATGTAAATGCGACACTTCCTTGCTAGGAAATAGCGTTACCAGATGAATACGTATCGTAGCAATAGGGTTCTAATGCTTCTTAAAACGCGATATCGCATCTCACTTCTATGTTTCATGATAAGATATAATATTCATTGCGAAGTGTCATGTATACCTCGTACTCACTTCAAAAGAATGTAAATGCGACCCTTCCATGCTAGGGAATAGCCTTTGCAGATGTCTACGTATCGTAGCAATAGAGTTCTAATGCTTCTTAGAACGCGATATCGCATCTCACTTCTATGTTTCATGATAAGATATAATATTCATTGCGAAGTGTCGTGTATATCTCGTATTAACTTCAAAAGAATGTATATGCGACACTTCCATGCTAGGAAATAGCGTTTGCAAATGTCTACGTATCGTAGCAATAGATTTCTAATGCATCTTAAAACGCGATATCGCATCTCACTGCTATGTTTCATGATAAGATATAATATTCATTATGGAGTGTTATGTATACCTCGTACTCACTTCAAAGGAGTGTAATTGCGACCCTTCCATGCTAGGAAATAGCGTTTACAGATGTCTACGTATCGTAGTAATAGAGTTCTAATGCTTCTTAGAACGCGATATCGCATCTCACTTCTATGTTTCATGATAAGATATAATATTCATTGCGAAGTGTCATGTATACCTCGTATTCACTTCAAGAGAATGTAAATAAGACACTTCCATGCTAGGGTATAGCGTTTGCAGATGTCTTCGTATCGTAGCAATAGAGTTCTAATGCTTCTTAGAACGCGATATCGCATCTCACTTCTATGTTTCATGATAAGATATAATATTTATTGCGAAGTGTCATCTATACCTCGTATTCACTTCAAATGAATGTAAATGCGACACTTCCATGCTAGGAAATAGTGTTTGCAGATGTCTACGTATCGTAGCAATAGGGTTCTTATGCTTCTTAGAACGCGATATCGCATCTCACTTCTATGTTTCATGATAAGGTATAATATTCATTGCAAAGTGTCATGTATACCTCGTATTCACTTCAAATGAATGTAAATGCGACACTTCCATGCTAGGAAATAGCGTTTGCAGATGTCTACGTATCGTAGCAATAGAGTTCTAATACTTCTTAGAACGCGATATCGCATCTCACTTCTATGTTTCATGATAAGATATAATATTTATTGCGAAGTGTCATCTATACCTCGTAGTTACTTCAAATGAATGTAAATGCGACACTTCCATGCTAGGAAATAGTGTTTGCAGATGTCTACGTATCGTAGCAATAGGGTTCTAATGCTTCTTAGAACGCGATATCGCATCTCACTTCTATGTTTCATGATAAGATATAATATTCATTGCGAAGTGTCGTGTATATCTCGTATTCACTTCAAAAGAATGTATATGCGACACTTCCATGCTAGGAAATAGCGTTTGCAAATGTCTACGGATCGTAGCAATAGATTTCTAATGCTTCTTAAAACGCGATATCGCATCTCACTGCTATGTTTCATGAAAAGATATAATATTCATTATGGAGTGTTATGTATACCTCGTACTCACTTCAAAGGAGTGTAATTGCGACCCTTCCATGCTAGGAAATAGATCATGATGAATAGAGATGTCGTATCTCACTTCTATGTTTCGTAATAAGATATAATATTCATTGTGTAATGCTATGTATACCTCGTATTCACTTCAGTGGAATGTAAGTGCGAAATTTCCTTGCTAGGAAATAGAGTTTGCAGATGTCTACGTATAATAGCAATAGAGTTCTAATGCTTCTCAAAATGCGATATAGCAACTCATTCCTATGTTTCATGATAAGATATAATATTCATTGCGAAGTGTCATGTATATCTCGTATTCACATCAAAAGAATGTAAATGCGACACTTCCATGCTAGGAAATAGCGTTTGTAGATGTCTACGTATCGCAGCAATAGAGTTCCAATGCTTCTTAGAACGCGATATCGCATTTCTCTTCTATGTTTCATGATAAGATATAATATTCATTGCGAAGTGTCATGTATACCTCGTATTCACTTCAAGAGAATGTAAATAAGACACTTCCATGCTAGGGAATAGCGTTTGCAGATGTCTTCGTATCGTAGCAATAGAGTTCTGATGCTTCTTAGAACGCGATATCGCATCTCACTTCTATGTTTTATGATAAGATATAATGTTCATTGCGAAGTGTCATGTATACCTCGTATTCACTTCAAAAGAATGTAAATATGACACTTCCATGCTAGGAAATAGCCTTTACAGATGTCTACGTATCGTAGCAATAGAGTTCTAATGCGTCTTAAAACGAGATGCCGCATTTCATTTCTATGTTTCGTGATAAGATATAATATTCATTGTGGAGTGTTATGTATACCTCGAATTCACTTCAGTGGAATGTAAGTGGAATGTAGGTGTAATGCTAGGAAATAGCGTTTGCAGATGTCTACGTATCGCAGCAATAGAGTTCTAATGCTTCCTAAAACGCGACATCGCATCTCTCTTCCATGTTTCATGATAAGGTATAATATTCATTGCGAAGTGTCATGTATACCTCGTATTCACTTCAAATGAATGTAAATGCTACACTTCCATGCTAGGAAATAGCGTTTGCAGATGTCTACGTATCGTAGCAATAGATTTCTAATGCTTCTTAAAACGCGATATCGCATCTCACTGCTATGTTTCATGAAAAGATATAATATTCATTATGGATTGTTATGTATACCTCGTACTCACTTCAAAGGAGTGTAATTGCGACCCTTCCATGCTAGGAAATAGATCATGATGAATAGAGATGTCGTATTTCACTTCTATGTTTCGTAATAAGATATAATATTCATTGTGTAATGCTATGTATACCTCGTATTCACTTCAGTGGAATGTAAGTGCGAAATTTCCTTGCTAGGAAATAGAGTTTGCAGATGTCTACGTATCGCAGCAATAGAGTTCTAATGCATCCTAAAACGCGATATCGCATCTCTCTTCTATGTTTCATGATAAGATATAATATTCATTATGGAGTGTTATGTATACTTCGTACTCACTTCAAAAGAATGTAAATGCGACCCTTCCATTCTAGGAAATAGCGTTTGCAGATGTCTACGTATCGTAGCAATAGAGTTCTAATGCTTCTTAGAACGCGATATCGCATCTAACTTCTATGTTTCATGATAAGAAATAACATTCATTGCGAAGTGTCATGTATGCCTCGTATTCACTTCAAAAGAATGTAAATGCGACACTTCCATGCTAGGAACTAGAGTTTGCAGATGTCTACGTATCGTTGCAATAGGGTTCTAATGCTTCTTAGAACGCGATATCGCATCTCACTTCTATGTTCCATGATAAGATATAATATTCATTGCGACGTGTCATGTTACCTCGATTTCACTTCACAAGAATGTAAATGCGACTCTTCCTTGCTAGGAAATATTGATTGCAGATGTCTACGTATCACAGCAATAGAGTACTAATGATTCTTAAAACGAGATGTCGTATTTCATTTCTATGTTTCGTAATAAGATATAATATTCATTGTGTAATGTTATGTATACCTCGTATTCACTTCAGTGGAATGTAAGTGCGAAATTTCCTTGCTAGGAAATAGAGTTTGCAGATGTCTACGCGTATTAGCAATAGAGTTCTAATGCTTCTCAAAACGCGATATAGCATCTCATTCCTATGTTTCATGACAAGATATAATATTCATTTCGAAGTGTCATGTATATCTCGTATTCACTTCAAAAGAATGTAAATGCAACACTTCCATGCTAGGAAACAGCGTTTGCAGATGTCTGCGTATCGTAGATATAGAGTTCTAATGCTTCTTAAAACGCGATATCGCATCTCACTTCTATGTTTCATGATAAGATATAATATTCATTGCGAAGTGTCATGTATACCTCGATTTCACTTCACAAGAATGTAAATGCGACACTTCCTTGCTGGGATATATTGTTTGCAGATGTCTACGTATCACAGCAATAGAGTACTAATTCTTCTTAAAACGAGATGTCGTATTTCATTTCTATGTTTCGTAATAAGATATAATATTCATTGTGTAATGTTATGTATACCTCGTATTCACATCAGTGGAATGTAAGTGCGACATGTCCATGCTAGGAAATAGAGTTTGCAGATGTCTACGTATCGTAGCAATAGAGATCTAATGCGTCTTAAAACGAGATGCCGCATTTCATTTCTATGTTTCGTGATAAGATATAATATTCATTGTTGAGTGTTATGTATACCTCGTATTCACTTCAGTGGAATGTAAGTGGAATGTAAGTGTAATGCTAGGAAGTAGAGCTTGCAGATGTCTACGCATATTAGCAATAGATTTCTAATGCTTCTCAAGACGCGATATAGCACCTCATTCCTATGTTTCATGATAAGATATAATATTCGTTGCGAAGTGTCATGTATATCTCGTATTCACATCAAAAGAATGTAAATGCGACACTTCCGTGCTAGGAAATAGGGTTTCCAGAAGACCACGTATCGAAAGAATATAGTTCTAATACTTCTTAAAACGAGTTGTCGCATCTCATTTCTATGTTTCGTGATAAGATATAGTATCCATTGCGAAGTGTCATGTATACCTCGTATTCACTTCAAAAGAATGTAAATGCGACACTTGCATGCTAGGAAATAGCGTTTCCAGATGACCACGTATTGAAGGAATAGAGTTCTAATACTTCTTAGAACGCGATATCGCATCTCACTTCAATGTTTCACGATAAGCTATAATATTCATTGTGAAGTTTCATGTATACCTCGTAGTCACTTCAAAAGAATGTAAATGCGACACTTCCCTGCTAGGAAATAGGGTTTCCAGAAGACCACGTATCGAAAGAATATAGTTCTAATACTTCTTAAAACGAGTTGTCGCATCTCATTTCTATGTTTCGTGATAAGATATAGTATCCATTGCGAAGTGTCATGTATACCTCGTATTCACTTCAAAAGAATGTAAATGCGACACTTGCATGCTAGGAAATAGCGTTTGCAGATGTCTACGTATCGTAGCAACAGAGTTCTAATGCTTCTCAAAACGCAATATAGCACCTCATTCTTATGTTTCATGATAAGATATAATATTCATTGCGAAGTGTCATGTATATCTCGTATTCACTTCAAAGGAATGTAAATGCGACACTTCCTAACTAGGAAATTGCGTTTGCAGATGTCTACGTATCGTAGCAATAGAGTTCTAATGCTTCTTAAAACGCGATATCGCATCTCACTTCTATGTTTCATGATATGATATAATATTCATTGCGAAGTGTCATGTATACCTCGTATTCACTTCAAAAGAATGTAAATGCTACACTTCCGTGCTAGGAAATAGCCTTTGCAGATGTCTACGTATCGTAGCAATAGAGTTCTAATGCTTCTTAAAATGAGAAGTCGCATTTCATTTCTATGTTTCGTGATAAGATATAGTATTCATTGTGGAGAGTTGTGTATACCTCGTATTCACTTCAAAAGATTGTAAATGCGACACTTCCTTGCTAGGAAATATTGTTTGCAGATGTCTACGTATCGTAAAAATAGAGTTCTAATGCTCCTTAAAACGCGATATCGCATATTTCCTCTATTTTTCTTGATAAGATATAGTATTCATTGCGATGTGTCATGCATACCTCGTATTCGCTTCAAAAGAATGTAAATGCGACACTTGCATGCTAGGAAATAGCGTTTGCAGATGTCTACGTATCGTAGCAATAGAGTTCTAATGCTTCTTAAAACGCGATATCGCATCTCACTTCTATGTTTCATGATAAGATATAATATTCATTGCGAAGTGTCATGTATACCTCGTATTCACTTCAAAAGAATGTAAATGCGACACTTCCGTGCTAGGAAATAGCGTTTCCAGATGACCACGTATTGAAGGAATAGATTTCTAATACTTCTTAGAACGCGATATCGCATCTCACTTCAATGTTTCACGATAAGCTATAATATTCATTGTGAAGTTTCATGTATACCTCGTAGTCACTTCAAAAGAATGTAAATGCGACACTTCCCTGCTAGGAAATAGGGTTTCCAGAAGACCACGTATCGAAAGAATATAGTTCTAATACTTCTTAAAACGAGTTGTCGCATCTCATTTCTATGTTTCGTGATAAGATATAGTATCCATTGCGAAGTGTCATGTATACCTCGTATTCACTTCAAAAGAATGTAAATGCGACACTTGCATGCTAGGAAATAGCGTTTGCAGATGTCTACGTATCGTAGCAACAGAGTTCTAATGCTTCTCAAAACGCAATATAGCACCTCATTCTTATGTTTCATGATAAGATATAATATTCATTGCGAAGTGTCATGTATATCTCGTATTCACTTCATAGGAATGTAAATGCGACACTTCCTAACTAGGAAATTGCGTTTGCAGATGTCTACGTATCGTAGCAATAGAGTTCTAATGCTTCTTAAAACGCGATATCGCATCTCACTTCTATGTTTCATGATATGATATAATATTCATTGCGAAGTGTCATGTATACCTCGTATTCACTTCAAAAGAATGTAAATGCTACACTTCCGTGCTAGGAAATAGCCTTTGCAGATGTCTACGTATCGTAGCAATAGAGTTCTAATGCTTCTTAAAATGAGAAGTCGCATTTCATTTCTATGTTTCGTGATAAGATATAGTATTCATTGTGGAGAGTTATGTATACCTCGTATTCACTTCAAAAGATTGTAAATGCGACACTTCCTTGCTAGGAAATATTGTTTGCAGATGTCTACGTATCGTAAAAATAGAGTTCTAATGCTCCTTAAAACGCGATATCGCATATTTCCTCTATTTTTCTTGATAAGATATAGTATTCATTGCGATGTGTCATGCATACCTCGTATTCGCTTCAAAAGAATGTAAATGCGACACTTGCATGCTAGGAAATAGCGTTTGCAGATGTCTACGTATCGTAGCAATAGAGTTCTAATGCTTCTTAAAACGCGATATCGCATCTCACTTCTATGTTTCATGATAAGATATAATATTCATTGCGAAGTGTCATGTATACCTCGTATTCACTTCAAAAGAATGTAAATGCGACACTTCCGTGCTAGGAAATAGCGTTTCCAGATGACCACGTATTGAAGGAATAGAGTTCTAATACTTCTTAGAACGCGATATCGCATCTCACTTCAATGTTTCACGATAAGCTATAATATTCATTGTGAAGTTTCATGTATACCTCGTAGTCACTTCAAAAGAATGTAAATGCGACACTTCCCTGCTAGGAAATAGGGTTTCCAGAAGACCACGTATCGAAAGAATATAGTTCTAATACTTCTTAAAACGAGTTGTCGCATCTCATTTCTATGTTTCGTGATAAGATATAGTATCCATTGCGAAGTGTCATGTATACCTCGTATTCACTTCAAAAGAATGTAAATGCGACACTTGCATGCTAGGAAATAGCGTTTGCAGATGTCTACGTATCGTAGCAACAGAGTTCTAATGCTTCTCAAAACGCAATATAGCACCTCATTCTTATGTTTCATGATAAGATATAATATTCATTGCGAAGTGTCATGTATATCTCGTATTCACTTCAAAGGAATGTAAATGCGACACTTCCTAACTAGGAAATTGCGTTTGCAGATGTCTACGTATCGTAGCAATAGAGTTCTAATGCTTCTTAAAACGCGATATCGCATCTCACTTCTATGTTTCATGATATGATATAATATTCATTGCGAAGTGTCATGTATACCTCGTATTCACTTCAAAAGAATGTAAATGCTACACTTCCATGCTAGGAAATAGCGTTTGCTGATGTCTACGTATCGTAGCAACAGAGTGCTAATGCTTCTTAAAATGAGAAGTCGCATTTCATTTCTATGTTTCGTGATAAGATATAATATTCTTTGTGGAGTGTTATGTATACCTCGTATTCACTTCAAAAGATTGTAAATGCGACACTTCCTTGCTAGGAAATATTGTTTGCAGATGTCTACGTATCGTAAAAATAGAGTTATAATGCTTCTTAAAACGCGATATCGCATATTTCCTATATGATTCTTGATAAGATATAATATTCATTGCGAAGCGTCATGTATACCTCATATTCACTTCAAAAGAATGTAAATGCGACACTTGTATGCTAGGAAATAGCGTTTGCAGATGTCTACGTATCGTAGCAATAGAGTTCTAATGGTTCTTAAAACGCGATATCGCATCTCACTTCTATCTTTCATGATAAGATATAATATTTATTGCGAAGTGTCATGTATACCTCGTATTCACTTCAAAAGAATGTAAATGCGACACTTCCATGCTAGGAAATAGCGCTTGCAGATGTCAACGTATCGTAGCAATAGAGTTCTAATGCTTCTTAAAACGTGATGTAGTATTTAATTTCTATGTTTCGTTATAAGGTATAATATTCATTGCGAAGTGTCATGTATACATCGTATTCACTTCAAAAGAATGTAAATGCTAAACATCCATGCTAGGATATAGCGTTTGCAGATGTCTACGTATCCTAGCAATAGATTTCTAATGCTGCTCAAAACGTGATATAGCAAATCATTCCTATGTTTCATGATAAGATATAATATTCATTGCGAAGTGTCATGTATACCTCGTATTCACTTCAAGAGATTGTAAATGCGACACTTCCTTGCTAGGAAATATTGTTTGCAGATGTCTACGTATCGTAAAAATAGAGTTATAATGCTTCTTAAAACGCGATATCGCATATTTCCTCTATGATTCTTGATAAGATATAATATTCATTGCGATGTGTCATGCATACCTCGTATTCACTTCAAAAGAATGTAAATGCGACACTTGCATGCTAGGAAATAGCGTTTGCAGATGTCTACGTATCGTAGCAATAGAGTTCTAATGCTTCCTAAAACGCGATATCGCATCTCACTTCTATGTTTCATGATATGATATAATATCCATTGCGAAGTGTCATGTATACCTCGTATTCACTTCAAAAGAATGTAAATGCTACACTTCCATGCTAGGAAATAGCGTTTGCTGATGTCTACGTATCGTAGCAACAGAGTGCTAATGCTTCTTAAAACGAGATGTCGCAACTCTCTTCTATGTTTCGAGGTAAGATCTAATATTCATTGTGGAGTGTTATGTATACCTCGTATTCACTTCAAAAGATTGTAAATGCGACACTTCCTTGCTAGGAAATATTGTTTGCAGATGTCTACGTATCGCAAAAATAGAGTTCTAATGCTCCTTAAAACGCGATATCGCATATTTCCTCTATGTTTCTTGATAAGATATAATATTCATTGCGAGGTGTCATGTATACCTCGTATTCACTTCAAAAGAATGTAGATGCGACACTTGCATGCTAGGAAATAGCGTTTGCAGATGTCTACGTATCGTAGCAATAGAGTTCTAATGCTTCTTAAAATGAGAAGTCACATTTCATTTCTATGTTTCGTGATAAGATATAATATTCATTATGGAGTGTCATGTATACCTCATATTCACTTCAAAAGAATGTAAATGCGACACTTCCGTGCTAGGAAATAGCGTTTTCAGATGACCACGTATCGAAAGAATAGAGTTCTAATACTTCTTAAAACGAGATGTAGCATCTCATTTGTATGTTTCATAATAATATATAACATCCATTGCGAAGTGTCATGTATACCTCGTATTCACTTCAAAAGAATGTAGATGCGACACTTGCATGCTAGGAAATAGCGTTTGCAGATGTCTACGTATCGTAGCAATAGAGTTCTAATGCTTCTTAAAATGAGAAGTCACATTTCATTTCTATGTTTCGTGATAAGATATAATATTCATTATGGAGTGTCATGTATACCTCATATTCACTTCAAAAGAATGTAAATGCGACACTTCCGTGCTAGGAAATAGCGTTTTCAGATGACCACGTATCGAAAGAATAGAGTTCTAATACTTCTTAAAACGAGATGTAGCATCTCATTTGTATGTTTCATAATAATATATAACATCCATTGCGAAGTGTCATGTATACCTCGTATTCACTTCAAAAGAATGAAAATGCGACACTTGCATGCTAGGAAATAGCGTTTGCAGATGTCTACGTATCGTAGCAATAGAGTTCTAATCCTACTTAAAACGAGATGTCGCATTTCATTTCTATGTTTCGTGATAAGATATAATATTCATTGTGGAGTCTTATGTATACCTCGTATTCACTTCAGAAGAATGTAAATGCGACACTTCCTTGCTAGGAAATAGCGTTTCCAGATGACCACGTATCGTAAGAATAGAGTTCTAATACTTCTTAAAACGTGATGTCGCATCTCATTTCTATGTTTCATGATATGATAAAATATCCATTGCGAAGTGTAATGCATACCTCGTATTCGCCTCAATGGAATGTAAATGTGACACTTCCATGCTAGGAAATAGCGCCCGCAGGAGTCTACGTATCGTAGCAAAAGGGTTATAATGCTTCTTAGAACGCGATATCGCACCTCACTTCTATGTTTCATGATAAGATATAATATTCATTGCGAAGTGTCATGTATACCTCGTATTCACTTCAAAAGAAAGTAAATGTCACACTTCCCTGCTAGGAAATAGCGTTTTCAAAAGTTACGTATGGAAGCAATGCGAATCTAATGCTCCTTAAAACGCGATATCGCATCCCATACCTATGTCTCATGATAAGAAGTAATTATCACTGCGAAGTGTTATGTATACCTCGTCTACACTTCAAAAGAATGTAAACGTCACACGTCCTTGCTAGGAAATAGCGTTTCCAGATGTCTAGGTATCGAAGCAACAGAGTTCTTATGCTTCTTAAAACGCGATATCGCATCTCATTTCTATGTTTCATGATGTTATATAATATTCACCACGAAGTGTTATGTATACCTCGTCTACACTTCAGAAGAATGTAAATGTCACACGTCCTTGCTAGGAAGTAGCGCTTTCAGATGTCTACGTATCGATGCAATAGGGTTCCAATGCCTCTTAAAACGCGATATCGCATCTCATTTCTATGTTTTATGATAAGGCATAATATTCATTGCGAAGTGTTATGTATACCTCGTTTACCCATAAGAAGAGTGTAAATGCCACATCTCCATGCTAGGAGATAGCGATTCCAGATCTCTACGTATCGAAGCAATAGAGTTCTGATGCGCCTTAAAATTCGATATCGCATCCCATTTCTATGTTTCATGATATGATATACTATTCATTGCGAAGTGTTATGTATACCTCGTCCACACTTCAAAGGAATGTGAATTCCACACTTCCTTGCTAGGAAATGCGTTTCCATAAGTCTACGTATCGAAGCAATAGATTTGTAATGCTTCTTAAAACGCGATATCGCGTCTCATTTCTATGTTTCATGATAAGATATAATATTCATTGCGAAGTGTCATGTATACCTCGTATTCACTTCAAATGAATGTAAATGCGAATCTTCCATGCTAGCAAATAGCGTTTGCAGATGTCTACGTATCGTAGCAATAAAGTCCCAATGCTTCTTAAAATGCGATATCACATCTCACTTCTATGTTTCGAGATAAGATATAATATTCATTGTGGAGTGTTATGTATACCTCGTATTCACTTCAAAAGAATGTAAATGCGACACTTCCATGCTAGGAAATAGCCTTTGCAGATGTCTACGTATCGTAGCAATAGAGTTCTAATGCTACTTAAAACGAAATGTCGCATTTCATTTCCATGTTTCGTGATAAGATATAATATTCATTATGGAGTGTTATGTATACCTCGTATTCACTTCAAAAGAATGTAAATGCGGCACTTCCATGCTAGGAAATAGCGTTTGCAGATGTCTACGTATCGTAGCAATAGAGTTCTAATGCTTCTTAAAATGAGAAGTCGCATTTTATTTCTATGTTTCGTGATAAGATATAATATTCATTGTGGAGTGTTATGTATATCTCGTATTCACTTCAAAAGATTGTAAATGCGACACTTCCGTGCTAGGAAATATTGTTTGCAGATGTCTACGTATCGCAAAAATAGAGTTCTAATGCTCCTTAAAACGCGATATCGCATATTTCCTCTATGTTTCTTGATAAGATATAATATTCATTGCGAGGTGTCATGTATACCTCGTATTCACTTCAAAGGGATGTAAGTGCGACACTTCCTTGCTAGGAAATAGCGTTTCCAGATGACTACGAGTCGAAACAATAGAGTTCTAATGATTCTTAAAACGCGATAACGCATCTCTCTTCTATGTTTTATGATAAGATATAATATTCATTGCGAAGTGTCATGTATACCTCGTATTCACTTCAAAAGAATGTAGATGCGACACTTGCATGCTAGGAAATAGCGTTTGCAGATGTCTACGTATCGTAGCAATAGGGTTCTAATGCTTCTTAAAATGAGAAGTCGCATTTCATTTCTATGTTTCGTGATAAGATATAATATTCTTTGTGGAGTGTTATGTATACCTCGTATTCACTTCAAAAGATTGTAAATGCGACACTTCCTTGCTAGGAAATATTGTTTGCAGATGTCTACGTATCGTAAAAATAGAGTCATAATGCTTCTTAAAACGCGATATCGCATATTTCCTGTATGATTCTTGATAAGATATAATATTCATTGCGATGTGTCATGCATACCTCGTATTCACTTCAATAGAATGTAAATGCGACACTTGCATGCTAGGAAATAGCGTTTGCAGATGTCTACGTATCGTAGCAATAGAGTTCTAATGCTTCCTAAAACGCGATATCGCATCTCACTTCTATGTTTCATGATATGATATAATATCCATTGCGAAGTGTCATGTATACCTCGTATTCACTTCAAAAGAATGTAAATGCTACACTTCCATGCTAGGAAATAGCGTTTGCTGATGTCTACGTATCGTAGCAACAGAGTGCTAATGCTTCTTAAAACGAGATGTCGCAACTCTCTTCTATGTTTCGAGGTAAGATCTAATATTCATTGTGGAGTGTTATGTATACCTCGTATTCACTTCAAAAGATTGTAAATGCGACACTTCCTTGCTAGGAAATATTGTTTGCAGATGTCTACGTATCGCAAAAATAGAGTTCTAATGCTCCTTAAAACGCGATATCGCATATTTCCTCTATGTTTCTTGATAAGATATAATATTCATTGCGAGGTGTCCTGTATACCTCGTATTCACTTCAAAAGAATGTAGATGCGACACTTGCATGCTAGGAAATAGCGTTTGCAGATGTCTACGTATCGTAGCAATAGGGTTCTAATGCTTCTTAAAATGAGAAGTCGCATTTCATTTCTATGTTTCGTGATAAGATATAGTATTCATTGTGGAGAGTTATGTATACCTCGTATTCACTTCAAAAGATTGTAAATGCGACACTTCCTTGCTAGGAAATATTGTTTGCAGATGTCTACGTATCGTAAAAATAGAGTTCTAATGCTCCTTAAAACGCGATATCGCATATTTCCTCTATTTTTCTTGATAAGATATAGTATTCATTGCGATGTGTCATGCATGCCTCGTATTCGCTTCAAAAGAATGTAAATGCGACACTTGCATGCTAGGAAATAGCGTTTGCAGATGTCTACGTATCGTAGCAATAGAGTTCTAATGCTTCTTAAAACGCGATATCGCATCTCACTTCTATGTTTCATGATAAGATATAATATTCATTGCGAAGTGTCATGTATACCTCGTATTCACTTCAAAAGAATGTAAATGCGACACTTCCGTGCTAGGAAATAGCGTTTCCAGATGACCACGTATTGAAGGAATAGAGTTCTAATACTTCTTAGAACGCGATATCGCATCTCACTTCAATGTTTCACGATAAGCTATAATATTCATTGTGAAGTTTCATGTATACCTCGTAGTCACTTCAAAAGAATGTAAATGCGACACTTCCCTGCTAGGAAATAGGGTTTCCAGAAGACCACGTATCGAAAGAATATAGTTCTAATACTTCTTAAAACGAGTTGTCGCATCTCATTTCTATGTTTCGTGATAAGATATAGTATCCATTGCGAAGTGTCATGTATACCTCGTATTCACTTCAAAAGAATGTAAATGCGACACTTGCATGCTAGGAAATAGCGTTTGCAGATGTCTACGTATCGTAGCAACAGAGTTCTAATGCTTCTCAAAACGCAATATAGCACCTCATTCTTATGTTTCATGATAAGATATAATATTCATTGCGAAGTGTCATGTATATCTCGTATTCACTTCAATGGAATGTAAATGCGACACTTCCTAACTAGGAAATTGCGTTTGCAGATGTCTACGTATCGTAGCAATAGAGTTCTAATGCTTCTTAAAACGCGATATCGCATCTCACTTCTATGTTTCATGATATGATATAATATTCATTGCGAAGTGTCATGTATACCTCGTATTCACTTCAAAAGAATGTAAATGCTACACTTCCATGCTAGGAAATAGCGTTTGCTGATGTCTACGTATCGTAGCAACAGAGTGCTAATGCTTCTTAAAATGAGAAGTCGCATTTCATTTCTATGTTTCGTGATAAGATATAATATTCTTTGTGGAGTGTTATGTATACCTCGTATTCACTTCAAAAGATTGTAAATGCGACACTTCCTTGCTAGGAAATATTGTTTGCAGATGTCTACGAATCGTAAAAATAGAGTTATAATGCTTCTTAAAACGCGATATCGCATATTTCCTATATGATTCTTGATAAGATATAATATTCATTGCGAAGCGTCATGTATACCTCATATTCACTTCAAAAGAATGTAAATGCGACACTTGTATGCTAGGAAATAGCGTTTGCAGATGTCTACGTATCGTAGCAATAGAGTTCTAATGGTTCTTAAAACGCGATATCGCATCTCACTTCTATCTTTCATGATAAGATATAATATTTATTGCGAAGTGTCATGTATACCTCGTATTCACTTCAAAAGAATGTAAATGCGACACTTCCATGCTAGGAAATAGCGCTTGCAGATGTCAACGTATCGTAGCAATAGAGTTCTAATGCTTCTTAAAACGTGATGTAGTATTTAATTTCTATGTTTCGTTATAAGGTATAATATTCATTGCGAAGTGTCATGTATACATCGTATTCACTTCAAAAGAATGTAAATGCTAAACATCCATGCTAGGATATAGCGTTTGCAGATGTCTACGTATCCTAGCAATAGATTTCTAATGCTGCTCAAAACGTGATATAGCAAATCATTCCTATGTTTCATGATAAGATATAATATTCATTGCGAAGTGTCATGTATACCTCGTATTCACTTCAAAAGATTGTAAATGCGACACTTCCTTGCTAGGAAATATTGTTTGCAGATGTCTACGTATCGTAAAAATAGAGTTATAATGCTTCTTAAAACGCGATATCGCATATTTCCTCTATGATTCTTGATAAGATATAATATTCATTGCGATGTGTCATGCATACCTCGTATTCACTTCAAAAGAATGTAAATGCGACACTTGTATGCTAGGAAATAGCGTTTGCAGATGTCTACGTATCGTAGCAATAGAGTTCTAATGCTTCCTAAAACGCGATATCGCATCTCACTTCTATGTTTCATGATATGATATAATATCCATTGCGAAGTGTCATGTATACCTCGTATTCACTTCAAAAGAATGTAAATGCTACACTTCCATGCTAGGAAATAGCGTTTGCTGATGTCTACGTATCGTAGCAACAGAGTGCTAATGCTTCTTAAAACGAGATGTCGCAACTCTCTTCTATGTTTCGAGGTAAGATCTAATATTCATTGTGGAGTGTTATGTATACCTCGTATTCACTTCAAAAGATTGTAAATGCGACACTTCCTTGCTAGGAAATATTGTTTGCAGATGTCTACGTATCGCAAAAATAGAGTTCTAATGCTCCTTAAAACGCGATATCGCATATTTCCTCTATGTTTCTTGATAAGATATAATATTCATTACGAGGTGTCATGTATACCTCGTATTCACTTCAAAAGAATGTAGATGCGACACTTGCATGCTAGGAAATAGCGTTTGCAGATGTCTACGTATCGTAGCAATAGAGTTCTAATGCTTCTTAAAATGAGAAGTCACATTTCATTTCTATGTTTCGTGATAAGATATAATATTCATTATGGAGTGTCATGTATACCTCATATTCACTTCAAAAGAATGTAAATGCGACACTTCCGTGCTAGGAAATAGCGTTTTCAGATGACCACGTATCGAAAGAATAGAGTTCTAATACTTCTTAAAACGAGATGTAGCATCTCATTTGTATGTTTCATAATAATATATAACATCCATTGCGAAGTGTCATGTATACCTCGTATTCACTTCAAAAGAATGTAGATGCGACACTTGCATGCTAGGAAATAGCGTTTGCAGATGTCTACGTATCGTAGCAATAGAGTTCTAATGCTTCTTAAAATGAGAAGTCACATTTCATTTGTATGTTTCGTGATAAGATATAATATTCATTATGGAGTGTCATGTATACCTCATATTCACTTCAAAAGAATGTAAATGCGACACTTCCGTGCTAGGAAATAGCGTTTTCAGATGACCACGTATCGAAAGAATAGAGTTCTAATACTTCTTAAAACGAGATGTAGCATCTCATTTGTATGTTTCATAATAATATATAACATCCATTGCGAAGTGTCATGTATACCTCGTATTCACTTCAAAAGAATGAAAATGCGACACTTGCATGCTAGGAAATAGCGTTTGCAGATGTCTACGTATCGTAGCAATAGAGTTCTAATCCTACTTAAAACGAGATGTCGCATTTCATTTCTATGTTTCGTGATAAGATATAATATTCATTGTGGAGTCTTATGTATACCTCGTATTCACTTCAGAAGAATGTAAATGCGACACTTCCTTGCTAGGAAATAGCGTTTCCAGATGACCACGTATCGTAAGAATAGAGTTCTAATACTTCTTAAAACGTGATGTCGCATCTCATTTCTATGTTTCATGATATGATAAAATATCCATTGCGAAGTGTAATGCATACCTCGTATTCGCCTCAATGGAATGTAAATGTGACACTTCCATGCTAGGAAATAGCGCCCGCAGGAGTCTACGTATCGTAGCAAAAGGGTTATAATGCTTCTTAGAACGCGATATCGCACCTCACTTCTATGTTTCATGATAAGATATAATATTCATTGCGAAGTGTCATGTATACCTCGTATTCACTTCAAAAGAATGTAAATGCGACACTTCCGTGCTAGGAAATAGCGTTTCCAGATGACCACGTATTGAAGGAATAGAGTTCTAATACTTCTTAGAACGCGATATCGCATCTCACTTCAATGTTTCACGATAAGCTATAATATTCATTGTGAAGTTTCATGTATACCTCGTAGTCACTTCAAAAGAATGTAAATGCGACACTTCCCTGCTAGGAAATAGGGTTTCCAGAAGACCACGTATCGAAAGAATATAGTTCTAATACTTCTTAAAACGAGTTGTCGCATCTCATTTCTATGTTTCGTGATAAGATATAGTATCCATTGCGAAGTGTCATGTATACCTCGTATTCACTTCAAAAGAATGTAAATGCGACACTTGCATGCTAGGAAATAGCGTTTGCAGATGTCTACGTATCGTAGCAACAGAGTTCTAATGCTTCTCAAAACGCAATATAGCACCTCATTCTTATGTTTCATGATAAGATATAATATTCATTGCGAAGTGTCATGTATATCTCGTATTCACTTCAATGGAATGTAAATGCGACACTTCCTAACTAGGAAATTGCGTTTGCAGATGTCTACGTATCGTAGCAATAGAGTTCTAATGCTTCTTAAAACGCGATATCGCATCTCACTTCTATGTTTCATGATATGATATAATATTCATTGCGAAGTGTCATGTATACCTCGTATTCACTTCAAAAGAATGTAAATGCTACACTTCCATGCTAGGAAATAGCGTTTGCTGATGTCTACGTATCGTAGCAACAGAGTGCTAATGCTTCTTAAAATGAGAAGTCGCATTTCATTTCTATGTTTCGTGATAAGATATAATATTCTTTGTGGAGTGTTATGTATACCTCGTATTCACTTCAAAAGATTGTAAATGCGACACTTCCTTGCTAGGAAATATTGTTTGCAGATGTCTACGAATCGTAAAAATAGAGTTATAATGCTTCTTAAAACGCGATATCGCATATTTCCTATATGATTCTTGATAAGATATAATATTCATTGCGAAGCGTCATGTATACCTCATATTCACTTCAAAAGAATGTAAATGCGACACTTGTATGCTAGGAAATAGCGTTTGCAGATGTCTACGTATCGTAGCAATAGAGTTCTAATGGTTCTTAAAACGCGATATCGCATCTCACTTCTATCTTTCATGATAAGATATAATATTTATTGCGAAGTGTCATGTATACCTCGTATTCACTTCAAAAGAATGTAAATGCGACACTTCCATGCTAGGAAATAGCGCTTGCAGATGTCAACGTATCGTAGCAATAGAGTTCTAATGCTTCTTAAAACGTGATGTAGTATTTAATTTCTATGTTTCGTTATAAGGTATAATATTCATTGCGAAGTGTCATGTATACATCGTATTCACTTCAAAAGAATGTAAATGCTAAACATCCATGCTAGGATATAGCGTTTGCAGATGTCTACGTATCCTAGCAATAGATTTCTAATGCTGCTCAAAACGTGATATAGCAAATCATTCCTATGTTTCATGATAAGATATAATATTCATTGCGAAGTGTCATGTATACCTCGTATTCACTTCAAAAGATTGTAAATGCGACACTTCCTTGCTAGGAAATATTGTTTGCAGATGTCTACGTATCGTAAAAATAGAGTTATAATGCTTCTTAAAACGCGATATCGCATATTTCCTCTATGATTCTTGATAAGATATAATATTCATTGCGATGTGTCATGCATACCTCGTATTCACTTCAAAAGAATGTAAATGCGACACTTGTATGCTAGGAAATAGCGTTTGCAGATGTCTACGTATCGTAGCAATAGAGTTCTAATGCTTCCTAAAACGCGATATCGCATCTCACTTCTATGTTTCATGATATGATATAATATCCATTGCGAAGTGTCATGTATACCTCGTATTCACTTCAAAAGAATGTAAATGCTACACTTCCATGCTAGGAAATAGCGTTTGCTGATGTCTACGTATCGTAGCAACAGAGTGCTAATGCTTCTTAAAACGAGATGTCGCAACTCTCTTCTATGTTTCGAGGTAAGATCTAATATTCATTGTGGAGTGTTATGTATACCTCGTATTCACTTCAAAAGATTGTAAATGCGACACTTCCTTGCTAGGAAATATTGTTTGCAGATGTCTACGTATCGCAAAAATAGAGTTCTAATGCTCCTTAAAACGCGATATCGCATATTTCCTCTATGTTTCTTGATAAGATATAATATTCATTACGAGGTGTCATGTATACCTCGTATTCACTTCAAAAGAATGTAGATGCGACACTTGCATGCTAGGAAATAGCGTTTGCAGATGTCTACGTATCGTAGCAATAGAGTTCTAATGCTTCTTAAAATGAGAAGTCACATTTCATTTCTATGTTTCGTGATAAGATATAATATTCATTATGGAGTGTCATGTATACCTCATATTCACTTCAAAAGAATGTAAATGCGACACTTCCGTGCTAGGAAATAGCGTTTTCAGATGACCACGTATCGAAAGAATAGAGTTCTAATACTTCTTAAAACGAGATGTAGCATCTCATTTGTATGTTTCATAATAATATATAACATCCATTGCGAAGTGTCATGTATACCTCGTATTCACTTCAAAAGAATGTAGATGCGACACTTGCATGCTAGGAAATAGCGTTTGCAGATGTCTACGTATCGTAGCAATAGAGTTCTAATGCTTCTTAAAATGAGAAGTCACATTTCATTTGTATGTTTCGTGATAAGATATAATATTCATTATGGAGTGTCATGTATACCTCATATTCACTTCAAAAGAATGTAAATGCGACACTTCCGTGCTAGGAAATAGCGTTTTCAGATGACCACGTATCGAAAGAATAGAGTTCTAATACTTCTTAAAACGAGATGTAGCATCTCATTTGTATGTTTCATAATAATATATAACATCCATTGCGAAGTGTCATGTATACCTCGTATTCACTTCAAAAGAATGAAAATGCGACACTTGCATGCTAGGAAATAGCGTTTGCAGATGTCTACGTATCGTAGCAATAGAGTTCTAATCCTACTTAAAACGAGATGTCGCATTTCATTTCTATGTTTCGTGATAAGATATAATATTCATTGTGGAGTCTTATGTATACCTCGTATTCACTTCAGAAGAATGTAAATGCGACACTTCCTTGCTAGGAAATAGCGTTTCCAGATGACCACGTATCGTAAGAATAGAGTTCTAATACTTCTTAAAACGTGATGTCGCATCTCATTTCTATGTTTCATGATATGATAAAATATCCATTGCGAAGTGTAATGCATACCTCGTATTCGCCTCAATGGAATGTAAATGTGACACTTCCATGCTAGGAAATAGCGCCCGCAGGAGTCTACGTATCGTAGCAAAAGGGTTATAATGCTTCTTAGAACGCGATATCGCACCTCACTTCTATGTTTCATGATAAGATATAATATTCATTGCGAAGTGTCATGTATACCTCGTATTCACTTCAAAAGAAAGTAAATGTCACACTTCCCTGCTAGGAAATAGCGTTTTCAAAAGTTACGTATGGAAGCAATGCGAATCTAATGCTCCTTAAAACGCGATATCGCATCCCATACCTATGTCTCATGATAAGAAGTAATTATCACTGCGAAGTGTTATGTATACCTCGTCTACACTTCAAAAGAATGTAAACGTCACACGTCCTTGCTAGGAAATAGCGTTTCCAGATGTCTAGGTATCGAAGCAACAGAGTTCTTATGCTTCTTAAAACGCGATATCGCATCTCATTTCTATGTTTCATGATGTTATATAATATTCACCACGAAGTGTTATGTATACCTCGTCTACACTTCAGAAGAATGTAAATGTCACACGTCCTTGCTAGGAAGTAGCGCTTTCAGATGTCTACGTATCGATGCAATAGGGTTCCAATGCCTCTTAAAACGCGATATCGCATCTCATTTCTATGTTTGATGATAAGGCATAATATTCATTGCGAAGTGTTATGTATACCTCGTTTACCCATAAGAAGAGTGTAAATGCCACATCTCCATGCTAGGAGATAGCGATTCCAGATCTCTACGTATCGAAGCAATAGAGTTCTGATGCGCCTTAAAATTCGATATCGCATCCCATTTCTATGTTTCATGATATGATATACTATTCATTGCGAAGTGTTATGTATACCTCGTCCACACTTCAAAGGAATGTGAATTCCACACTTCCTTGCTAGGAAATGCGTTTCCATAAGTCTACGTATCGAAGCAATAGATTTGTAATGCTTCTTAAAACGCGATATCGCGTCTCATTTCTATGTTTCATGATAAGATATAATATTCATTGCGAAGTGTCATGTATACCTCGTATTCACTTCAAATGAATGTAAATGCGAATCTTCCATGCTAGCAAATAGCGTTTGCAGATGTCTACGTATCGTAGCAATAAAGTCCCAATGCTTCTTAAAATGCGATATCACATCTCACTTCTATGTTTCGAGATAAGATATAATATTCATTGTGGAGTGTTATGTATACCTCGTATTCACTTCAAAAGAATGTAAATGCGACACTTCCATGCTAGGAAATAGCCTTTGCAGATGTCTACGTATCGTAGCAATAGAGTTCTAATGCTACTTAAAACGAAATGTCGCATTTCATTTCCATGTTTCGTGATAAGATATAATATTCATTGTGGAGTGTTATGTATACCTCGTATTCACTTCAAAAGAATGTAAATGCGGCACTTCCATGCTAGGAAATAGCGTTTGCAGATGTCTACGTATCGTAGCAATAGAGTTCTAATGCTTCTTAAAATGAGAAGTCGCATTTTATTTCTATGTTTCGTGATAAGATATAATATTCATTGTGGAGTGTTATGTATATCTCGTATTCACTTCAAAAGATTGTAAATGCGACACTTCCGTGCTAGGAAATATTGTTTGCAGATGTCTACGTATCGCAAAAATAGAGTTCTAATGCTCCTTAAAACGCGATATCGCATATTTCCTCTATGTTTCTTGATAAGATATAATATTCATTGCGAGGTGTCATGTATACCTCGTATTCACTTCAAAGGGATGTAAGTGCGACACTTCCTTGCTAGGAAATAGCGTTTCCAGATGACTACGAGTCGAAACAATAGAGTTCTAATGATTCTTAAAACGCGATAACGCATCTCTCTTCTATGTTTTATGATAAGATATAATATTCATTGCGAAGTGTCATGTATACCTCGTATTCACTTCAAAAGAATGTAGATGCGACACTTGCATGCTAGGAAATAGCGTTTGCAGATGTCTACGTATCGTAGCAGTAGGGTTCTAATGCTTCTTAAAATGAGAAGTCGCATTTCATTTCTATGTTTCGTGATAAGATATAATATTCTTTGTGGAGTGTTATGTATACCTCGTATTCACTTCAAAAGATTGTAAATGCGACACTTCCTTGCTAGGAAATATTGTTTGCAGATGTCTACGTATCGTAAAAATAGAGTCATAATGCTTCTTAAAACGCGATATCGCATATTTCCTGTATGATTCTTGATAAGATATAATATTCATTGCGATGTGTCATGCATACCTCGTATTCACTTCAATAGAATGTAAATGCGACACTTGCATGCTAGGAAATAGCGTTTGCAGATGTCTACGTATCGTAGCAATAGAGTTCTAATGCTTCCTAAAACGCGATATCGCATCTCACTTCTATGTTTCATGATATGATATAATATCCATTGCGAAGTGTCATGTATACCTCGTATTCACTTCAAAAGAATGTAAATGCTACACTTCCATGCTAGGAAATAGCGTTTGCTGATGTCTACGTATCGTAGCAACAGAGTGCTAATGCTTCTTAAAACGAGATGTCGCAACTCTCTTCTATGTTTCGAGGTAAGATCTAATATTCATTGTGGAGTGTTATGTATACCTCGTATTCACTTCAAAAGATTGTAAATGCGACACTTCCTTGCTAGGAAATATTGTTTGCAGATGTCTACGTATCGCAAAAATAGCGTTCTAATGCTCCTTAAAACGCGATATCGCATATTTCCTCTATGTTTCTTGATAAGATATAATATTCATTGCGAGGTGTCCTGTATACCTCGTATTCACTTCAAAAGAATGTAGATGCGACACTTGCATGCTAGGAAATAGCGTTTGCAGATGTCTACGTATCGTAGCAATAGGGTTCTAATGCTTCTTAAAATGAGAAGTCGCATTTCATTTCTATGTTTCGTGATAAGATATAATATTCTTTGTGGAGTGTTATGTATACCTCGTATTCACTTCAAAAGATTGTAAATGCGACACTTCCTTGCTAGGAAATATTGTTTGCAGATGTCTACGTATCGAAAGAATAGTGTTCTAACACTTCTTAGAACGCGATATCGCATCTCTCTTCTATGTTTCATGATAAGATATAATATTCATTGTGGAGTGTTATGTATACCTGGCATTCACTTCAAGAGAATGTAAATGCGAGACTTCCTTGCCAGGAAATATTGTTTGCAGATGTCTACGTATCGTAGCAATAGAGTACTAATGCTTCTTAAAACGCGATATCGCATCTCACTTCTATGTTTCATGATAAGATATAATATTCATTGCGAAGTGTCATGTATACCTCGTATTCACTTCAAAAGAATGTAAATGCGACACTTCCTGGCTAGGAGATATTGTTTGCAGATGACCACGTATCGAAAGAATAGAGTTCTAATACTTCTTAAAACGAGATGTCGCATCTCATTTCTATGTTTCATGATAAGATATAATATTCATAGTGGAATGTTAGGTATACCTCGTATTCACTTCAAAAGAATGTAAATGCGACACTTGCTTGCTAGGAAATAACATTTGCAGATGTCTACGCATCGTAGGAATAGAGTTCTAATGCTTCTTAAAACGCGATATCGCATCTCACTGCTATGTTTCACGATAAGATATAATATTCATTATGGAGTGTCATGTATACCTCATATTCACTTCAAAAGAATGTAAATGCGACACTTCCGTGCTAGGAAATAGCGTTTTCAGATGACCACGTATCGAAAGAATAGAGTTCTAATACTTCTTAAAACGAGATGTAGCATCTCATTTGTATGTTTCATAATAATATATAACATCCATTGCGAAGTGTCATGTATACCTCGTATTCACTTCAAAAGAATGAAAATGCGACACTTGCATGCTAGGAAATAGCGTTTGCAGATGTCTACGTATCGTAGCAATAGAGTTCTAATCCTACTTAAAACGAGATGTCGCATTTCATCTCTATGTTTCGTGATAAGATATAATATTCATTGTGGAGTCTTATGTATACCTCGTATTCACTTCAAAAGAATGTAAATGCGACACTTCCTTGCTAGGAAATAGCGTTTCCAGATGACCACGTATCGTAAGAATAGAGTTCTAATACTTCTTAAAACGTGATGTCGCATCTCATTTCTATGTTTCATGATATGATAAAATATCCATTGCGAAGTGTAATGCATACCTCGTTTCGCCTCAATGGAATGTAAATGTGACACTTCCATGCTAGGAAATAGCGCCCGCAGGTGTCTACGTATCGTAGCAAAAGGGTTATAATGCTTCTTAGAACGCGATATCGCATCTCACTTCTATGTTTCATGATAAGATATAATATTCATTGCGAAGTGTCATGTATACCTCGTATTCACTTCAAAAGTATGTAAATGCGACACTTCCTTGCTAGGAAATAGCGTTTCCAGATGATCACGTATCGAAAGAATAGAGTTCTAATACTTCTTAAAACGCGATGTAGCATCTCATTTGTATGTTTCATAATAATATATAATATCCATTGCGAAGTGTCATGTATACCTCGTTTACCCATCAGAAGAGTGTAAATGCCACATCTCCATGCTAGGAGATAGCGATTCCAGATCTCTACGTATCGAAGCAATAGAGTTCTGATGCGCCTTAAAATTCGATATTGCATCCCATTTCTATGTTTCATGATATGATATACTATTCATTGCGAAGTGTTATGTATACCTCGTCCACACTTCAAAGGAATGTGAATTCCACACTTCCTTGCTAGGAAATGCGTTTCCATAAGTCTACGTATCGAAGCAATGGATTTGTAATGCTTCTTAAAACACGATATCGCGTCTCATTTCTATGTTTCATGATAAGATATAATATTCATTGCGAAGTGTCATGTATACCTCGTATTCACTTCAAATGAATGTAAATGCGAATCTTCCATGCTAGCAAATAGCGTTTGCAGATGTCTACGTATCGTAGCAATAAAGTCCTAATGCTTCTTAAAATGCGATATCACATCTCACTTCTATGTTTCGAGATAAGATATAATATTCATTGTGGAGTGTTATGTATACCTCGTATTCACTTCAAAAGAATGTAAATGCGACACTTCCATACTAGGAAATAGCCTTTGCAGATGTCTACGTATCGTAGCAATAGAGTTCTAATGCTACTTAAAACGAGATGTCGCATTTCATTTCCATGTTTCGTGATAAGATATAATATTCATTGTGGAGTGTTATGTATACCTCGTATTCACTTCAAAAGAATGTAAATGCGGCACTTCCATGCTAGGAAATATTGTTTGCAGATGTCTACGTATCGCAAAAATAGAATTCTAATGCTCCTTAAAACGCGATATCGCATATTTCCTCTATGTTTCTTGATAAGATATAATATTCATTGCGAGGTGTCATGTATACCTCGTATTCACTTCAAAGTGATGTAAGTGCGACACTTCCTTGCTAGGAAATAGCGTTTCCAGATGACTACGTGTCGAAACAATAGAGTTCTAATGATTCTTAAAACGCGATATCGCATCTCTCTTCTATGTTTTATGATAAGATATAATATTCATTGCGAAGTGTCATGTATACCTCGTATTCACTTCAAAAGAATGTAGATGCGACACTTGCATGCTAGGAAATAGCGTTTGCAGATGTCTACGTATCGTAGCAATAGAGTTCTAATGCTTCTTAAAATGAGAAGTCGCATTTCATTTCTATGTTTCGTGATAAGATATAATATTCTTTGTGGAGTGTTATGTATACCTCGTATTCACTTCAAAAGATTGTAAATGCGACACTTCCTTGCTAGGAAATATTGTTTGCAGATGTCTACGTATCGTAAAAATAGAGTTATAATGCTTCTTAAAACGCGATATCGCATATTTCCTCTATGATTCTTGATAAGATATAATATTCATTGCGATGTGTCATGCATACCTCGTATTCACTTCAAAAGAATGTAAATGCGACACTTGCATGCTAGGAAATAGCGTTTGCAGATGTCTACGTATCGTAGCAATAGAGTTCTAATGCTTCTTAAAACGCGATATCGCATCTCACTTCTATGTTTCATGATAAGATATATTCATTGCGAAGTGTCATGTATACCTCGTATTCACTTCAAAAGAATGTAAATGCGACACTTCCATGCTAGGAAATAGCGTTTGCTGATGTCTACGTATCGTAGCAAGAGAGTTCTAATACTTCTTAAAACGAGATGTAGCATCTCATTTGTATGTTTCATAATAATATATAACATCCATTGCGAAGTGTCATGTATACCTCGTATTCACTTCAAAAGAATGAAAATGCGACACTTGCATGCTAGGAAATAGCGTTTGCAGATGTCTACGTATCGTAGCAATAGAGTTCTAATCCTACTTAAAACGAGATGTCGCATTTCATCTCTATGTTTCGTGATAAGATATAATATTCATTGTGGAGTCTTATGTATACCTCGTATTCACTTCAAAAGAATGTAAATGCGACACTTCCTTGCTAGGAAATAGCGTTTCCAGATGACCACGTATCGTAAGAATAGAGTTCTAATACTTCTTAAAACGTGATGTCGCATCTCATTTCTATGTTTCATGATATGATAAAATATCCATTGCGAAGTGTAATGCATACCTCGTTTCGCCTCAATGGAATGTAAATGTGACACTTCCATGCTAGGAAATAGCGCCCGCAGGTGTCTACGTATCGTAGCAAAAGGGTTATAATGCTTCTTAGAACGCGATATCGCATCTCACTTCTATGTTTCATGATAAGATATAATATTCATTGCGAAGTGTCATGTATACCTCGTATTCACTTCAAAAGTATGTAAATGCGACACTTCCTTGCTAGGAAATAGCGTTTCCAGATGATCACGTATCGAAAGAATAGAGTTCTAATACTTCTTAAAACGCGATGTAGCATCTCATTTGTATGTTTCATAATAATATATAATATCCATTGCGAAGTGTCATGTATACCTCGTTTACCCATCAGAAGAGTGTAAATGCCACATCTCCATGCTAGGAGATAGCGATTCCAGATCTCTACGTATCGAAGCAATAGAGTTCTGATGCGCCTTAAAATTCGATATTGCATCCCATTTCTATGTTTCATGATATGATATACTATTCATTGCGAAGTGTTATGTATACCTCGTCCACACTTCAAAGGAATGTGAATTCCACACTTCCTTGCTAGGAAATGCGTTTCCATAAGTCTACGTATCGAAGCAATGGATTTGTAATGCTTCTTAAAACACGATATCGCGTCTCATTTCTATGTTTCATGATAAGATATAATATTCATTGCGAAGTGTCATGTATACCTCGTATTCACTTCAAATGAATGTAAATGCGAATCTTCCATGCTAGCAAATAGCGTTTGCAGATGTCTACGTATCGTAGCAATAAAGTCCTAATGCTTCTTAAAATGCGATATCACATCTCACTTCTATGTTTCGAGATAAGATATAATATTCATTGTGGAGTGTTATGTATACCTCGTATTCACTTCAAAAGAATGTAAATGCGACACTTCCATACTAGGAAATAGCCTTTGCAGATGTCTACGTATCGTAGCAATAGAGTTCTAATGCTACTTAAAACGAGATGTCGCATTTCATTTCCATGTTTCGTGATAAGATATAATATTCATTGTGGAGTGTTATGTATACCTCGTATTCACTTCAAAAGAATGTAAATGCGGCACTTCCATGCTAGGAAATATTGTTTGCAGATGTCTACGTATCGCAAAAATAGAATTCTAATGCTCCTTAAAACGCGATATCGCATATTTCCTCTATGTTTCTTGATAAGATATAATATTCATTGCGAGGTGTCATGTATACCTCGTATTCACTTCAAAGTGATGTAAGTGCGACACTTCCTTGCTAGGAAATAGCGTTTCCAGATGACTACGTGTCGAAACAATAGAGTTCTAATGATTCTTAAAACGCGATATCGCATCTCTCTTCTATGTTTTATGATAAGATATAATATTCATTGCGAAGTGTCATGTATACCTCGTATTCACTTCAAAAGAATGTAGATGCGACACTTGCATGCTAGGAAATAGCGTTTGCAGATGTCTACGTATCGTAGCAATAGAGTTCTAATGCTTCTTAAAATGAGAAGTCGCATTTCATTTCTATGTTTCGTGATAAGATATAATATTCTTTGTGGAGTGTTATGTATACCTCGTATTCACTTCAAAAGATTGTAAATGCGACACTTCCTTGCTAGGAAATATTGTTTGCAGATGTCTACGTATCGTAAAAATAGAGTTATAATGCTTCTTAAAACGCGATATCGCATATTTCCTCTATGATTCTTGATAAGATATAATATTCATTGCGATGTGTCATGCATACCTCGTATTCACTTCAAAAGAATGTAAATGCGACACTTGCATGCTAGGAAATAGCGTTTGCAGATGTCTACGTATCGTAGCAATAGAGTTCTAATGCTTCTTAAAACGCGATATCGCATCTCACTTCTATGTTTCATGATAAGATATATTCATTGCGAAGTGTCATGTATACCTCGTATTCACTTCAAAAGAATGTAAATGCGACACTTCCATGCTAGGAAATAGCGTTTGCTGATGTCTACGTATCGTAGCAAGAGAGTTCTAATGCTTCTTAAAACGAGATGTCGCATTTCATTTCTATGTTTCATGATAAGACATAATATGCATTGCGAAGTGTCATGTATACCTCGTATTCACTTCAACAGAATGTAAATGCGACACTTCCATGCTAGGAAATAGCGTTTGCAGATGTCTGCGAATCGTAGCAACAGAGTTCTAATGCTTCATAAAACGCGATATCGCATCTCACTGCTATGTTTCACGATAAGATATAATATTCATTATGGAGTGTCATGTATACCTCATATTCACTTCAAAAGAATGTAAATGCGACACTTCCGTGCTAGGAAATAGCGCTTTCAGATGACCACGTATCGAAAGAATAGAGTTCTAATACTTCTTAAAACGAGATGTAGCATCTCATTTGTATGTTTCATAATAATATATAATATCCATTGCGAAGTGTCATGTATACCTCGTATTCACTTCAAAAGAATGTAAATGCGACACTTCCTGGCTAGGACATAACGTTTTCAGAAGCCTACGTATCGTAGCAATTGAGTTCTAATGTTTCGTAAAACGCAATATCGCATCTCATTTCTATGTTTCATGGTAAGGTAAAATAATCATTGCGAAGTGCCACTTTTATCTCGCATACACTTCAATATAATTGCGATACTTCATTGCTAGGAAGTAGCGTTTGCAGATGTCTACGTATCGCAGAAAGAGTGTTCTAATGCTTCTTAAAACGCGATATCGCATCTCATTTCTATGTTTCATGATAAGATATAATATTCATTGCGAAGTGTCATGTATACCTCGTATTCACTTTCAAAGAATGTAATGCTACACCTCCATGCTAGGAAATAGCGTTGGCAGATGTCTACGTGTCGAAGCAACAGAGTTCTAATGCTTCCCAATACGCGATATCGCATCTCGTTTCTATGTTTCATGATAAGATATAATATTCATTGGGAAGCAATATGAATACCTCGTATTCACCTCAAAAGAATGTAAATGCGACACTTCCTTGCCAGGAAATAGCGTTTGCAGATGTCTCCGTATCGAAGCAATAGAGTTCTAATGCTTCTTAAAACGTGATATCGCATCTCACTTCTATGTTTCATGATAAGAGATAATAGTCATTGCGAAATTACATGTACACCTCGTATTCACTTCAAATGAATGTAATGCGACACTTCCTTGCTAGGAAATAGCGTTGGCAGATGTCTACGAGTCGAAGCAAAAGAGTTCTAATGCTTCCCAAAACGCGATATCGCATCTCATTTCTATGTTTCATGATCAGATATAATATTCATTGCGGAGTGTCATGTGTAACTCGTATTCAATTCGAAGGAACGTAAACGCGATACTTCCTTGCTAGGTAGTAGCGTTTGCAGATGTCTACGTATCGAAGCAATAGAGTTCCAATGCTTCTTAAAGCGCCGTATCGCATCTCATTTCTATGATTTATGATAAGATATAATATTCATTGCGAAGCGTTATGTATTCCTCTTCCACACGTCAAATGAATGTAAATGCGTTACTTCCTTCCTAGGAAATTACGTTTCCAGATGTCTACGTATCGAAGCTATAGAGTTCTAAAACTTCTTAAAACGCGATATCGCATCTCATTTCTATGTCTCATGATAAGTTATAATATCCATTACGAAGTGTTATATATTCCTCTTCTACACTTCAAATGAATGTAAATGCGACACTTCCTTTCTTGGAAATTACGTTTTCAGATGTCTACATATCGAAGCAATAGAGTACTAATGCTTCTTAAATCGCGATATCGCATCTCATTCCTATGTTTCGAGATAAGATATAATATCCATTGTGGAGTGTTATATATACCTCGTATTCACTTCAAAGGAATGTAATTGCGACACTTCCTTGCTAGGAAATAGCGTCTGTAGATATCTACGTATCGAAGCAATGGAGTTCTAATGCTTCTTAAAACGCCATATGGCATCTCATTTCTATGATTTATGATAAGATATAATATTCATTGCGGAGTGTCATGTGTAACTCGTATTCACTTCAAAGGAACGTAAATGCGACACTTCCCTGCTAGGAAGTAGCGTTTGCAGATGTCTACGTATCGAAGCAATAGAGTACTAAAGCTTCTTAAATCGCGATATCGCATATCATTTCCATGTTTCATGATAAGATATAATATTCATTGCGAAGTGTCATGTATACCTGGCACACACTTCAAATGAATGTAAATGCGACACTTCTTTCTAGAAAATTACGTTACCAGATATCTACGTATCGAAGCAATAGAGTTCTAATGCTTCATAAAACGCGATATCGCCACTCATTTCTATGTTTCATGATAAGATATAATATTCATTACGAAGTGTTATGTATTTCACGTCTACACTTCAAATGAATGTAAATGCGGCACCTCCTTGCTAGGAAATAGCGTTTGCAGATTTCTACGTATCGAAGCCATAGAGTTCTAATGCTTCTTAAATCGCGATATCGCATCTCCTATCTGTGTTTCATGATAAGATATAATATTCATTGTGAAGTGACATGCATACCTCGTATTCACTTCAAAGGAATGTAAATACGACACTTCCTTCCTAGGAAATAGCGTCTGCGGATATCTACGTATCGTAGAAGTAGAGTTTTAATGCTTCTTAAATCGCGATATCGCATTTCACTTCTACGTTTCATGGTAAGATATAATATTCATTGTGCAGTGTTATGTATATCTCGTCTACACTTCAAATGAATATAAATGGGACACTTCCTTGCTAGCAAGTAGCGTTTGCAGACGTCTACGTATTGAAACAATAGATTTCTAATGCTTCTTAAATCGCGCTATCGCACCTCACTTCCACGTTTCATGATAAGATATAATATTCATTGTGCAGTGTTATGTATACCTCGCATACACTTCAGATGAATGTACATGCGACAATTCCATGCTGGGAAATAGCGTTTGTAGATGTCTACGTATCGTAGCTTTAGGGTTCTAATGCTTCTCAAAACGCGATATCGCATCTCATTTCTATGGTTCATGATAAGATATAATATTATTGTGCAATGTTATGTATACCTCGCATTCACTTCAAAAGAATGTAAATGCGACAATTCCTTGCTAGGAAATAGCGTTTGCAAATATCTACGTATCGTAGCAATAGAGTTCTAATGCTTCTTATATCGCGTCATCGCATCTCATATCTATGTTCCACGATAAGATATAATATTCATAGTGGAGTGTTATGTATACCTCGTATTCACCTCAAACGAATGTAAATGCGACACTTCCTTGCTAGGAAATAGCGTTTGCAGATTTCTGCGTATCGTAGCATTAGACTTCTATTACATCTCAAAACGCGGTATCGCATCTCATTTCTATGTTTCATGATAAGATATAATATTCATTGCGAAGTTTCATGTATTCCTCGTATTAACTTCTAATGAATTTAAATGCGACACTTCCTTGCTAGGAAATAGCGTTTGCAGATGTCTACGTATCGTAGCAATAGAGTTCTAATGCTTCTCAAAACGCAATATCGCATCTCATTTCTATGTTTCATGAAGTGATATAATATTCAATGCGAAGTGTTGTGTATACCTCGTCTACACTTTAAAAGAATTTAAATGCCACAAATCCTTGATAGGAAAAGCGATTCCAGATGTCTACGTTTCGAAACAATAAAGTTCTAATGCTTCTTAAAACGCGATATCGCATCTCATTTCTACGTTTCATGATGTGATATAATATTCATTGCGACGTGTTATGTATACCTCTTCTACACTTCAAAACAATGTATATGCCATACTTATTTGCTAGGATATAGCGTTTCCAGATAACTACGTATCGAAGCAATGGAGTTCTAATGCTTCTAAAAACGCGATATCGCACCTCATTTCGATGTTTCATGATAAGATATAACTTTCATTGCGAAGTGTTATGTATACCTCGTCTACACTTTCAAAGAACGTAAATGCCGCAATACCTTGCATGGAAATGCCTTTCCAGATGTCTACGTACCGAGGCAATAGAGTTCTAATGCTTCTTAAAACGCGATATCGCATTTCATTTCTATGTTTCATGATAGGATATAATATTCATAGCGTAGTGTAATGAATACCTCATCTACACTTCAAAAGAATGTAAATGCCGCACTTCATTGCTGGGAAATGCGTTTCCAGATGTCTGCGTATCGAAGCAATAGAGTTCTAATGTATCATAAAACGCGATATCGCATCTCATTTCTATGTTTCATGATGAGATATAATATTCATTGCGAAGTGTTATGTATAGCTCGGCTACACTTCAAAAGATTGTAAATGCCACACATCATTGCTAGGAAATGCGTTTCCAGATGTCTACGTTTCGAAAGAATAGAGTTCTAATGCTACTTAAAACGCGATGTCGCATCTCATTTCTACGTTCCATGATATGATATAATATTCATTGCGAAGTGTCACTTATACCTCGCATACACTTCAAGTGAATGTAAATGCGACACTTCCTTCCTAGGAAATTATGTTTCCAGATGTCTACGTATCGAAGCAATGGAGTTCTAATGCTTCTCATAACGCGATATCGCATCTCACTTCTATGTTTCGTAAATAAGATATAACAATCATTGTGGAGTGTTATGTACACTTCGTATTCACCTCAAAAGAATGTAAATGCGACAATTCCTTGCTAGGAACTAGCGTTTGCAGATGTCTACGTGTTCGTAGCAACAGAGTTCTAATGCTTCTTAAATCGTGATATCGCATCTCATTTCTATGTTTCATGATAAGATATAATATTAATTGCGAAGTGTTATGTATTCCTGGTCTACACTTCAAATGAATGTAAATGCGACACTTGCTTTCTAGGAAATTACGTTTCCAAATGGTACGTATTGAAGCAATAGAGTTCTAATGCTTCTTAAATCGCCATATCGCATCGCATTTCTATGTTTCATGATAAGATATAATATTCATTGCGAAGTGTCATTTATACCTCGTATTCACATCAAAAGAATGTAAATTCGACACTTCATTACTAGGAAATAGCGTTTGCAGATGTCTACGTATCGTAGCAATAGAGTTCTAATGCTTCTTAAACGCGATATCGCATCTCACTTTTATGTTTCACGAGAAGATATAATATTCATTGCGAAGTGTCATGTACACCTCGTATTCACTCCAAACGAATGTAAATGCGACACTTCCATGCAAGGAAATAGCGTTTGCATATATCTCCGCATCGAGGCAATAGGGTTCTAATGCTTCTTGAAACGCGATATCGCATCTCTCTTCTATGTTTCATGATAAGATATAATATTCATTGCGAAGTGTCATGTATACCTCGTATTCAATTCAAAGGAATGTAAATGCGACTATGCTTGCTAGGAAATAGCGTTTGCAGATGTCTACGTATCGTAGCAATAGGGTCCTAATGCTTCCTAAAACGCGATATCACATCACATTTCTATGTTTCATGATGAGATATAACATCATTACGAAGTTTCATGTATTCCTCGTATTCACTTCAAATGAATGTAAATGCGACACTTCCTTGCTAGGAAATAGCGTTTGCAGGTGTCTCCGTATCGAAGCAATAGAGTTCTACTACATCCTAAAACGCGATATCACATCACATTTCTATGTTTCGTGATGAGATATAACATTCATTGCGAAGTTTCATGTATTCCTCGTATTCACTTCAAATGAATGTAAATGCGACACTTCCTTGCTAGGAAATAGCGTTTGCAGATATCTACGTATCGAAGCAATAGAGTTCTAATGCTTCTTGAAAGGGGATATCGCATCTCATTTCTATGTTTCATGATAAGATATAATATTAATTGCGATGTGTCATGTATACCTTGTATTCACTTCAGAAGAATGTAAATGCGACACTTCCTTGCTAGGAAATAGCGTTTGCAGATGTCTACGTATAGCAGAAACAGTGTTCTACTAATGCTTCTCGAAACGCGATATCGCATCTGATTTCTATGTTTCATGATAAGATATAATATTCAATGCGAACTTTTATGTATTCCTGTTCAACACATCAAATGAATGTAAATGCGAAACTTCATTCCTAGGAAATAGCACTGCAGGTGTCTACGTATCGCAGCAATATAGTTTTAATAATACTTAAAACGCGATATCGCACCTCATTTCTATGTTTCATGATAAGATATAATATTAATTGCGAAGTGTCACTTATACCTCGCATACACTTCAAATGAATGCAAATGCGACACTTCATGGCTTGGAAATAGCGTTTGCAGATGTCTACGTATCGAAGCAATAGGGTTCTAATGCTTCTTAAAACGGGATATGGCATCTCATTTCTATGTTTGCTGATAAGATATAATATTCAATGCGAAGTGTCACGTATTCCTCGCATACACTTCAAATGAATGTAAATGCGACACTACCTTGCTAGGAAATTGCGTTTCCAGATATCTGCGTATAGACGCAATAGAGTTCTAATGCTTCTTACATCGCGATATCGCATCTGATTTCTATGTTTCGTGATAAGGTATAATATTCATCGTGGAGTGTTATGTATACCTCGTATTCACTTCAAAAGAATGTAAATGCGACACTTCCTTGCTAGGAAGTAGCGTTTGCAGATGTCTACGTATCGAAGCAATAGAGTTCTAATGCTTTTTAAATCGCTATATCGTATCTCATTTCTATCTTTCATGATAAGATATAATATTCATTGCGAATTGTTATGTATTCCTCGCATACACGTCAAATGAATGTAATATGCGACACTTCCGTGCTAGGAAATAGCGTTTGCAGATATCTACGTATCGAAGCAATAGAGTTCAAGTGCATCTTAAAACGCGATATCGCATCTCATATCTATTTCTTACGATAAGATATAATATTCATTGGGAAGTGTTATGTGTTCCTCGTCTACACTTCAAATGAATGTAAATGCGACATTTCCTTTCTAGGAAATTACGTTTCCAGATCTCTACGTATCGAAGCAATAGAGTTCTAATGCTTCCTAAAACGCGACATTGCATCTCATTTGTATGTCTCCTGATAAGATATATTATTCATTGCGAAGTGTTATGTATTTCTCGTCTACACTTCAAATGAATGTAAATGCGACACTTCCTTGCTAGGAAATAGCGTCTGCAGACGTCTAAGTATCGTAGCAATCGTGTGCTAAAGCTTCTTATGACGCGATATCGCATCTCATTTCTATGTCTCATGATAAGTTATAATATCCATTACGAAGTGTTATATATTCCTCTTCTACACTTCAAATGAATGTAAATGCGACACTTCCTTTCTTGGAAATTACGTTTTCAGATGTCTACATATCGAAGCAATAGAGTACTAATGCTTCTTAAATCGCGATATCGCATCTCATTCCTATGTTTCGAGATAAGATATAATATCCATTGTGGAGTGTTATATATACCTCGTATTCACTTCAAAAGAATGTAAATGCGACACTTCCTTGCTAGGAAATAGCGTCTGTAGATATCTACGTATCGAAGCAATGGAGTTCTAATGCTTCTTAAAACGCCATATGGCATCTCATTTCTATGATTTATGATAAGATATAATATTCATTGCGGAGTGTCATGTGTAACTCGTATTCACTTCAAAGGAACGTAAATGCGACACTTCCCTGCTAGGAAGTAGCGCTTGCAGATGTCTACGTATCGAAGCAATAGAGTACTAAAGCTTCTTTAATCGCGATATCGCATATCATTTCCATGTTTCATGATATGATATAATATTCATTGCGAAGTGTCATGTATACCTGGCACACACTTCAAATGAATGTAAATGCGACACTTCTTTCTAGAAAATTACGTTACCAGATATCTACGTATCGAAGCAATAGAGTTCTAATGCTTCATAAAACGCGATATCGCCACTCATTTCTATGTTTCATGATAGGATATAATATTCATTACGAAGTGTTATGTATTTCACGTCTACACTTCAAATGAATGTAAATGCGGCACCTCCTTGCTAGGAAATAGCGTTTGCAGATTTCTACGTATCGAAGCCATAGAGTTCTAATGCTTCTTACATCGCGATATTGCATCTCATTTCTATGTTTCGTGATAAGGTATAATATTCATTGTGGAGTGTTATGTATACCTCGTATTCACTTCAAAAGAATGTAAATGCGACACTTCCTTGCTAGGAAATAGCGCTTGCAGATGTCTACGTATCCTAGCTTCAGTGCTCCAATGCTTCTCAAAACGCGATATCGCATCTCATTTCTATGTTTCATGATAAGGAATAATATTCATTTCGAAGTGTCATGTATACCTCGTATTCACTTCAAAAGAATGTAAATGCGACACTTCCTTGCTAGGAAATAGCGTTTGCAGATGACTACGTATCGCAGCAATAGTGTTCTAATGCCTCATAAAACGTGATATCGCATCACATTTCTATGTTTCATGATAAGGAATAATATTCATTTCGAAGTGTCATGTATACCTCGTATTCACTTCAAAAGAATGTAAATGCGACACTTCCTTGCTAGGAAATAGCGTTTGCAGATGACTACGTATCGCAGCAATAGTGTTCTAATGCTTCTTAAAACGCGATATTGCATCTCATTTCTATGATTCACGATAATATATAATATTCACTGCGAAGTGTTATGTATACCTCGAATTCACTTCAAAAGAATGTGAATGCGACACTTCTTTGCTAGGAAATAGCATGGCAGATGTCTACGTATCGTAGCAATAGAGTTCTAATGCTTCCCAAAACGCGATATCGCATCTCATTTCTATGTCTCATGATAAGATATAATATTCATTGCGAAGTGTTATGTATTCTTCGTCTACACCTCAAACGAAGGTAAATGCGACACTTCGTTGCTAGGAAATAGCGTTGGCAGATGTCTACGTATCAAAGAAATAGGGTTCTAATGCTCCTTAAATCGCGATATCGCATCTCATCTCTATGGTTCGTGATAAGATATAATATTCATTGTGCATTATTATGTATACCTCGTATTCACTTCAGAAGAATGTGAACGCGACACTTCCTTCCTTGGAAATAGCGTTTGCAGATGTATACGTATCGTAGAAGTGGAGTTCTAATGCTTCTCAAAACGCGATATCGCATCTCATTTCTATGTTGCATAATAAGATATAACATTCATTGTGCAGAGTCATGTATTCCTCGTCTTCACTTCAAATGAATGTAAATGCGGCACTTCCTTGCTAGGAAATAGCGTTTGCAGATGTCTACGTATCGAAGCAATAGAGTTCTAATGCTTCTTGAAACGGGATATCGCATCTCACTTCTATGATTCATGATAAGATATAATATTCATTGCGAAGTGGTATGATTACCTCGTATTCACTTCAAAAGAATGTAAATGCGACACTTCCTTGCTAGGAAATAGCGTTTGCAGATGTCTACGTATCGTAGCAAGCTTGATATAATGCTTATTGATTCGAGATAACGCATCTCATTTCTATGTTTCATGATAACATATAATATACATTGCGAAGTGTTATGTATACCTCGCATACACTTCAAATGAATGTAAATGCCACACTTCCTTGCTAGGAAATAGCGATTGCAGATGTCTACGTATTGAAGCAATAGAGTTCTAACGCTTTTTGAAACGGGATGTCGCATCTCATTTCTATGTTTCATGATAAGATATAATATTAATTGCGAAGTGTCATGTATACCTCGTATTCACTCGAAATGAATGCAAGTGCGACACCTCCTTGCTAGGAAGTAACGTGTGCAGATGTCTACGTATCGTAGCAAGCGTGTTATAATGCTTCTTAAAACGAGATATCGCATCTCATTTCTATGTTTCATGATAAGATATAATAATAATTGCGATGTGTCATGTATACCTTGTATTCACTTCAGAAAAATGTAAATGCGTCACTTCCTTGCTAGGAAATAGCGTTTGCAGATGTCTACGTATCGTAGCAATAGGGTCCTAATGCTTCCTAAAACGCGATATCACATCACATTTCTATGTTTCGTGATGAGATATAACATTCATTGCGAAGTTTCATGTATTCCTCGTATTCACTTCAAATGAATGTAAATGCGACACTTCCTTGCTAGGAAATAGCGTTTGCAGATATCTACGTATCGAAGCAATAGAGTTCTAATGCTTCTTGAAAGGGGATATCGCATCTCATTTCTATGTTTCATGATAAGATATAATATTAATTGCGATGTGTCATGTATACCTTGTATTCACTTCAGAAGAATGTAAATGCGACACTTCCTTGCTAGGAAATAGCGTTTGCAGATGTCTCCGTATCGAAGCAATAGAGTTCTAGTGCTTCTCAAAACGCGATATCGCATCCCATTTCTATGTTTCATGATAAGATATAATATTCATTGCGAAGTGTCATGTATACCTCGTACTCCCTTCAGAAGAATGTAAATGCGACACATCCTTGCTAGGAAGTAGCGTTTTCAGATGTCTACGCATCGAAGCAATAGAGTTCTAATGCTTCTTTAATCGAGATATCGCATCTTATTTCGATGTTTTATGATAAGATATAATATTCATTGTGCAGTGTTAGGTATACATCGCATGCACTTCAAATGAATGTAACTGCGACACTTCCTTGCTAGGATATAGCGATGGCAGATGTCTACGTATCGAAGCAACAGTGTTATAATGCTTCTTAAAACGAGATATCGCATCTCATTTCTATCTTTTACGATAAGATATAATATTCTTTGCTGAGTGTCATGTGTACCTCGTATTCCTTTCAAAAGATTGTAAATGTGACACTTCCTTGCTAGGAAGTAGCGTTTGCAGATGTCTGCGTATCGATCCAATAGAGTTCAAATGCATCTTAAAACACGATATCGCATCTCATTCCTATGTCTCATGATAAGATATAATATTCATTGTGGAGTGTTATGTATACCCCGTATTCCCTTCAAATGAATGTAAATGCGACACTTCCTTGCTAGGAAATAGCGTTTGCAGATGTCTACGTATAGCAGAAACAGTGTTCAAATGCTTCTCGAAACGCGATATCGCATCTGATTTCTATGTTTCATGATAAGATATAATATTCAATGCGAAGTTTTATGTATTCCTGTTCAACACATCAAATGAATGTTAATGCGAAACTTCATTCCTAGGAAATAGCACTGCAGGTGTCTACGTATCGCAGCAATATAGTTTTAATAATACTTAAAACGCGATATCGCACCTCATTTCTATGTTTCATGATAAGATATAATATTAATTGCGAAGTGTCACTTATACCTCGCATACACTTCAAATGAATGCAAATGCGACACTTCATGGCTTGGAAATAGCGTTTGCAGATGTCTACGTATCGAAGCAATAGGGTTCTAATGCTTCTTAAAACGGGATATGGCATCTCATTTCTATGTTTGCTGATAAGATATAATATTCAATGCGAAGTGTCACGTATTCCTCGCATACACTTCAAATGAATGTAAATGCGACACTACCTTGCTAGGAAATTGCAGATATCTGCGTATAGATGCAATAGAGTTCTAATGCTTCTTACATCGCGATATCGCATCTGATTTCTATGTTTCGTGATAAGGTATAATATTCATCGTGGAGTGTTATGTATACCTCGTATTCACTTCAAAAGAATGTAAATGCGACACTTCCTTGCTAGGAAGTAGCGTTTGCAGATGTCTACGTATCGAAGCAATAGAGTTCTAATGCTTTTTAAATCGCTATATCGTATCTCATTTCTATCTTTCATGATAAGATATAATATTCATTGCGAATTGTTATGTATTCCTCGCATACACGTCAAATGAATGTAATATGCGACACTTCCTTGCTAGGAAATAGCGTTTGCAGATATCTACGTATCGAAGCAATAGAGTTCAAGTGCATCTTAAAACGCGATATCGCATCACATTTCTATGTTTCATGTTAGGATGTAATATTCATTGCGAAGTGCCACTTATGCCTCGCATACACTTCAAGTGAATGTAAATGCGACACTTCCTTGCTAGGAAGTAGCGTTTGCACATGTCTACGTATCGAAGAAGTAGAGTTCTATTGTCCCTTAAGTCGCGATATCGCATCTCATTTCTATATTTCATGATAACATATAATATTCATTGTGCAGTGTCATGTTTATCTCGTCTACACTTCAAGCGAATGTAAATGCGGCACTTCCCTGTTAGGAAATAGCGTTTGGAGATGTCTAGGTATCGAAGCAATAGAGTTCTAATGCTGCTTAAATCGCGATATCGCATCTCATTTCTATGTTTCATGATAAGATATAATATTCATTGTACAGTGTTATGTATACCTCGTATTCACTTCAAAAGAATGATAAAGCGTCACTTCCTTGTTAGGAAATAGCGTTTGCAGATGTCTATGTATCGTAGCAATGGAGTTCTAATTCTTCTTAAAACGCGATATCGCATCTCATTTCTAAGTTTCATGATAAGATACAATATTCATTGCGAAGTGTCATGTATACCTCGCTTTCACTTCAAAACAATGTAAATGCGACACTTCCTTGCTAGGAAATAGCGTTTGCAGATGTTTACGTATCGAAGCAATATATTTCTAATGCTTCTAAAGTCGCGATATCGCATCTCATTTCTATGTTTCATGATAAGATATAATATTTATTGTGCAGTGTTATGTATATCTCGTCTACACTTCAAAAGAATGTAAATGCGACACTTCCTAGCTAGGAAATGGCGTTTGCAGATGTCTACGTATCGAAGCAATAGAGATCTACTACTTCTTAAATCGCCATATCGCGTCTCATTTCTATGTTTCATAATAAGATATAATATTCGATGTGGTGTGTCACGTATACCTCGTATTCACTTCAAAAGAATGTGAATGCGACGCTTCCTTGCTAGGAAATAGCGTTTGCAGATATCTACGTATCGTAGCAATATAGGTCTAATGCTTCTTAAAACGCGATATCGCATCTTATTTCTATGTCTCATGATAAGATATAATATTCATTGCGAATTGTCATGTATACCTCATATTCACTGCAAAAGAATGTAAATGCGGAACTTCCTTGCTAGGAAGTAGCGTTTGCAGACGTCTACGTATCGAAGCAATAGAGCTTTAATGCTTCTTAAAACGCGACATCGAATCTCACTTCTATGTTTCGTAATAAGATATAATAATCATTTGGAGTGTCATGTATACCTCGTATTCACTTCAAAAGAATGCAAATGCGACACTACCATGCTAGGAAATATCGTTTGCTGATGTCTACGTATCGTAGCAAAAGTGTTCTAACGCTTCTTAATACGAGATATCGCATCTCATTTCTATGTTTCATGATAGGATCTAATATTCATTGCGAAGTGACATGCATACCTCGTATTCACTTCAAAAGAATGTAAATGCGACACTTCCTTGCTGGGAAATAGCGTTCGCAGATCTCTACGTATCGTAGCATTGGAGTTCTAAAGCTTCTCAAAGCGGGATATTGCATCTCATTTCTATGTTTCATGGTAAGATGTTATATTCATTGCGAAATGTCTTGTATACCTCGCATACACTTCAAATGAATGTAAATGCGACACTTCCTTCCTAGGAAATAGCGTTTCCAGATGTCTACGTATCGAAACAATAGAGTTCTAATGCTTCTTAAATCGGGATAAGGCATCTCATTTCTCTGCTTCATGATAAAATATAACATTCATTGCGAAGTGTCATGTACACCTCGTATTCACTACAAAAGAGTGTAAATGCGACACTTCCCTCCTAGGAAATAGCGTTTGCGGATGTCTAAATATCGAAGCAACAGAGTTCTAATGCTTCTTAAAAAGAGATAACGCATCACAATTCTATGTTTCATGATAAGATTTAATATTCATTGTGGTGTGATATGTATACCTCGTATTCACTTCAAAACAATGCGAATGCGACACTTCGTTGCTAGGAAATAGCGTTTGCAGATGTCTACATATCGTAGCAATATAGTTCTAATGCTTGTAAAAATTCGATATCGCATCCCATTTCTATGTTTCGTGATAAGGTATAATACTCATTGCGGAGTGTTATGTATACCTCGTATGCACGTCAAAAGAATGTAAATGCGACACTTCCCTGCTAGGAAATAGCGTTTCCAGATGTCTACGTATCGAAACAATAGAGTTCTAATTCTTCTTAAAACGAGATATCGCATCTCATTCCTATGTTTCATGATATGATATAATATTCCATGCGATTGGTTATGTATATCTCGTCTACACTTAAAAAGAATGTAAATGCGACACTTCCTTGCTAGGAAATAGCGTTTGCAGATGTCTACGTATCGTAGCATTAGTGTTCTAATGCTTCACAAAACGCGATATCGCATCTCTTTTCTATGTTTCATGATAAGATATAATATTCATTGTGAAGTGTTATGTATACCTCGTATTCATTTCAAAAGAATGTAAATGCGACACTTCCTTGCTAGGAAATAGCTTTTGCAGATGTCTACGTATCGTAGCAATAGGGTTCTAATGCTTCTTAAATCTCGATATCGCATCTCATTTCTATGTCTCATGACAAGATATAGTAGTCATTGCGAAGTGTCATGTGTACCTCGCATACACTTAAAATGAATGTAAATGCGACACTTCCTTGCTAGGAAATAGCGTTGGCAGATGTCTACGTATCGGGGGAATAGAATTCTAATGCTTCTTAAAACGAGATATCGCATCTCAATTCTATGTTGCTTGATAAGATATAATTAACATTACGTAGTGTCATGTATACCTCGTATTCACTTCAAAAGGATGTATATGCGACACTCCCTTGCTAGGAAGTGGCATTTGCAGATATCTACGTATCGTAGCATTGGAGTTCTAATGCTTCTCAAAACGCGATATTGCATCTCATTTCTATGTTTCATGGTAGGATGTAATATTCATTGCGAAATGTCTTGTATACCTCGCATACACTTCAAATGAATGTAAATGCGGCACTTCCTTGCTAGGAAATAGCGTTTGCAGATGTCTACGTATCGAAGCAATAGAGTTCTAATGCTTCTTGAAACGGGATATCGCATCTCACTTCTATGATTCATGATAAGATATAATATTCATTGCGAAGTGGTATGATTACCTCGTATTCACTTCAAAAGAATGTAAATGCGACACTTCCTTGCTAGGAAATAGCGTTTGCAGATGTCTACGTATCGTAGCAAGCTTGATATAATGCTTATTGATTCGAGATAACGCATCTCATTTCTATGTTTCATGATAACATATAATATACATTGCGAAGTGTTATGTATACCTCGCATACACTTCAAATGAATGTAAATGCCACACTTCCTTGCTAGGAAATAGCGATTGCAGATGTCTACGTATTGAAGCAATAGAGTTCTAACGCTTTTTGAAACGGGATGTCGCATCTCATTTCTATGTTTCATGATAAGATATAATATTAATTGCGAAGTGTCATGTATACCTCGTATTCACTCGAAATGAATGCAAGTGCGACACCTCCTTGCTAGGAAGTAACGTGTGCAGATGTCTACGTATCGTAGCAAGCGTGTTATAATGCTTCTTAAAACGAGATATCGCATCTCATTTCTATGTTTCATGATAAGATATAATAATAATTGCGATGTGTCATGTATACCTTGTATTCACTTCAGAAAAATGTAAATGCGTCACTTCCTTGCTAGGAAATAGCGTTTGCAGATGTCTACGTATCGTAGCAATAGGGTCCTAATGCTTCCTAAAACGCGATATCACATCACATTTCTATGTTTCGTGATGAGATATAACATTCATTGCGAAGTTTCATGTATTCCTCGTATTCACTTCAAATGAATGTAAATGCGACACTTCCTTGCTAGGAAATAGCGTTTGCAGATATCTACGTATCGAAGCAATAGAGTTCTAATGCTTCTTGAAAGGGGATATCGCATCTCATTTCTATGTTTCATGATAAGATATAATATTAATTGCGATGTGTCATGTATACCTTGTATTCACTTCAGAAGAATGTAAATGCGACACTTCCTTGCTAGGAAATAGCGTTTGCAGATGTCTCCGTATCGAAGCAATAGAGTTCTAGTGCTTCTCAAAACGCGATATCGCATCCCATTTCTATGTTTCATGATAAGATATAATATTCATTGCGAAGTGTCATGTATACCTCGTACTCCCTTCAGAAGAATGTAAATGCGACACATCCTTGCTAGGAAGTAGCGTTTTCAGATGTCTACGCATCGAAGCAATAGAGTTCTAATGCTTCTTTAATCGAGATATCGCATCTTATTTCGATGTTTTATGATAAGATATAATATTCATTGTGCAGTGTTAGGTATACATCGCATGCACTTCAAATGAATGTAACTGCGACACTTCCTTGCTAGGATATAGCGATGGCAGATGTCTACGTATCGAAGCAACAGTGTTATAATGCTTCTTAAAACGAGATATCGCATCTCATTTCTATCTTTTACGATAAGATATAATATTCTTTGCTGAGTGTCATGTGTACCTCGTATTCCTTTCAAAAGATTGTAAATGTGACACTTCCTTGCTAGGAAGTAGCGTTTGCAGATGTCTGCGTATCGATCCAATAGAGTTCAAATGCATCTTAAAACACGATATCGCATCTCATTCCTATGTCTCATGATAAGATATAATATTCATTGTGGAGTGTTATGTATACCCCGTATTCCCTTCAAATGAATGTAAATGCGACACTTCCTTGCTAGGAAATAGCGTTTGCAGATGTCTACGTATAGCAGAAACAGTGTTCAAATGCTTCTCGAAACGCGATATCGCATCTGATTTCTATGTTTCATGATAAGATATAATATTCAATGCGAAGTTTTATGTATTCCTGTTCAACACATCAAATGAATGTTAATGCGAAACTTCATTCCTAGGAAATAGCACTGCAGGTGTCTACGTATCGCAGCAATATAGTTTTAATAATACTTAAAACGCGATATCGCACCTCATTTCTATGTTTCATGATAAGATATAATATTAATTGCGAAGTGTCACTTATACCTCGCATACACTTCAAATGAATGCAAATGCGACACTTCATGGCTTGGAAATAGCGTTTGCAGATGTCTACGTATCGAAGCAATAGGGTTCTAATGCTTCTTAAAACGGGATATGGCATCTCATTTCTATGTTTGCTGATAAGATATAATATTCAATGCGAAGTGTCACGTATTCCTCGCATACACTTCAAATGAATGTAAATGCGACACTACCTTGCTAGGAAATTGCAGATATCTGCGTATAGATGCAATAGAGTTCTAATGCTTCTTACATCGCGATATCGCATCTGATTTCTATGTTTCGTGATAAGGTATAATATTCATCGTGGAGTGTTATGTATACCTCGTATTCACTTCAAAAGAATGTAAATGCGACACTTCCTTGCTAGGAAGTAGCGTTTGCAGATGTCTACGTATCGAAGCAATAGAGTTCTAATGCTTTTTAAATCGCTATATCGTATCTCATTTCTATCTTTCATGATAAGATATAATATTCATTGCGAATTGTTATGTATTCCTCGCATACACGTCAAATGAATGTAATATGCGACACTTCCTTGCTAGGAAATAGCGTTTGCAGATATCTACGTATCGAAGCAATAGAGTTCAAGTGCATCTTAAAACGCGATATCGCATCACATTTCTATGTTTCATGTTAGGATGTAATATTCATTGCGAAGTGCCACTTATGCCTCGCATACACTTCAAGTGAATGTAAATGCGACACTTCCTTGCTAGGAAGTAGCGTTTGCACATGTCTACGTATCGAAGAAGTAGAGTTCTATTGTCCCTTAAGTCGCGATATCGCATCTCATTTCTATATTTCATGATAACATATAATATTCATTGTGCAGTGTCATGTTTATCTCGTCTACACTTCAAGCGAATGTAAATGCGGCACTTCCCTGTTAGGAAATAGCGTTTGGAGATGTCTAGGTATCGAAGCAATAGAGTTCTAATGCTGCTTAAATCGCGATATCGCATCTCATTTCTATGTTTCATGATAAGATATAATATTCATTGTACAGTGTTATGTATACCTCGTATTCACTTCAAAAGAATGATAAAGCGTCACTTCCTTGTTAGGAAATAGCGTTTGCAGATGTCTATGTATCGTAGCAATGGAGTTCTAATTCTTCTTAAAACGCGATATCGCATCTCATTTCTAAGTTTCATGATAAGATACAATATTCATTGCGAAGTGTCATGTATACCTCGCTTTCACTTCAAAACAATGTAAATGCGACACTTCCTTGCTAGGAAATAGCGTTTGCAGATGTTTACGTATCGAAGCAATATATTTCTAATGCTTCTAAAGTCGCGATATCGCATCTCATTTCTATGTTTCATGATAAGATATAATATTTATTGTGCAGTGTTATGTATATCTCGTCTACACTTCAAAAGAATGTAAATGCGACACTTCCTAGCTAGGAAATGGCGTTTGCAGATGTCTACGTATCGAAGCAATAGAGATCTACTACTTCTTAAATCGCCATATCGCGTCTCATTTCTATGTTTCATAATAAGATATAATATTCGATGTGGTGTGTCACGTATACCTCGTATTCACTTCAAAAGAATGTGAATGCGACGCTTCCTTGCTAGGAAATAGCGTTTGCAGATATCTACGTATCGTAGCAATATAGGTCTAATGCTTCTTAAAACGCGATATCGCATCTTATTTCTATGTCTCATGATAAGATATAATATTCATTGCGAATTGTCATGTATACCTCATATTCACTGCAAAAGAATGTAAATGCGGAACTTCCTTGCTAGGAAGTAGCGTTTGCAGACGTCTACGTATCGAAGCAATAGAGCTTTAATGCTTCTTAAAACGCGACATCGAATCTCACTTCTATGTTTCGTAATAAGATATAATAATCATTTGGAGTGTCATGTATACCTCGTATTCACTTCAAAAGAATGCAAATGCGACACTACCATGCTAGGAAATATCGTTTGCTGATGTCTACGTATCGTAGCAAAAGTGTTCTAACGCTTCTTAATACGAGATATCGCATCTCATTTCTATGTTTCATGATAGGATCTAATATTCATTGCGAAGTGACATGCATACCTCGTATTCACTTCAAAAGAATGTAAATGCGACACTTCCTTGCTGGGAAATAGCGTTCGCAGATCTCTACGTATCGTAGCATTGGAGTTCTAAAGCTTCTCAAAGCGGGATATTGCATCTCATTTCTATGTTTCATGGTAAGATGTTATATTCATTGCGAAATGTCTTGTATACCTCGCATACACTTCAAATGAATGTAAATGCGACACTTCCTTCCTAGGAAATAGCGTTTCCAGATGTCTACGTATCGAAACAATAGAGTTCTAATGCTTCTTAAATCGGGATAAGGCATCTCATTTCTCTGCTTCATGATAAAATATAACATTCATTGCGAAGTGTCATGTACACCTCGTATTCACTACAAAAGAGTGTAAATGCGACACTTCCCTCCTAGGAAATAGCGTTTGCGGATGTCTAAATATCGAAGCAACAGAGTTCTAATGCTTCTTAAAAAGAGATAACGCATCACAATTCTATGTTTCATGATAAGATTTAATATTCATTGTGGTGTGATATGTATACCTCGTATTCACTTCAAAACAATGCGAATGCGACACTTCGTTGCTAGGAAATAGCGTTTGCAGATGTCTACATATCGTAGCAATATAGTTCTAATGCTTGTAAAAATTCGATATCGCATCCCATTTCTATGTTTCGTGATAAGGTATAATACTCATTGCGGAGTGTTATGTATACCTCGTATGCACGTCAAAAGAATGTAAATGCGACACTTCCCTGCTAGGAAATAGCGTTTCCAGATGTCTACGTATCGAAACAATAGAGTTCTAATTCTTCTTAAAACGAGATATCGCATCTCATTCCTATGTTTCATGATATGATATAATATTCCATGCGATTGGTTATGTATATCTCGTCTACACTTAAAAAGAATGTAAATGCGACACTTCCTTGCTAGGAAATAGCGTTTGCAGATGTCTACGTATCGTAGCATTAGTGTTCTAATGCTTCACAAAACGCGATATCGCATCTCTTTTCTATGTTTCATGATAAGATATAATATTCATTGTGAAGTGTTATGTATACCTCGTATTCATTTCAAAAGAATGTAAATGCGACACTTCCTTGCTAGGAAATAGCTTTTGCAGATGTCTACGTATCGTAGCAATAGGGTTCTAATGCTTCTTAAATCTCGATATCGCATCTCATTTCTATGTCTCATGACAAGATATAGTAGTCATTGCGAAGTGTCATGTGTACCTCGCATACACTTAAAATGAATGTAAATGCGACACTTCCTTGCTAGGAAATAGCGTTGGCAGATGTCTACGTATCGGGGGAATAGAATTCTAATGCTTCTTAAAACGAGATATCGCATCTCAATTCTATGTTGCTTGATAAGATATAATTAACATTACGTAGTGTCATGTATACCTCGTATTCACTTCAAAAGGATGTATATGCGACACTCCCTTGCTAGGAAGTGGCATTTGCAGATATCTACGTATCGTAGCATTGGAGTTCTAATGCTTCTCAAAACGCGATATTGCATCTCATTTCTATGTTTCATGGTAGGATGTAATATTCATTGCGAAATGTCTTGTATACCTCGCATACACTTCAAATGAATGTAAATGCGACACTTCCTTGCTAGGAAATAGCGTTGGCAGATGTCTACGTATCGAAGCAATAGAGTTCTAGTGCTTCTTAAAACGAGATATCGCATCTCTTTCCTATGTTTCATGATATGATATAATATTCTTTGCGATTGGTTATGTATATCTCGTCTACACTTAAAAAGAATGTAAATGCGACACTTCCTTCTAGGAAATAGCGTTTGCACATGTCTAGGTATCGTAGCAATAGAGTTCTAATGCTTCTTAAAAAGCGATATCGCTCCTCATTTCTATAATTCATGGTAAGATATAATATTCATTGTGAAGTGTTACGTATACCTCGTATTCACTTCAAAAGAATGTAAATGCGGCACTTCCTTGATAGTGTCACGTCCGGCGAAATAATTTTTCGTTTATCCGGAGGCTTCACGACACGAGCCTATTTATACGGTTTTCGGTCCGCGGGAACGCGTTACGACCGGGTCCGATATTTTTGGCTTACGCGACGCGGTAAAAACACTCGCGATATGATGGAAAAGCCTTACCTTTCGCTGGCTTCAGTCTCGATACGCAGGTAGAATGTGCCTCGACGGTCGTTGGTAGGTATCGATACAGCGATCGGTCGGTTAATGTTGACGGTGACTTTGATTAACTTCCAGCAAAACGGGAAACAGCGGTCTGGATGCAGAGTAGATTCAGCGAAGACTGTGGATATTGCAGAGACGTTGGCTGCAGAGGCAGGCGAATCGGCGTTGTTCGGCGTTTCGGAAAACTGTGACTGAACCGGAACGATGACGACAGGTTGCTGCGGTACGAGGACCCGGGGTGTATCTCCCAGGTATTCACGAGCAAGTGAACGAATAAAATTCTTACGACCCGCGCGTCGTGTTCCTCGCGAACCGGATCCACATTTCATTCACCCAGATTTCTGTACCTTCAGGCAATGTTCAGAAGGATAAGCGGCGGTCCGCTCTATAGCAACGTCGCAAAGCTGAGTTCTATACTCCTTCAAGGTGAAAAAACGCAACCCAATTGTTGGAAGGAACACGTCGTAGAATTTGTAGTTTAAGAATAATGTTTTAACGTAAGAACTAGTATATTATGTTTAGATTTAGTAATTATTGGAATAGGAACTAGTAGAGCTGGTAAAAGAACTTGTAGATTGGATTTAGTAACTAAAGTAAAGTATATTGTAAGTTAAAGTGTACAAAAGTGAAATTATTCTAAGTTAGAACTAGTAAAATGGAAATAGCAACGCGTAGCCTAGACCCCACATTGAGGCGGCTTGAGATGGAAGATCGATGTTAACTCTAGAAGCCCGAGGACTCGAATGTGTCTCTCGAGGCGCGTCTGGGACCTCCTCAGTTCGCGAGGCGCTACGGTCGCAGCCGCTCGTGGTAGGGTGCGCGCGGTCCAGCGAGTGGGGACTCGCGGCTCGTGGTGGGGCTAGCGGCGCGTGCCGATAGCCTGGGCGCATCTAGCGTCTAATCTTAAGAATAAGGACTTAGAATTACATGTGTGTTGTGGTGTGTTACAATTCGTGTCGAGTACTTATATCCATGAGCGTTATAGACTTATTCTAGAAATAGTATGTAGATTCAGGCAACGTAGATTCCCTGAACTGGAAAAGTACCCATTGCGGCGACGGACTGCGGCTTCTTCTCTCTGTTGGGCGGAATTCCTGATGAGAGGGCGATAGGGTTGCTCGTAGGTGCGAGCGAGACAGCGGTCCTTGCAGGTACGACTGAGTGCGTGCGGTCGTGCGCGCGCAAACTCTGCTGGTTGCCGATACTTCAGGCGAGTATTGCAGGTTGCCTGTGTCCAGGGGTCGATACTGGAGGTTCCGAGGATGCTGACGTATGTAATGGGTGGCAGGCGCTACGCCTGACGTCACACTAGGAAATAGCGTTGGCAGATGTCTACGTAACGAAGCATTAGAGTTCTAATGCATCTTAAATCGCGATATCGCATTTCATTTCTATCCCTCATGAAAAGATATAATATTCATTATGCAGTGTTATGTATATCTCGTCTACACTACAAATGAATGTAGATGCGACACTTCCTTCCCAGGAAATAGCGTTTGCGGATGCCTACGTATCGAGGCAATAGAGTTCTAATGCTTCTCAAAACGCGATATCGCATCCCATTTCTATGTTTCATGATAAGATATAATATTCATTGCGAAGCGTCATGAATACCTCGTATTCACTTCAAAAGAATGTAAATGCGACACTTCTTTGCTAGGAAGTAGCGTTTGCAGATATCTACGTATCGAAGCATTAGATTTCTAATGCATCTTAAATCGCGATAATGCATCTCATTTCTATGTTTCACGATAAGATATAATATTCATTCTGCAGTGTTATGTAGACCTCGTATTCACTACAAAAGAATGTAAATAGGACACTTCCTTGCTAGGAAATAATTTCTGCAGATGTCTACGTATCGTAGCATTAGTGTTCTAGTGCTTCTCAAAACGCGATATCGCATCTCATTTCTATGTTTCATGATAATATATAATATTCATTGCGAAGTGTCATGTATACCTAGCATACACTTCAGACGAATTTAAATGCGACACTTCATTGCTAGGAAATAGCGTTTGTAAATGTCTACGTATCGTAGCACTGGAGTACTAGTGCTTCTTAAATCGCCATGTCGCATCTCATTTCTATGATTTATGGTAAGATATAATACTCATTGCGGAGTGTCATGTATACCTCGTATTCACTTCAAAAGAATGTAAATGCGACACTTCCTTGCTAGGAAATAGCGTCTGCAGATATCTACGTATCGTAGCATTAGAGTTCTAATCCTTCTTAGAACGCGATATCGCAACTCATTTCTATGTTTCATGATAAGATATAATATTCATTGCGAAGTGTCTTGAATACCTCGCATACACTTCAAATGAATGTAAATGCGACACTTCCTTGCTAGGAAATAGCGTCTGCAGATGTCTACGTATCGCAGCATTAGAGTTCTAATCCTTCTTAGAACGCGATATCGCAACTCATTTCTATGTTTCATGATAAGATTTAATATTCATTGTGGAGTGTTATGTATACCTCCTATTCACTTCAGAGGAATGTAAATGCGACACTTCCTTGCTAGGAAATAGCGTCTGCAGATATCTACGTATCGTAGCAATAGAGTTCTAATGCTGCTTAAAACGCGATATCGCATCTCATATCTATGTATCATGATATGATATAATATTCATTGCGAAGTGTTATGTGTTCCTCGTCTACACATCAATTGAATGTAAGTGCGACACTTCCTTGCTAGGAAATAGTGTTTGCAGATGTCTACATATCGTAGCAATAGACTTCTAATCTTTCTTAAAACGCGATATCGCATCTCATTTCTATGTTTCATGATGAGATATAATATTCATTGCGAAATGTCACTTATACCTCGCATACACTTCAAATGAATGTAAATGCGACTGTTCCTTCCTAGGAAATAGCGTTTGTAGATGTCTACGTACCGAAGCAATAGAGTTCTAATGCTTCTTCAAACGGGATATCGCATCTCATTTCTACGCTTCATGATAAGATACAATATTCATTACGAACTGTCATGTATACCTCGTATTTATTTCAAAAGAATGTAAATGCGACACTTCCTTACTATTGAATGGCGTTTGCAGATGTCTACGTATCGTAGCAATAGAGTTCTAATGCTTCTTAAAAAGCGATATCGCTTCACATTTCTATGTTTCATGATGAGATATAATATTCATTCCGAAATGTCACTTATACCTCGCATACACTTCAAATGAATGTAAATGCGACACTTCCTTGCTAGGAAATAGCGTTTGCAGATGTCTACGTATCTAAGCAATAGAGTTCTATTGCGTCTTAAATCGCGATATCGCATCTCATTTCTATGTTTCATGATAAGATATAATATTCATTAGGAAGTGTCATGTATACCTCGCATACACTTCAAATGAATGTAAATGCGATACTTCCGTGCGAGGAAATAGCGTTTGCAGATATCTACGTATCGAAGCAGCAGAGTTCTAATGCTTCTTAAAACGAGATATCGCATCCCATTTCTATGTTTCATGATAAAATAGAATATTCATCGTGCAGTGTTATGTATACCTCGTATTCACCTCAATAGAATATAAATGCGACACTTCCTTGCTAGGAAATAGCGATGGCAGATGTCTACGTATCGAAGCAATAGTGTTCTAATGCTTCATAAATCGTCATAACGCATCTCGTTTCTATGGTTCATGATAAGATATAATATTCATTGTGCAGTGTTATCTATACCCCGTATTCACTTCAAAAGAATGTAAATACGATACTTCCTTGCTAGGAAATAGCGTTTGCAGATGTCTACGTATCGAAGCAATAATGTTCTAATGCTTCTTAAATCGTCATATGGCATCTCATTTCTATGTTTCATGATAAGATATAATATTCATTGTGCAGTGTTATGTATACCCAGTATTCACATCAATAGAATGTAAATACGACACATCCTTGCTAGGAAATAGCGTTTGCAGATGTCTACATATCGTAGCAATAGAGTCCTAATACTTCTTGAAACACGATATCGCATCTCATTTCTATGTTTCATTATAAGAAATAATACTCATTGTGGAGTGTTATGTGTTCCTCGTCTACACTTCAAAAGATTGTAAATGCGACACATCCCTGTTAGGAAATAGCGTTTGCATATGTCTACGTATCGAAGCAATAGAGATCTAAAGCTTCCCAAAATGCAATATCGCATCACATTTCTATGTTTCATGATAAGAAATAATATTCATTGTGGAGTGTTATGTGTTCCTTGTCTACACTTCAAAAGAATGTAAATGCGACACATCCTTGCTAGGAAATAGCGTTTGCATATGTCTACGTATCGAAGCAATAGAGTTCTGATGCTACTTAAAACGCGATATCGCATCCCATTTCTATGTTTCATTATAAGATATAATATTCATTGCGAGGTGTCATGTATACCTCGCGTACACTTCAAATGAATGTAAATGCGACACTTCCTTGCTAGGAGATAGCGTTTGCAGATGTCTACGTATCTAAGCAATAGAGTTCTATTGCGTCTTAAATCGCGATATCGCATCTCATTTCTATGTTTCATGATAAGATATAATATTCATTGCGAAGTGTCATGAATACCTCGTACTCACTTCAAAGGAATGTAAACGCGACACTTCTTTGCTAGGAAATAGCGTTTCCAGATGTCTACGTATCGAAAAAATATAGTTCTAAAGCGATATCGCATCTCATATACATGTTTCATGATAAGATATAATATTCACTGCGAAGTTACATGTACACCTCGTATTCAATTCAAAAGAATGTAAATGCGACACTTCCTTGCTAGGAAATAGCGTTTGCAAATGTCTACGTATCGTAGCAATAGAGTTCTAACGATTCTAAATTCGCTATATCGCATCCCATTTCTATGTTTCATGATAAGATATAATAGTCATTGCGAAGTGTCATGTATACCACGTATTCACTTCAAAAGAATGTAAATGCGACACTTCATTGCTAGGAGGTAGCGTTTGCAGATGTCTACTTATCGGTGCCATAGTGTTCTTATGCTTCTTGAAACGCGATATCGCATCACATTTCTATGCTTCATGATAAGGTATAATATTCATTGCGAAGTGTCATGTATACCTCGTATTCACTTCTAAAGAATGTAAATGCGACACTTCCTTGCTAGGAAATAGCGTTTCTAGATGTCTACGTATCGAAACAATACAGTTCTCATGCTTCGTAAAACGAGATGTCGCATCTCATTTCTAAGTTTCGTGATAAGATATAATATTCATTGCGAAGTGTATTGTATACCTCGTATTCACTTTAAAAGAATGTATATGCGACACTTCCTTTCCAGGAAATAGCGTTTGCCCAAGTATACGTATCGTAGCAATGAAGTTCTAATGCTTCTAAAAACGAGATATCGCATCTCATTTCTATGTTTCATGATAAGATATAAACTTCTTTGCGAAGTGTCATGTATACCTCGTATTCACTTCAATTGTATGTAAATGCGACACATTCCTTCTAGGTAGTAGCGTTTCCAGATGTCTACGTATCGAAGCAATAGGGTTCTAATGCTTCTTAATACGAGATATCGCATCTCATTTCTATGTTTCATGATAAGATATAATATTCACTGCAAAGTGTCATGTATTCACACTTCAGAAGAATGTAAATGCGACACTTTCTTGCAAGGAATGAGCGTTTGCAGATGTCTACGTATCGAAGCGATAGAGTTCTAATGCATCTTAAAACGCGATATAGCACCTCATTTCTATGTCTCATGATAAGATACAATATTCATTGCGAAGTGTATTGTATACCTCGTATTCACTTCACGATGGTAAGTGCGACTCTTCCTTGCAAGGAAATAGCGTTTCCACATATCTACGTATCGTAGCAATAGAGTTCTAATGCTTCTTAAAACGAGATATCGCATCTTCTTTCTATGTATCATGATAAGATATAATATTCATTGCAAAGTGTCATGTATACCTCGTCTACACTTCAAATGAATGTAAATGCGACACTTCTATGCTAAGAAATAGCGTTTGCATATGTCTACGTATCGTAGCAATAAAGTTCTAATGCTTCTTAAATCGCGATATCGCATTTCATCTCTATGTTTCGTGATAAGGTATAATATTCATTGTGGAGTGTTATGTATGCCCCATATACACTTCAAAAGAATGTAAATGCGACACTCTCAGGATATTAAATAGCGTTTGCAGATGTCTACGTATCGAAACGACAGAGTTATAATGCTCCTTAGAACGAGAGTACGCCTCTCACTTCTATGATTCATTATAAGATATAATATTCATTGCGAAATGTCATGTATACCTCGTATTCAAGGGAATGTAAATGGGACACTTCCTTGCTATTAAATAGCGTTTGCAGATGTCTACGTATCGAAGTAATAGAGTTCTAATGCTTCTTAAAACATGATATCGCATATCATTTCTATGTTTCATTATAAGATATAATATTCATTAAGAAGTGCCACTTATACCTCCCATGCACTTAAAATGAATGTAAGTGCGACACTTCATTGCTAGGAAATAGCGTCTCCAGATGTCTCCGTATCGCAGCAATAGGTTTCTAATGCTTCTTAAATCGCGATATCGCATTTCATCTCAATGTATCATGATAAGATATAATATTCATTGCGAAGTGTTATGTATACATCGCATACACTTCAAATGTATGTAAATGCGGCACTTCCTTGCTAGGAAATAGCGTTTGCAGATGTCTACGTATCGTAGCAATAGAGTTCTGATGCTTCTTAAAACGCGATATCACATCACATTTCTATGTTTGATGATAAGATATAATATTCATTGCGAAGTGTCATGTATACCTCCTATTCACATCAAAAGAATGTAAACGTTACAGTTGCTTGCGAGGAAGTAGCGTTTGCAGATGTCTACGTATCGAAGCAATAGAGTTCTAATGCTTCTTAAAACGCGATATCGCATCTCACTTTTATGTTTCACGAGAAGATATAATATTCATTGCGAAGTGTCACTTACACGTCGCATACACTTCAAATGAATGTAAATGCGGCACTTCCTTCCTAGGAAATATCGTTTGCAGATGTCTACGTATTGTAGCAATTGATTTCTAAAGCTTCTTAAAGCGCGATATCGCATCTCATTTCTATGTCTCATGATAAGATATAATATTCATTGCGAAGTATCTTGTATACCTCGCATACACTTCAAACGAATTTAAATGCGGCACTTCATTGCTAGGAAATAGCGTTGGCAGATGTCTACGTATCGAAGCAATAGAGTTGTAATGCTTCTTAAACCGAGATATCGCATCTCATTTCTATGTCTCATGATAAGATATAATATTCATGGTGGAGTGTTATGTATACCTCGTATTCACTTCAAAAGAATGTAAATGCGACACTTCCTTGCTAGGTAATAGCGAATGCAGATATCTACGTATCGTAGCAATGGTGTTCTAATCCTTCTTAGAACGCGATATCGCATCTCATTTCTATGTTTCATGATAAGATATAATATTCAATGTGCAGTGTTATGTATACCTCGCATACACTTCAAATGTATGTAAATGCGACACTTCCTTGCTAGGAAATAGCGTTTGCAGATGTCTACAAATCGTAGCAATAGAGTTCTAATGCTTCTTAAAACGAGATGTCGCAACTCATTTCGATGTTTCATGATAAGATATAACATTCATTGCGAAGTGTTATGTATACCTCGCGCACACTACAAATGAATGTAAATGTGACACTTCCTTGCTAGGAAGTAGCGTTTGCAGAAGTCTACGTAAAGAAGCAATAGATTTCGAGTGCTTCTCAAAACGCGATATCGCATCTAATTTCTGTGTTTCACCATAAGATATAATATTCATTGCGAAGTGTCATGTGTACCTCGAATTCACTTCAAAAGAATGTAAATGCGACACTTCCATGCTAGGAAATAGCGACTGCAGGTGTCTACGTATCGTAGCAATAGAGTTCTAATGCTACTTAAAACGTGATATCGCATCGCACTTCTATGTTTCATGATAAGAGATAATATTTATTGCGAAGTGTCATGAGCACCTCGTATTCACTTCATAAGAATGTAAATGTGACACCTCCTGGCTAGGAAATAGCGCTTGCAGAAGCATATGTATCCTAGCAATAGGGTTCTAATTTTTCGTAAAACGCAATATCGCACTTCAATTCTATGTTTCATTGTAAGATAAAATAATCATTGCGAAGTGTCACTTATACCTCGTATTCACTTCAATAGAATGTAAATGCGACACTTCCCTGCTATTAAATAGCGTTTGCAGATGTCTACGTATCGTAGCAACAGAGTTCTGATGCTTCTCAAAACGCGATATTGCATCTCAATTCTATGTTTCATGGTAAGATTTAATATTCTTTGCGAAGTGTCATGTATACCTCGCATACACTTCAAATGAAGGTAAATGCCTCACTTCCTTAATTGGAAATAGCGTTTGCAGATGTCTTCGTATCGAAACAATAGTGTTCTAACGCTCCTTAAAACGCGATATCGCATCTCATTTATGTTTCGTGATAAGGTGTAATATCCATTGTGGAGTGCTATGTATACCTCCTATTCACTTCAAGAGATTGATAATGCGTCACTTCCTTGCTAGGAAATAGCGTTTGCAGATGTCTATGTATCGTAGCAATGGAGTTCTAATTCTTCTTAAAACGCGATATCGCATCTCATTTCTAAGTTTCATGATAAGATACAATATTCATTGCGAAGTGTCATGTATACCTCGCTTTCACTTCAAAACAATGTAAATGCGACACTTCCTTGCTAGGAAATAGCGTTTGCAGATGTTTACGTATCGAAGCAATATATTTCTAATGCTTCTAAAGTCGCGATATCGCATCTCATTTCTATGTTTCATGATAAGATATAATATTTATTGTGCAGTGTTATGTATATCTCGTCTACACTTCAAAAGAATGTAAATGCGACACTTCCTAGCTAGGAAATGGCGTTTGCAGATGTCTACGTATCGAAGCAATAGAGATCTACTACTTCTTAAATCGCCATATCGCGTCTCATTTCTATGTTTCATAATAAGATATAATATTCGATGTGGTGTGTCACGTATACCTCGTATTCACTTCAAAAGAATGTGAATGCGACGCTTCCTTGCTAGGAAATAGCGTTTGCAGATATCTACGTATCGTAGCAATATAGGTCTAATGCTTCTTAAAACGCGATATCGCATCTTATTTCTATGTCTCATGATAAGATATAATATTCATTGCGAATTGTCATGTATACCTCATATTCACTGCAAAAGAATGTAAATGCGGAACTTCCTTGCTAGGAAGTAGCGTTTGCAGACGTCTACGTATCGAAGCAATAGAGCTTTAATGCTTCTTAAAACGCGACATCGAATCTCACTTCTATGTTTCGTAATAAGATATAATAATCATTTGGAGTGTCATGTATACCTCGTATTCACTTCAAAAGAATGCAAATGCGACACTACCATGCTAGGAAATATCGTTTGCTGATGTCTACGTATCGTAGCAAAAGTGTTCTAACGCTTCTTAATACGAGATATCGCATCTCATTTCTATGTTTCATGATAGGATCTAATATTCATTGCGAAGTGACATGCATACCTCGTATTCACTTCAAAAGAATGTAAATGCGACACTTCCTTGCTGGGAAATAGCGTTCGCAGATCTCTACGTATCGTAGCATTGGAGTTCTAAAGCTTCTCAAAGCGGGATATTGCATCTCATTTCTATGTTTCATGGTAAGATGTTATATTCATTGCGAAATGTCTTGTATACCTCGCATACACTTCAAATGAATGTAAATGCGACACTTCCTTCCTAGGAAATAGCGTTTCCAGATGTCTACGTATCGAAACAATAGAGTTCTAATGCTTCTTAAATCGGGATAAGGCATCTCATTTCTCTGCTTCATGATAAAATATAACATTCATTGCGAAGTGTCATGTACACCTCGTATTCACTACAAAAGAGTGTAAATGCGACACTTCCCTCCTAGGAAATAGCGTTTGCGGATGTCTAAATATCGAAGCAACAGAGTTCTAATGCTTCTTAAAAAGAGATAACGCATCACAATTCTATGTTTCATGATAAGATTTAATATTCATTGTGGTGTGATATGTATACCTCGTATTCACTTCAAAACAATGCGAATGCGACACTTCGTTGCTAGGAAATAGCGTTTGCAGATGTCTACATATCGTAGCAATATAGTTCTAATGCTTGTAAAAATTCGATATCGCATCCCATTTCTATGTTTCGTGATAAGGTATAATACTCATTGCGGAGTGTTATGTATACCTCGTATGCACGTCAAAAGAATGTAAATGCGACACTTCCCTGCTAGGAAATAGCGTTTCCAGATGTCTACGTATCGAAACAATAGAGTTCTAATTCTTCTTAAAACGAGATATCGCATCTCATTCCTATGTTTCATGATATGATATAATATTCCATGCGATTGGTTATGTATATCTCGTCTACACTTAAAAAGAATGTAAATGCGACACTTCCTTGCTAGGAAATAGCGTTTGCAGATGTCTACGTATCGTAGCATTAGTGTTCTAATGCTTCACAAAACGCGATATCGCATCTCTTTTCTATGTTTCATGATAAGATATAATATTCATTGTGAAGTGTTATGTATACCTCGTATTCATTTCAAAAGAATGTAAATGCGACACTTCCTTGCTAGGAAATAGCTTTTGCAGATGTCTACGTATCGTAGCAATAGGGTTCTAATGCTTCTTAAATCTCGATATCGCATCTCATTTCTATGTCTCATGACAAGATATAGTAGTCATTGCGAAGTGTCATGTGTACCTCGCATACACTTAAAATGAATGTAAATGCGACACTTCCTTGCTAGGAAATAGCGTTGGCAGATGTCTACGTATCGGGGGAATAGAATTCTAATGCTTCTTAAAACGAGATATCGCATCTCAATTCTATGTTGCTTGATAAGATATAATTAACATTACGTAGTGTCATGTATACCTCGTATTCACTTCAAAAGGATGTATATGCGACACTCCCTTGCTAGGAAGTGGCATTTGCAGATATCTACGTATCGTAGCATTGGAGTTCTAATGCTTCTCAAAACGCGATATTGCATCTCATTTCTATGTTTCATGGTAGGATGTAATATTCATTGCGAAATGTCTTGTATACCTCGCATACACTTCAAATGAATGTAAATGCGACACTTCCTTGCTAGGAAATAGCGTTGGCAGATGTCTACGTATCGAAGCAATAGAGTTCTAGTGCTTCTTAAAACGAGATATCGCATCTCTTTCCTATGTTTCATGATATGATATAATATTCTTTGCGATTGGTTATGTATATCTCGTCTACACTTAAAAAGAATGTAAATGCGACACTTCCTTCTAGGAAATAGCGTTTGCACATGTCTAGGTATCGTAGCAATAGAGTTCTAATGCTTCTTAAAAAGCGATATCGCTCCTCATTTCTATAATTCATGGTAAGATATAATATTCATTGTGAAGTGTTACGTATACCTCGTATTCACTTCAAAAGAATGTAAATGCGGCACTTCCTTGATAGTGTCACGTCCGGCGAAATAATTTTTCGTTTATCCGGAGGCTTCACGACACGAGCCTATTTATACGGTTTTCGGTCCGCGGGAACGCGTTACGACCGGGTCCGATATTTTTGGCTTACGCGACGCGGTAAAAGCACTCGCGATATGATGGAAAAGCCTTACCTTTCGCTGGCTTCAGTCTCGATACGCAGGTAGAATGTGCCTCGACGGTCGTTGGTAGGTATCGATACAGCGATCGGTCGGTTAATGTTGACGGTGACTTTGATTAACTTCCAGCAAAACGGGAAACAGCGGTCTGGATGCAGAGTAGATTCAGCGAAGACTGTGGATATTGCAGAGACGTTGGCTGCAGAGGCAGGCGAATCGGCGTTGTTCGGCGTTTCGGAAAACTGTGACTGAACCGGAACGATGACGACAGGTTGCTGCGGTACGAGGACCCGGGGTGTATCTCCCAGGTATTCACGAGCAAGTGAACGAATAAAATTCTTACGACCCGCGCGTCGTGTTCCTCGCGAACCGGATCCACATTTCATTCACCCAGATTTCTGTACCTTCAGGCAATGTTCAGAAGGATAAGCGGCGGTCCGCTCTATAGCAACGTCGCAAAGCTGAGTTCTATACTCCTTCAAGGTGAAAAAACGCAACCCAATTGTTGGAAGGAACACGTCGTAGAATTTGTAGTTTAAGAATAATGTTTTAACGTAAGAACTAGTATATTATGTTTAGATTTAGTAATTATTGGAATAGGAACTAGTAGAGCTGGTAAAAGAACTTGTAGATTGGATTTAGTAACTAAAGTAAAGTATATTGTAAGTTAAAGTGTACAAAAGTGAAATTATTCTAAGTTAGAACTAGTAAAATGGAAATAGCAACGCGTAGCCTAGACCCCACATTGAGGCGGCTTGAGATGGAAGATCGATGTTAACTCTAGAAGCCCGAGGACTCGAATGTGTCTCTCGAGGCGCGTCTGGGACCTCCTCAGTTCGCGAGGCGCTACGGTCGCAGCCGCTCGTGGTAGGGTGCGCGCGGTCCAGCGAGTGGGGACTCGCGGCTCGTGGTGGGGCTAGCGGCGCGTGCCGATAGCCTGGGCGCATCTAGCGTCTAATCTTAAGAATAAGGACTTAGAATTACATGTGTGTTGTGGTGTGTTACAATTCGTGTCGAGTACTTATATCTATGAGCGTTATAGACTTATTCTAGAAATAGTATGTAGATTCAGGCAACGTAGATTCCCTGAACTGGAAAAGTACCCATTGCGGCGACGGACTGCGGCTTCTTCTCTCTGTTGGGCGGAATTCCTGATGAGAGGGCGATAGGGTTGCTCGTAGGTGCGAGCGAGACAGCGGTCCTTGCAGGTACGACTGAGTGCGTGCGGTCGTGCGCGCGCAAACTCTGCTGGTTGCCGATACTTCAGGCGAGTATTGCAGGTTGCCTGTGTCCAGGGGTCGATACTGGAGGTTCCGAGGATGCTGACGTATGTAATGGGTGGCAGGCGCTACGCCTGACGTCACACTAGGAAATAGCGTTGGCAGATGTCTACGTAACGAAGCATTAGAGTTCTAATGCATCTTAAATCGCGATATCGCATTTCATTTCTATCCCTCATGAAAAGATATAATATTCATTATGCAGTGTTATGTATATCTCGTCTACACTACAAATGAATGTAGATGCGACACTTCCTTCCCAGGAAATAGCGTTTGCGGATGCCTACGTATCGAGGCAATAGAGTTCTAATGCTTCTCAAAACGCGATATCGCATCCCATTTCTATGTTTCATGATAAGATATAATATTCATTGCGAAGCGTCATGAATACCTCGTATTCACTTCAAAAGAATGTAAATGCGACACTTCTTTGCTAGGAAGTAGCGTTTGCAGATATCTACGTATCGAAGCATTAGATTTCTAATGCATCTTAAATCGCGATAATGCATCTCATTTCTATGTTTCACGATAAGATATAATATTCATTCTGCAGTGTTATGTAGACCTCGTATTCACTACAAAAGAATGTAAATAGGACACTTCCTTGCTAGGAAATAATTTCTGCAGATGTCTACGTATCGTAGCATTAGTGTTCTAGTGCTTCTCAAAACGCGATATCGCATCTCATTTCTATGTTTCATGATAATATATAATATTCATTGCGAAGTGTCATGTATACCTAGCATACACTTCAGACGAATTTAAATGCGACACTTCATTGCTAGGAAATAGCGTTTGTAGATGTCTACGTATCGTAGCACTGGAGTTCTAGTGCTTCTTAAATCGCCATGTCGCATCTCATTTCTATGATTTATGGTAAGATATAATACTCATTGCGGAGTGTCATGTATACCTCGTATTCACTTCAAAAGAATGTAAATGCGACACTTCCTTGCTAGGAAATAGCGTCTGCAGATATCTACGTATCGTAGCATTAGAGTTCTAATCCTTCTTAGAACGCGATATCGCAACACATTTCTATGTTTCATGATAAGATATAATATTCATTGCGAAGTGTCTTGAATACCTCGCATACACTTCAAATGAATGTAAATGCGACACTTCCTTGCTAGGAAATAGCGTCTGCAGATGTCTACGTATCGTAGCATTAGAGTTCTAATCCTTCTTAGAACGCGATATCGCAACTCATTTCTATGTTTCATGATAAGATTTAATATTCATTGTGGAGTGTTATGTATACCTCCTATTCACTTCAGAGGAATGTAAATGCGACACTTCCTTGCTAGGAAATAGCGTCTGCAGATATCTACGTATCGTAGCAATAGAGTTCTAATGCTGCTTAAAACGCGATATCGCATCTCATATCTATGTATCATGATATGATATAATATTCATTGCGAAGTGTTATGTGTTCCTCGTCTACACATCAATTGAATGTAAGTGCGACACTTCCTTGCTAGGAAATAGTGTTTGCAGATGTCTACATATCGTAGCAATAGACTTCTAATCTTTCTTAAAACGCGATATCGCATCTCATTTCTATGTTTCATGATGAGATATAATATTCATTGCGAAATGTCACTTATACCTCGCATACACTTCAAATGAATGTAAATGCGACTGTTCCTTCCTAGGAAATAGCGTTTGTAGATGTCTACGTACCGAAGCAATAGAGTTCTAATGCTTCTTCAAACGGGATATCGCATCTCATTTCTACGCTTCATGATAAGATACAATATTCATTACGAACTGTCATGTATACCTCGTATTTATTTCAAAAGAATGTAAATGCGACACTTCCTTACTATTGAATGGCGTTTGCAGATGTCTACGTATCGTAGCAATAGAGTTCTAATGCTTCTTAAAACGCGATATCGCTTCACATTTCTATGTTTCATGATGAGATATAATAATCATTCCGAAATGTCACTTATACCTCGCATACACTTCAAATGAATGTAAATGCGACACTTCCTTGCTAGGAAATAGCGTTTGCAGATGTCTACGTATCTAAGCAATAGAGTTCTATTGCGTCTTAAATCGCGATATCGCATCTCATTTCTATGTTTCATGATAAGATATAATATTCATTAGGAAGTGTCATGTATACCTCGCATACACTTCAAATGAATGTAAATGCGATACTTCCGTGCGAGGAAATAGCGTTTGCAGATATCTACGTATCGAAGCAGCAGAGTTCTAATGCTTCTTAAAACGAGATATCGCATCCCATTTCTATGTTTCATGATAAAATAGAATATTCATCGTGCAGTGTTATGTATACCTCGTATTCACCTCAATAGAATATAAATGCGACACTTCCTTGCTAGGAAATAGCGATGGCAGATGTCTACGTACCGAAGCAATAGTGTTCTAATGCTTCATAAATCGTCATAACGCATCTCGTTTCTATGGTTCATGATAAGATATAATATTCATTGTGCAGTGTTATCTATACCCCGTATTCACTTCAAAAGAATGTAAATACGATACTTCTTTGCTAGGAAATAGCGTTTCCAGATGTCTACGTATCGAAAAAATATAGTTCTAAAGCGATATCGCATCTCATATACATGCTTCATGATAAGATATAATATTCACTGCGAAGTTACATGTACACCTCGTATTCAATTCAAAAGAATGTAAATGCGACACTTCCTTGCTAGGAAATAGCGTTTGCAAATGTCTACGTATCGTAGCAATACAGTTCTAACGATTCTAAATTCGCTATATCGCATCCCATTTCTATGTTTCATGATAAGATATAATAGTCATTGCGAAGTGTCATGTATACCACGTATTCACTTCAAAAGAATGTAAATGCGACACTTCATTGCTAGGAGGTAGCGTTTGCAGATGTCTACTTATCGGTGCCATAGTGTTCTTATGCTTCTTGAAACGCGATATCGCATTTCTATGCTTCATGATAAGGTATAATATTCATTGCGAAGTGTCATGTATACCTCGTATTCACTTCTAAAGAATGTAAATGCGACACTTCCTTGCTAGGAAATAGCGTTTCTAGATGTCTACGTATCGAAACAATACAGTTCTCATGCTTCGTAAAACGAGATGTCGCATCTCATTTCTAAGTTTCGTGATAAGATATAATATTCATTGCGAAGTCTCATGTATACCTCGTATTCACTTCAATTGTATGTAAATGCGACACATCCCTTCTAGGTAGTAGCGTTTCCAGATGTCTACGTATCGAAGCAATAGGGTTCTAATGCTTCTTAATACGAGATATCGCATCTCATTTCTATGTTTCATGATAAGATATAATATTCACTGCAAAGTGTCATGTATTCACACTTCAGAAGAATGTAAATGCGACACTTTCTTGCAAGGAATGAGCGTTTGCAGATGTCTACGTATCGAAGCGATAGAGTTCTAATGCATCTTAAAACGCGATATAGCACCTCATTTCTATGTCTCATGATAAGATATAATATTCATTGCGAAGTGTATTGTATACCTCGTATTCACTTCACGATGGTAAGTGCGACTCTTCCTTGCAAGGAAATAGCGTTTCCACATATCTACGTATCGTAGCAATAGAGTTCTAATGCTTCTTAAAACGAGATATCGCATCTTCTTTCTATGTATCATGATAAGATATAATATTCATTGCAAAGTGTCATGTATACCTCGTCTACACTTCAAATGAATGTAAATGCGACACTTCTATGCTAAGAAATAGCGTTTGCATATGTCTACGTATCGTAGCAATAGAGTTCTGATGCTTCTTAAATCGCGATATCGCATTTCATCTCTATGTTTCGTGATAAGGTATAATATTCATTGTGGAGTGTTATGTATGCCCCATATACACTTCAAAAGAATGTAAATGCGACACTCTCAGGATATCAAATAGCGTTTGCAGATGTCTACGTATCGAAACGACAGAGTTATAATGCTCCTTAGAACGAGAGTACGTCTCTCACTTCTATGATTCATGATAAGATATAATATTCATTGCGAAATGTCATGTATACCTCGTATTCAAGGGAATGTAAATGGGACACTTCCTTGCTATTAAATAGCGTTTGCAGATGTCTACGTATCGAAGTACTAGAGTTCTAATGCTTCTTGAAACATGATATCGCATATCATTTCTATGTTTCATGATAAGATATAATATTCATTAAGAAGTGCCACTTATACCTCCCATGCACTTAAAATGAATGTAAGTGCGACACTTCATTGCTAGGAAATAGCGTCTCCAGATGTCTCCGTATCGCAGCAATAGGTTTCTAATGCTTCTTAGATCGCGATATCGCATTTCATCTCAATGTATCATGATAAGATATAATATTCATTGCGAAGTGTTATGTATACATCGCATACACTTCAAATGTATGTAAATGCGGCACTTCCTTGCTAGGAAATAGCGTTTGCAGATGTCTACGTATCGTAGCAATAGAGTTCTGATGCTTCTTAAAACGCGATATCACATCACATTTCTACGTTTGATGATAAGATATAATATTCATTGCGAAGTGTCATGTATACCTCCTATTCACATCAAAAGAATGTAAACGTTACAGTTGCTTGCGAGGAAGTAGCGTTTGCAGATGTCTACGTATCGAAGCAAGAGATTTCTAATGCTTCTTACAGCCCGATATCGCATCTCATTTCTATGTTTCATGATAAGATATAATATTCATTGCGAAGTGTCATGTATACCTCGTATTCACTTAAAAAGAATGAAATTGGGTCACTTCCTTGCTAGGAATTAGCGTTTCCAGATGTCTAGGTATCGAAACATTAGAGTTCTAATGCTTCTTAAAACGAGATGTCGCATCTCGTTTCTATGTCTCATGATAAGATGTAATATTCATTGCGAAGTGTCATGTATACCTCGCATACACTTCAGATGAATGTAAATGCGACACATCGTTGCTAGGAAATAGCGTTTGCAGATGTCTACTTATCGAAGCAATAGAATTCTAAAGCTTCTTAAATCGTCAAATCGCATCTCGTTTCTCTGTTTCATGATAAGATATAAAATTCATTGCCAAGTGTCATGTATACCTCGTATTCCTTTTAAAAGAATGTAAATGGGACACTTCCTTGCTGGGAAGTAGCGATTGCAGATGTTTACGTATCGAAGCAATAGAGTTCTAATGCTTCTTAAAACGCGATATCGCATCTCACTTTTATGTTTCACGAGAAGATATAATATTCATTGCGAAGTGTCACTTACACGTCGCATACACTTCAAATGAATGTAAATGCGGCACTTCCTTCCTAGGAAATATCGTTTGCAGATGTCTACGTATTGTAGCAATTGATTTCTAAAGCTTCTTAAAGCGCGATATCGCATCTCATTTCTATGTCTCATGATAAGATATAATATTCATTGCGAAGTATCTTGTATACCTCGCATACACTTCAAACGAATTTAAATGCGGCACTTCATTGCTAGGAAATAGCGTTGGCAGATGTCTACGTATCGAAGCAATAGAGTTGTAATGCTTCTTAAACCGAGATATCGCATCTCATTTCTATGTCTCATGATAAGATATAATATTCATGGTGGAGTGTTATGTATACCTCGTATTCACTTCAAAAGAATGTAAATGCGACACTTCCTTGCTAGGTAATAGCGAATGCAGATATCTACGTATCGTAGCAATGGTGTTCTAATCCTTCTTAGAACGCGATATCGCATCTCATTTCTATGTTTCATGATAAGATATAATATTCAATGTGCAGTGTTATGTATACCTCGCATACACTTCAAATGTATGTAAATGCGACACTTCCTTGCTAGGAAATAGCGATTGCAGATGTCTACAAATCGTAGCAATAGAGTTCTAATGCTTCTTAAAACGAGATGTCGCAACTCATTTCGATGTTTCATGATAAGATATAACATTCATTGCGAAGTGTTATGTATACCTCGCGCACACTACAAATGAATGTAAATGTGACACTTCCTTGCTAGGAAGTAGCGTTTGCAGAAGTCTACGTAAAGAAGCAATAGATTTCGAGTGCTTCTCAAAACGCGATATCGCATCTAATTTCTGTGTTTCACCATAAGATATAATATTCATTGCGAAGTGTCATGTGTACCTCGAATTCACTTCAAAAGATTGTAAATGCGACACTTCCATGCTAGGAAATAGCGACTGCAGGTGTCTACGTATCGTAGCAATAGAGTTCTAATGCTACTTAAAACGTGATATCGCATCGCACTTCTATGTTTCATGATAAGAGATAATATTTATTGCGAAGTGTCATGAGCACCTCGTATTCACTTCATAAGAATGTAAATGCGACACCTCCTGGCTAGGAAATAGCGCTTGCAGAAGCATATGTATCCTAGCAATAGGGTTCTAATTTTTCGTAAAACGCAATATCGCACTTCAATTCTATGTTTCATTGTAAGATAAAATAATCATTGTGAAGTGTCACTTATACCTCGTATTCACTTCAATAGAATGTAAATGCGACACTTCCCTGCTATTAAATAGCGTTTGCAGATGTCTACGTATCGTAGCAACAGAGTTCTGATGCTTCTCAAAACGCGATATTGCATCTCAATTCTATGTTTCATGGTAAGATTTAATATTCTTTGCGAAGTGTCATGTATACCTCGCATACACTTCAAATGAAGGTAAATGCCTCACTTCCTTAATTGGAAATAGCGTTTGCAGATGTCTTCGTATCGAAACAATAGTGTTCTAACGCTCCTTAAAACGCGATATCGCATCTCATTTATGTTTCGTGATAAGGTGTAGTATCCATTGTGGAGTGCTATGTATACCTCCTATTCACTTCAAGAGATTGATAATGCGTCACTTCCTTGCTAGGAAATAGCGTTTGCAGATGTCTATGTATCGTAGCAATGGAGTCCTAATTCTTCCTAAAACGCGATATCGCATCTCATTTCTAAGTTTCATGATAAGATACAATATTCATTGCGAAGTGTCATGTATACCTCGCTTTCACTTCAAAACAATGTAAATACGACACTTCCTTGCTAGGAAATAGCGTTTGCAGATGTTTACGTATCGAAGCAATATATTTCTAATGCTTCTAAAGTCGCGATATCGCATCTCATTTCTATGTTTCATGATAAGATATAATATTTATTGTGCAGTGTTATGTATATCTCGTCTACACTTCAAAAGAATGTAAATGCGACACTTCCTAGCTAGGAAATGGCGTTTGCAGATGTCTACGTATCGAAGCAATAGAGATCTACTACTTCTTAAATCGCCATATCGCGTCTCATTTCTATGTTTCATAATAAGATATAATATTCGATGTGGTGTGTCACGTATACCTCGTATTCACTTCAAAAGAATGTGAATGCGACGCTTCCTTGCTAGGAAATAGCGTTTGCAGATATCTACGTATCGTAGCAATATAGGTCTAATGCTTCTTAAAACGCGATATCGCATCTTATTTCTATGTCTCATGATAAGATATAATATTCATTGCGAATTGTCATGTATACCTCATATTCACTGCAAAAGAATGTAAATGCGGAACTTCCTTGCTAGGAAGTAGCGTTTGCTGATGTCTACGTATCGAAGCAATGCAGTTCTAATGCTTCTTATAACGCCCTACCGCATATCATTTCTATGTTTCATGAAAAGATATAATGTTCATTGCGAAGTGTCACTTATACCTCGCATAGACTTCAAATGAATGTAAATGCTGCAGTTCCTTGCTAGGAAATAGCGTTTGCAGATGTCTACGTATCGAAGCAATAGAGTTCTAATGCTTCTTAGAACGGGACACCGCATCACATTTCTATGTTTCATGATAAGATATAATATCCATTGCGAAGTGTCATGAGTTCCTCGTATTCACTTCAAAGGATTGTAAATGCGACACTTCCTTGCTAGGAAATAGCGTTTGCAGATGTCTACGCATCGAAGCCATAGATTTCTAATGCTTCTTATAACGGGATACCGCATCTCATTTCTCTGTTCCATGATAAGATATAATATTCACTGCGAAGTGTCATGTATTCCTCGTATTCACTTCAAAAGAATGCAAATGTGACACTTCCTTGCTAGGAAATAGCGTTTGCAGATGTCTACGTATCGTAGCAACAGAGTTCTAATGTTTCTTAAAACATGATATCGCAACTCGTTTCTATGTTTCATGATAAGATATAATATTCATTGCGAAGTGTCACTTATACATCGCATACACTTCAAATAAATGTAAATGCGGCAGTTCCTTCCTAGGAAATATCGTTTGCCGATATCTACGTATCGCAGCAATAGAGTTCTAATGCTTCTTAAATCGCGATATCGCATTTCATTTCTATGTTTCGCTATAAGGTACAATATTCATTGTGGAGTGTTATGTATACCTCGTATTCACTTCAAAGGACTGTAAATGCGACATTTCCTTGCTAGGAAATAGCGTTTGCAGATGTCTACGTATCGTAGCAACAGAGATATAATGCTACTTAAAACGCGATATCGCATCTCGTATCTATGTTTCATGATAAGGTATAATATTCATTGCGAAGTGTCATGTATACCTCGTATTCACTTCAAAAGCATGTAAATGCGACACTTCCTTGCTAGGAAATGGCGACTCCAGATATCTACGTATCGTAGTAATAGAGTTCTAATGCTCCTTAAAACGCGATATCGCATCTCTTTTCTGTGCTCCGTGTTATGATTAAACATTCAATGCGAAGTGTCATGTGTACACCGTATTCACTTCAAATGAATGCAAATGCGATACTTCCTTGCTAGGAAATAGCTTTCGCAGATGTCTACGTTTCGTAGCAATAGAATTCTAATGCTTCTTAAAACGCGATATCGCATCTCAGTTCTATGTTTCACGATAAGATATAATATTCATTGCAAAGTGTTTCGTATGCGTCGTCTACACTTCAAAAGAATGTAAATCCCACACTTGTTTGGTAGGAAATGCGTTTCGAGATGTCTACGCATCGAAGCAGTAGAGTTCTAATGCTTCTTATAACGCGATATCGCATCGCAGTTCTATGCTTCATGATAAGATATAATATTCATTGCGAAGTGTTATGGATACCTCGTCTGCACATCAAAAGAATGTAAATGCCACACTTTCTTGCTAGGAAATGCGTTTCGAGATGCCTACGTATCGTTGCAATATAGTTCTAATGCTTCTTAAAGCGCGATATCGCATCTCATTTCTATGTCTCATGATAAGATGTAACATTCAATTTAATGCATTATGAATATCGCGGCTACACTTCAAAAGAATGTATATGCTACAATTCTTTGCGACGGAACAGCGTTTCAAGATGTCTATGTATCGAAGCAATAGAGTTCTAAAATATCTTAAAACGCGGTATCGCATCTTATTTCTATGTCTCACGATAAGGCGTAATATCCAATGCAACGCGTTATGTATATCTCGTCTACACAACAACAGAATGTAAAGCCCACACTTCCATGCTACGGAATAACGTTTCTGGATATCTTCATATCGTAGCAACAGAGTTCAAATGGTTCATAATACGCGATATCGCATCTCATTTCTATGTTTAGTGATAAGATGTGTTTGAAAGACTGTATTGCTTCGATACGTAGACATCTAGAGACGCTATTCCGTTGCAAGGAAGTGTGGAATTTACATTGTTTTGAAGTGATGACGTGATATAATTTACGCGTTGCATTGAATTACATCTTATCATGAAACATTGGAATGAGATGCGATATCGCGTTTTATCAAGAATTAGATCTCTAGTGCATCGATCTGTAGACATCTAGAAATGTGATTCCGCCGCAAGGAAGTGTGGGATTTACATTCCATTGAACTGTTGACGATATAAGATTTACGCGTTGCATTGTATTACATCTTATCATGTAGCATAGAAATGAGTTGCGATATCGCATTTTATAAAGCGTTGGAACGCTATTGCATCGATATGTAGAAAAGTAGAAAGATTATTACGCAGCAAGTACGTGTGGGATTTACATTCTTTTGATGTGTAGTCGAGATATAATTAACGCGTTGAAATGAATAACATGTTATCTTGAAACATTTAAATGAGGTGCAATATCGCGTTTTATGCAGCTATAGAACTCTATTGCTTCGATATGTAGACATCTAGAAACGTTGTTCCGTAGTAAGCAAGTGTGGCATTTACACTCTATTGAAGTGTAGACGAGATATATATAACGTGTTGCATTGAATTACATTTTATCATGAAACATAGAAATGAGATGCGACATAGCGTTTAAAGAAGCATTAGAACTCTATTGCTTCGATACGTAGACATCTGGAAACGCATGTCCTAGCAAGGATGTGTAGAATTTACATTCCTTTGAAGTGTAGACGAGGTATACATAACACTTCGCAATGAACATTATATCATATCATAAAACATAGAAATGTGATGCAATATCGCGTTTTAGGAAGCACTAGAACTCTATCCCTTCAATACGTAGACATCTGGAAACGCATTTCCTAGCAAGGATGTTTGGCATTTACATTCCTCTGAAGTGTAGATGAGCTATACATTACACTTCGCAATAAATATTATATTTTATCATGAAACATAGAAATGAGGTGCGATATCGCGTTTTAAGAAACATTAGAACACTATTACTTCGACACGTAGACATCTGGAAACGCTATTTGCTAGCAAGGAAGTGTCGCATTTACATTCTCTTGAAGTTAAAACATGGTATATATAACACTGCACAAGGAATATTATATCTTATCATGAAACATAGGAATGAGATGCGATACTGCGTTTAAAGAAGCATTATAACTCCAATGCTACGATACGTAGACATCTGCAAACGCTATTTAATAGCAAAGAAGTGTCGCATTTACATTCTTCTTAAGTGAATACGAGGTATACACGACACTTCGCAATGAATATTATATCTTATAGTGAAACATAGAAGTGAGATGCGATATCGCGTTTAAAGAAGCGTTTGAACTCTATTCCTAAAATACGTAGACATCTGCAAACATCGTAGACATCTGCTGTTTCCTAGCAAGGACGAGTCGCATTTATATCGCTTTTAAGTGAATACGAGGTATACACAACACTTCGCAATGAATATTGTATCTTATCATGAAACATAGAAGTGAGATGCGATACCGCGTATTAAGAAGCATTAGAACTCTATTGCTACGATACGTAGACATCTGCAAACGCTATTTCCTAGCAAGGACGTGTCGCATTTACATTCATCTGAAGTGAATACGAGGTATACATCACACTTCGCATTGAATAATATAAATTATCATGAAACATAGAAATGAGATGCGATTCAAGAAGCATAGGAACTCTATTGCTTCGATACGTAGACATCTGCAAACGCCATTTCCTACCAAGGAAGTGTTGCATTTGCATTCATTTGAAGTGTATGCGAGGTATACAAGACACTTCGCAATGAATATCATATCTTATCTTGAAACATAGAAATGATATGCGATATAGCTATTTAAGAAGCATTAGAAATCTATTGCTTCGATACGTAGACATCTACAAACGCCATTTCCTAGCAAGGATGTGTTGCATTTGCATTCATTTGAAGTGAATACGAGGTATACATTACACTCCGCAATGAATATTATATCTTATCATGAAACATAGAAATGAGATGCGATATTTGGTTTAAGAAGCATTAGAACTCTACTGCTTCGATACGCAGACATCTGCTAACGCTATTTCCTAGCAAGGAAGTGTCGCATTCACATTCATTTGAAGTGTATTCCAGGTATACATGACACATCGCAATGAATATTATATCCTATCATGAAACATAGAAATGAGATGCGATATTTAGTTTAAGAAGCATTAGAACTGTACTGCTTCGATACGTAGACATCTGCCATTTCTATTTCCTAGCATGGAAGTGTCGCATTTGCATTCTTTTGAAGTGAATACGAGGTATACATGAACCTTCGCAGTGAATATTATATCTCATCATGAGACATAGAAATGAGATGCGAAATCGCGAATTAAGAAGCATTAGAACCCTATTGCTTCGATACGTAGAAATCTGCAGTCGCTATTGCCCAGCAAGGAAGTGTCGCATTAACATTCATTTGAAGTGTATACGAGGTATACATAACACTTCGCGGTGAATATTATATCTTATCGTGAAACATAGAAATGATGTGCGATATCGCGATTTAAAAAGCGTAAGATATCAAAAGCTACGATACGTAGACATCTGCAAACGCTATTTAATGGCAGGAAAGTGTCGCATTTGCATTCTTTTGAAGTGAATACGAGGTATACATGAACTTTCGCAGTGAATATTATATCTAATCATGAGACATAGAAATGGGATGCGATATCGCGAATTAAGAAGCATTAGAACTCTATTGCTTCGATACGTAGAAATCTGCAGTCGCTATTGCCCAGCAAGCAAGTGTCGCATTAACATTCATTTGAAGTGTATGCGAGGTATACATTATATTACGCAAGGAATATTATATCTTATCATGAAACATAGAAATGTGATGCGGTGTCCCGTTTTAAGAAGCATTAGGACTATATTGCTTCGATACGTAGACATCTGCAAGCGCTATTTCCTAGCATGAACGTGTCGCATTTACATTCTTTTGAAGTGATTACGAGGTATACATTATACTTCGCAAAGAATGTTATATCTCATCATGAAACGTAGAAATGAAATGCGATGTCGCGTTTTAAGAAGCACTAGAAATCTATTGCTACGATACGCAGGCATCTGCAACCGCTATTTCCTAGCAAGGATGTGTCGCAATTACATTCTTTTGAAGTGAATACGAGGTATAAATGACACTTGGCAATTAATATTGTATCTTATCGTGAAACATAGAAATGAGATGCGATATCGCGTTTTAAGAAGAATTAGAACTCTATTTCTACGATACGTAGACATCTGCAGACGCTATTTCCTAGCAAGGAAGTGTCACATTTACATTCATTTGAAGTGTAGACGGGATATACATACCACTGCACAATGAATATTATATCTTACCATGAAACATAGAAATGAGATGCAATATCGCGATTTTAGTAGCATCAGAAATCTATTGCGTCAATACGTAGACATCTGCAAACGCTATTTCCTAGCAAGGAAGTGTCGCATATACATTGTTTTGAAGTGAGTACGAGGTATACATGACACTTCGCAATGAATATTGTATCTTATCATGAAACATAGAAATGAGATGCGATATCGCGATCTAAGGGGCATTAGAACTTTATTTCTTCGAAACGTAGACATGTGCAAACGCTACTTTCTAGCAAGGAAGTGTCGCATTTACATTCTTTTGAAGTGAATACGAGGTATACATGACACTCCGCAATGAATACTATATCTTATCATGAAACATAGAAATGGGATGTGATATGGCGATTTTGAGAAGCGTTATAACCCTATTGCTTCGATACGTAGATATCTGTCAACGCTATTTCCTAGCAATGAAGTGTCGTAATTACATTCTATTGAAAGGAATACAAGGTATACATGAGACTTCGCAATGAATATTATATCTTATCATGAAACATAGAAATGAGATGCGATATCGCTATTTAAGGAACATTAGAACTCTATTTCTTCGATACGTAGATATCTGCAAACGCTATTTCCTAGCAAGGAAGTGTCGGATTTACATTCTTTTGAAGTGAATACGAGGTATACATTACACTCCGCAATGAATATTATATCTTATAATGAAACATAGAATTGAGGTGCGATATCGCGTTTTAAGAAGAATTAGAACTCTATTTCTACGATACGTAGACATCTGCAGACGCTATTTCCTAGCAAGGAAGTGTCACATTTACATTCTTTTGAAGTGTAGACGGGATATACATATCACTGCACAATGAATATTATATCTTACCATGAAACATAGAAATGAGATGCGATATCGCGATTTTAGTAGCATCAGAAATCTATTGCGTCAATACGTAGACATCTGCAAACACTATTACCTAGCAAGGAAGTGTCGCACATACATTGTTTTGAAGTGAGTACGAGGTATACATGACACTTCGCAATGAATATTGTATCTTATCATGAAACATAGAAATGAGATGCGATATCGCGATCTAAGGGGCATTAGAACTTTATTTCTTCGATACGTAGACATGTGCAAACGCTACTTTCTAGCAAGGAAGTGTCGCATTTACATTCTTTTGAAGTGAATACGAGGTATACATGAACCTTCGCAGTGAATATTATATCTCATCATGAGACATAGAAATGAGATGCGAAATCGCGAATTAAGAAGCATTAGAACCCTATTGCTTCGATACGTAGAAATCTGCAGTCGCTATTGCCCAGCAAGGAAGTGTCGCATTAACATTCATTTGAAGTGTATACGAGGTATACATAACACTTCGCGGTGAATATTATATCTTATCATGAAACATAGAAATGGGATGCGATATCGCGTTTCTAAAAGCATTAGAACTCTATTGCTACGATACGTAGACATCTGCAAACATTGTTTCCTAGCAAGTAAGTGTCGCATTTACCTTCTTTTGAAGTGAATACGAGGTATACATAACACTGCACCATGAATTTTATATCTCATCATGAAACATAGAAAAGAGATGCGATATCGCGTTTTAAGCACCATTAGAACTCCATTGCTTCGATGCGTAGATATCTGCAAACGCTATTTCCTAGCAAGGAAGTGTCGCATTTACATTCTTTTGAAGTGAATACGAGGTATACATGACACTTCGCAATGAATATTACATCTTATCGTGAAACATAGAAATGATGTGCGATATCGCGATTTAAAAAGCGTAAGATATCAAAAGCTACGATACGTAGACATCTGCAAACGCTATTTAATGGCAGGAAAGTGTCGCATTTGCATTCTTTTGAAGTGAATACGAGGTATACATGAACTTTCGCAGTGAATATTATATCTAATCATGAGACATAGAAATGGGATGCGATATCGCGAATTAAGAAGCATTAGAACTCTATTGCTTCGATACGTAGAAATCTGCAGTCGCTATTGCCCAGCAAGCAAGTGTCGCATTAACATTCATTTGAAGTGTATGCGAGGTATACATTATACTACGCAATGAATATTATATCTTATCATGAAACATAGAAATGTGATGCGGTGTCCCGTTTTAAGAAGCATTAGGACTATATTGCTTCGATACGTAGACATCTGCAAGCGCTATTTCCTAGCATGAACGTGTCGCATTTACATTCTTTTGAAGTGATTACGAGGTATACATTATACTTCGCAAAGAATGTTATATCTCATCATGAAACGTAGAAATGAAATGCGATGTCGCGTTTTAAGAAGCACTAGAAATCTATTGCTACGATACGTAGGCATCTGCAACCGCTATTTCCTAGCAAGGATGTGTCGCAATTACATTCTTTTGAAGTGAATACGAGGTATAAATGACACTTGGCAATTAATATTGTATCTTATCGTGAAACATAGAAATGAGATGCGATATCGCGTTTTAAGAAGAATTAGAACTCTATTTCTACGATACGTAGACATCTGCAGACGCTATTTCCTAGCAAGGAAGTGTCACATTTACATTCTTTTGAAGTGTAGACGGGATATACATACCACTGCACAATGAATATTATATCTTACCATGAAACATAGAAATGAGATGCAATATCGCGATTTTAGTAGCATCAGAAATCTATTGCGTCAATACGTAGACATGTGCAAACGCTACTTTCTAGCAAGGAAGTGTCGCATTTACATTCTTTTGAAGTGAATACGAGGTATACATGACACTCCGCAATGAATACTATATCTTATCATGAAACATAGAAATGGGATGTGATATGGCGATTTTGAGAAGCGTTATAACCCTATTGCTTCGATACGTAGATATCTGTCAACGCTATTTCCTAGCAATGAAGTGTCGTAATTACATTCCATTGAAAGGAATACAAGGTATACATGAGACTTCGCAATGAATATTATATCTTATCATGAAACATAGAAATGAGATGCGATATCGCTATTTAAGGAACATTAGAACTCTATTTCTTCGATACGTAGATATCTGCAAACGCTATTTCCTAGCAAGGAAGTGTCGGATTTACATTCTTTTGAAGTGAATACGAGGTATACATTACACTCCGCAATGAATATTATATCTTATAATGAAACATAGAATTGAGGTGCGATATCGCGTTTTAAGAAGAATTAGAACTCTATTTCTACGATACGTAGACATCTGCAGACGCTATTTCCTAGCAAGGAAGTGTCACATTTACATTCTTTTGAAGTGTAGACGGGATATACATATCACTGCACAATGAATATTATATCTTACCATGAAACATAGAAATGAGATGCGATATCGCGATTTTAGTAGCATCAGAAATCTATTGCGTCAATACGTAGACATCTGCAAACACTATTACCTAGCAAGGAAGTGTCGCACATACATTGTTTTGAAGTGAGTACGAGGTATACATGACACTTCGCAATGAATATTGTATCTTATCATGAAACATAGAAATGAGATGCGATATCGCGATCTAAGGGGCATTAGAACTTTATTTCTTCGATACGTAGACATGTGCAAACGCTACTTTCTAGCAAGGAAGTGTCGCATTTACATTCTTTTGATGTGAATACGAGGTATACATGACACTTCGCAATGAATATTATGTCTTATCGTGAAACATAGAAATGAGATGCGATATCGCGTTTTGAGAAGCATTAGAACTCTAATGCTACGATACGTAGACATCTGCAAACGCTATTTCCCAGCACGGAAGTGTCGCATTTACAATCATTTGAAGTGTATGCGAGGTATACATGACACTTCGCGATGAATATTATGTCTTATCGTGAAACATAGAAATGAGATGCGATATCGCGTTTTAAGAAGCATTAGAACACTATTGCTACGATATGTAGATATCTGCAGACGCTATTTCCTAGCAAGGAAGTGTCGCATTTACATTCTGTTGAGGTGAATACGACGCATACAAACACTCCACAATGAATATTATATCTTATCACGAAACATAGAAATGAGATGCGATATCGCGTTTTAAGAAGCATTAGAACACTATTGCTACGATACGTAGATATCTGCAGACGCTATTTCCCAGCACGGAAGTGTCGCATTTACATTCTGTTGAGGCAAATACGACGTATATAAACACTCCACAATGAATATTATATCTTTTCATGAAACATAGAAATGAGATGCGATATCGCGTTTTGAGAAGCATTAGAACTCCAACGCTACGATACGTAGACATCTGCAAACGCTATTTCCTAGCAAGGAAGTGTCGCATTTACTATCATTTGAAATGTATGCGAGGTATACGTGGCCCTTTGCAATGAATATTATATCGTATCATGAAACATAGAAATGAGATGCGATTTCGCGTTTTGAGAAGCAATAGAACTCTAATGATACGATACGTAGACATCTGCAAACGCTATTTCCCAGCAAGGAAGTGTCGCATTTACAATCATTTGAAGTGTATGCGAGGTATACATGACACTTCGCGATGAATATTATGTCTTATCGTGAAACATAGAAATGAGATGCGATATCGCGTTTTAAGAAGCATTAGAACACTATTGCTACGATACGTAGATATCTGCAGACGCTATTTCCTAGCAAGGAAGTGTCGCATTTACATTCTGTTGAGGTGAATACGACGCATACAAACACTCCACAATGAATATTATATCTTTTCATGAAACATAGAAATGAGATGCGATATCGCGTTTTGAGAAGCATTAGAACTCCAACGCTACGATACGTAGACATCTGCAAACGCTATTTCCTAGCAAGGAAGTGTCGCATTTACTATCATTTGAAATGTATGCGAGGTATACGTGGCCCTTTGCAATGAATATTATATCGTATCATGAAACATAGAAATGAGATGCGATTTCGCGTTTTGAGAAGCAATAGAACTCTAATGATACGATACGTAGACATCTGCAAACGCTATTTCCCAGCAAGGAAGTGTCGCATTTACAATCATTTGAAGTGTATGCGAGGTATACATGACACTTCGCAATGAATATTATATCTTATCGTGAAACATAGAAATGAGATGCGATATCGCGTTTTGAGAAGCATTAGAACTCTAATGCTACGATACGTAGACATCTGCAAACGCTATTTCCCAGCAAGGAAGTGTCGCATTTACAATCATTTGAAGTGTATGCGAGGTATACATGACACTTCGCAATGAATATTATGTCTTATCGTGAAACATAGAAATGAGATGCGATATCGCGTTTTAAGAAGCATTAGAACCCTATTGCTTCCATACGCAGGCATCTGCCATCGCTATATCCTAACAAGGAGGTGTCGCATTTACATTCATTTGAAGTGTATGCGAGGTATACATGACAATTCGCAATGATTATTATATCTTATCATGAGACATAGAAATGAGATGCGATATCGTGTTTTAAGAAGCATTAGAACTGTATTGCTACGATACATAGATATCTGCAGACGCTATTCCCTAGCAAGGAAGTGTCGCATTTACATTCATTTGAAGTGTAAGCGAGATATACGTAACACTGCATAATGAATATTATATCTTATCATGAAACGTAGAAGTGAGATGCGATATCGCGATTTAAGAAGCATTAGAAATCTATTGCTACGATACGTAGATATCAGCATACGCTATTTCCTAGCAAGGAAGTGTCGCATTTACATTCTTTTGAAGTGAATACGAAGTATACATGACAATTCGCAATGAATATTATACCTTTTCTTGAAAGATAGAATTGAGATGCGATATCCCGTTTTAAGAAGCATTTGAACTCTATAGCTTCGAAACGTAGGCATCTGCAAACGCAATAACCTAGCAAGGAAGTGCCGCCTTTACATTCATTCGAATTGTATGCGAGCTATACATGACTTCTCGCAATGAATATTATATCTTATAAAGAAACATAGAAGTGAGGTGTGATATCGCGTTTTAAGAAGCATTAGAACACTTTTGCTACGATACGTAGGCATCTGCAAACGCTATTTCCCAGCAAGGAAGTGTCGCACTTACACTCCTTTGAAGTGAATACGAGGTACTCATGACACTTCGCAATGAATATTATATCTTATCATGAAACATAGAAATGAGATGCGATATGGCGTTTAGAGAAGCATTAGAACTCTAATGCTACGATACGTATACATCTGCAAACGCTATTTCCTATCAATGATGTGTAGCATTTATATTCATTTGAAGTGTATGTGAGGTATAAGTGACACTTCGCAATGAATATTGTATCTTATCATGAAACATAGAAACGAGATGCGATATCGCGATTTAGGGAGCATTAGAACTCTACTGCTACGATACGTAGACATCTGCAAACGCTATTTCCTAGCAATGAAGTGTCGCATTTACATTCTTTTGAAGTATATGCGAGATATAAGTGACACTTCGCAATGAATATTATGTCTTATCATGAAACATAGAAATGAGATGCGATATCGCGTTTTGAGAAGCATTAGAACTCTATTGCTACGATACGTAGATATCTGCAAACGCTATTTCCTAGGAAGGAAGTGTCGCATTTACATTCTTTGGAAGTGAATACGAGGTGTACTTGACACTTCGCAATGAATATTATATCTTCTCATGAAACATAGAAATGAGTCGCGATATCTTGTTTTAGGAAGCATTAGAACTCTATTGCTAGGATACGTAGACATCTGCAAACGCAATTTCCTAGCAAGGTAATGTCGCATTTACATTCTCTTGAAGTGAATGCGATGTATACATAACATTGCACAATGAATATTATATTTTATCATGAAACATAGAAATGAGATACGATATCGCGTTTTAAGAAGCATTAGAACCCTATTGCTTCCATACGCAGGCATCTGCCATCGCTATATCCTAACAAGGAGGTGTCGCATTTACATTCATTTGAAGTGTATGCGAGGTATACATGACAATTCGCAATGATTATTATATCTTATCATGAAACATAGAAATGAGATGCGATATCGTGTTTTAAGAAGCATTAGAACTGTATTGCTACGATACGTAGATATCTGCAGACGCTATTTCCTAGCAAGGAAGTGTCGCATTTACATTCATTTGAAGTGTAAGCGAGATATACGTAACACTGCATAATGAATATTATATCTTATCATGAAACGTAGAAGTGAGATGCGATATCGCGATTTAAGAAGCATTAGAAATCTATTGCTACGATACGTAGATATCAGCATACGTTATTTCCTAGCAAGGAAGTGTCGCATTTACATTCTTTTGAAGTGAATACGAAGTATACATGACATTACGCAATGAATATTATATCTTATCATGAAACATAGAATTGAGATGCGATATCGCGATTAAAGAAGCATTAGAACTCTATTGCCTCGATATGTAGACGTCTGCAAACGCTATTTCCTAGCAAGGAAGTGTCGCATTTACATTCATTTGGAGCGTAGACGAGATATACATAATACTGCACAATGAATATTATATCTTATCATGAAACGTAGAAATGAGATGCGATATGGCGATTTAAGAAGCATTAGAACTCTATTTTTTCGATTCGTAGACATCTGCAAACGCAACTTCCTAGCAAGGAAGTCTCGCACTTTCATTCATTTGAAGTGTATACGAGGTATGCGTAACACTTCGCAATAAGTATTATATCTTGTCATGAAACATAGAAATGAGATGCGATATCGCGTTACAAGAAGCATTAGAACTCTATTGCTACGATACGTAGACATCTGCAACCGCTATTTCCTAGCAAGGAAGTTTCGCATTTAAATTCATTTGAAGTGTATGCGAGGTGTACATTAAACGTCGCAATGAATATTACATCTTATCAGGAATCATAGACATGAAATGCGATATTGCGTTTTAAGAAGCATTAGAACTCTTTGCTACGATACGTAGACATCTGCTAACATTATGTAATAGCAAGGAAGAGTCGCATTTACATTCTTTTGTAGCGAATACGAGGTATACATGACAATTCGCAATGAATATTATACCTTTTCTTGAAACATAGAATTGAGATGCGATATCCCGTCTTAAGGAGCATTTGAACTCTATAGCTTCGAAACGTAGGCATCTGCAAACGCAATAACCTAGCAAGGAAGTGCCGCCTTTACATTCATTCGAATTGTATGCGAGCTATACATGACTTCTCGCAATGAATATTATATCTTATAAAGAAACATAGAAGTGAGGTGTGATATCGCGTTTTAAGAAGCATTAGAACACTTTTGCTACGATACGTAGGCATCTGCAAACGCTATTTCCCAGCAAGGAAGTGTCGCATTTACATTCCTTTGATGTGAATACGCGGTACTCATGACACTTCGCAAAGATTATTATTTCTTATCATGAAACATTGAAATGAGATGCGGCATCCCGTTTTAATAAGCATTAGAACTCTATTGCTTCGATACGTAGACATCTGGAAACGCTATTTACTAGAAAGGAAGTGTCGCATTTATATTCATTTGAAGTGCAGACGAGGAATACATAACACTTCGCAATGAACATTATATCTTATCATGAACATAGAAACTAGATGCGGTATCCCGATTTAAGAAGCACTAGAACTCTATTGCTCCGATACGTAGACATCTCCAAACGCTACTTCCTAGCAATGATGTGTCGCATGTACATTATTCTGAAGAGAACGCGAGGTATACATGACACTTCGCAATGAATATTATATCTTATCATGAAACATAGAAATGAAATGCGACGTCGCGATTTAAGAAGCACTAGAACTCTATTGTTTCGATACGTAGACATCTGCAAACGCTATTTCCTAGCAAGGAAGTGTCGCATTTAGATTCTTTTGAAGTGAGCACGACGTATATGAAACACTAAACAATGAATATTATATCTTATCCTGAAACATAGAAATGAGATGCGATATGGCGATTTAAGAAGCATTAGAGTTCTACTGCTTCGATACGTAGACATCTGCCAACGCTATTTCCTAGCAAGGAAGTGTCGCATTTACATTCGTTTGAAGTGTATGCGAGGTATACATAACTCTCCACAATGAATATTATATCCAATCATGAAACATAGAAATGAGATGCGATATCTCGTTTTAAGAAGCATTAGAACTCTATTGCTTCGATACGAAGACATCTGCAAACGCCATTTTCTAGAAAGGAAGTGTCGCATTTACGTTCTTCTGAAGTGAATACGAGGTATACATGACACTTCGCAAAGAATGTTACATCTTATCACGAAACATAGATATGTGATGCGATATCGTGTTTGAGAAGCATTAGAACTCTATTGCTTCGATACGTAGACATCTGCAAACGCTATTTCGAAGCAAGGAAGTGTCGCATTTACATTCTTTTGAAGTGAATACGAAGTATTCATGACACTACGCAAAGAATATTATATCATCCTAGAACATAGAAATGAGATGCGATATCTCGTTTTAAGAACCATTAGTACTCTATTGCTTCGATACGTAGACATCTGCTAACGCTACTTCCTAGCCACGAAGTGTCGCATTTACATTCTTTTGAAGTGTATGCGAGGTATACAACACACTTCGCAATGAATATTATATCTTATCATGAAACATAGAAATGTGATTCGTTATCTCCTTTTAAGAAGCATTAGTACCCTATTGCTACGTAGATATCTGCAGACGCTATTTCCTAGCAAGGAAGTGTCGCATTTACATTCTTAGGAAGTACAGACGAGGTATACATAACACCCCACAATGAATATTATATTTTATCGTGAAACATAGAAATGAGGATCGATCCGCGTTTTAAGAAGCATTAGAACTCTATTGCTACGATACATAGACATCTGCAGACGCTATTTCCTAGCAAGGGAGTGTTGCATTTACATCCTTTGAAGTGAATACGAGGTATACATAACACTCCACAATGAATATTATGTCTTATCATGAAACATAGATATGAGATGCGATATCGCGTTTTGAGAAGCATTAGAACTCTACTGCTACAATACGTAGACATTTGCAAACGCTATTTCCTAGCAAGGAAGTGTCGTATTTACATTCTGTTGAAGAGAAAACGTGGTATACATGATACACCGCAATGAATATTATATCTTATCATAAAACATAGAAATGAGTTGCGATATGGCGATTTAAGAAGCATTAGAACTCTATTGCTTCGATACGTACACATCTGCAAACGCTACTTCCTAGCAAGGAAGTGTCGCATTTACATTCTTTTGAAGAGAAAACGTGGTATACATGATACTCCGCGATGAATATTATATCTTATCATAAAACATAGGAATGTGATGCGATATGGCCATATAAGAAGCATTAGAACTCTATTGCTTCGATACGTAGACATCTGTAAACGTAATTTTCTAGGAAGGAAGTGTCGGATTTACATTCATTTGAAGTGTGTGCGAGGTATACATGACACTTCGCAATGAATATTATAGCTTATCATGAAGCATAGAAATGAGATGCGATATCGCGTTTCAAGAAGCATTAGAACTCTATTGCTTCGATGCGTAGACATCTGCAAACGCTATTTCCTATTAAGGAAGAGTCGTCTTGACATTCGTTTGAAGTGTATGCGAGGTATACATTTCACTTCGCAATGAATATTATATCTTATAATGAAACATAGAAAGGAGATGCGATATCTTGTTTTAAGAAGCATTATAACACGCTTGCTACCATACATAGACATCAGCAAACGCTATTTCCTAGCCAGGAAATGTCGCATTTACATTCTTCTGAAGCGAATACAAGGTATACATGACACTTCGCAATTAATATTATATCTTATCATGAAGCATAGAAATGAGATGCGATATCACGTTTTGAGATGCAATAAAAATCTAATGCTACGATACGCAGACATCTGCAAACGCTATTTCCTAGCAAGGAAGTGTCGCATTTATATTCTTTTGAAGTGAATGCGAGGTAAACATAACATTGCACAATGAATATTATATATTATCATGAAACATAGAAATGAGATGCGATATGGCGATTTAAGAAGCAGTAGATCTCTATTGCTTCGATACGTAGACATCTGCAAACGCGATTTCCTAGCAAGGAAGTGTCGCATTTACATTCTTTTTAAGTGAATACGAGATATAAGTGACACTTCGCAATTAATATTATACCCTATCACGAAACACTGGAATGAAATGCGATATCGGGATTTAAGAAGCATTAGAACTCTAGTGCGCCGATACGGAGACATCTGCAAACGCTATTTAATAGGAAGGGTGTGTCGCATTTACATTCTTTTGAAGTGAATACGAGGTATACATGACACTTCGCAATGAATATTATATCTTATCACGAAACTTATAAATGGGATGCAATATCCCGTTTTAAGAAGGAGTAGCACTCTAATGCTTCGATACGTAGACATCTGCAAACGCTATTTTCTAGCAAGGAATAGTCGCATTTACATTCTTTTATAGTGAATGCGAGATATACATGACACATCGCAATGAATATTATATCTTATCATGAAACATAGAAATGAGATGCAACATGTCGTTTTAAGAAGCATTAGAGCTCTATTGTTTCGGTACGTAGACATCTGGAAACGCTATTCCCTAGCAAGGAAGTGTCGCATTTACATTCTTTTGAAGTCAATACGAGGTATACATGCCACTTCGCAATGAACATTATATCTTATCATGAAACATAGAAGTGAGATGCGATATCACGTTTGACAAAGCATTAGAACTCTACCGCTTCGATACGTAGATATCGGCAAACGCTATTTCCTAGCAAGGAAGTGTCGCATTTACGTTCTTCTGAAGTGAATACGAGGTATACATGACACTTCGCAAAGAATGTTACATCTTATCACGAAACATAGATATGTGATGCGATATCGTGTTTGAGAAGCATTAGAACTCTATTGCTTCGATACGTAGACATCTGCAAACGCTATTTCGAAGCAAGGAAGTGTCGCATTTACATTCTTTTGAAGTGAATACGAAGTATTCATGACACTACGCAAAGAATATTATATCATCCTAGAACATAGAAATGAGATGCGATATCTCGTTTTAAGAACCATTAGTACTCTATTGCTTCGATACGTAGACATCTGCTAACGCTACTTCCTAGCCACGAAGTGTCGCATTTACATTCTTTTGAAGTGTATGCGAGGTATACAACACACTTCGCAATGAATATTATATCTTATCATGAAACATAGAAATGTGATTCGTTATCTCCTTTTAAGAAGCATTAGTACCCTATTGCTACGTAGATATCTGCAGACGCTATTTCCTAGCAAGGAAGTGTCGCATTTACATTCTTAGGAAGTACAGACGAGGTATACATAACACCCCACAATGAATATTATATTTTATCGTGAAACATAGAAATGAGGATCGATCCGCGTTTTAAGAAGCATTAGAACTCTATTGCTACGATACATAGACATCTGCAGACGCTATTTCCTAGCAAGGGAGTGTTGCATTTACATCCTTTGAAGTGAATACGAGGTATACATAACACTCCACAATGAATATTATGTCTTATCATGAAACATAGATATGAGATGCGATATCGCGTTTTGAGAAGCATTAGAACTCTACTGCTACAATACGTAGACATTTGCAAACGTTATTTCCTAGCAAGGAAGTGTCGTATTTACATTCTGTTGAAGAGAAAACGTGGTATACATGATACACCGCAATGAATATTATATCTTATCATAAAACATAGAAATGAGTTGCGATATGGCGATTTAAGAAGCATTAGAACTCTATTGCTTCGATACGTACACATCTGCAAACGCTACTTCCTAGCAAGGAAGTGTCGCATTTACATTCTTTTGAAGAGAAAACGTGGTATACATGATACTCCGCGATGAATATTATATCTTATCATAAAACATAGGAATGTGATGCGATATGGCCATATAAGAAGCATTAGAACTCTATTGCTTCGATACGTAGACATCTGTAAACGTAATTTTCTAGGAAGGAAGTGTCGGATTTACATTCATTTGAAGTGTGTGCGAGGTATACATGACACTTCGCAATGAATATTATAGCTTATCATGAAGCATAGAAATGAGATGCGATATCGCGTTTCAAGAAGCATTAGAACTCTATTGCTTCGATGCGTAGACATCTGCAAACGCTATTTCCTATTAAGGAAGAGTCGTCTTGACATTCGTTTGAAGTGTATGCGAGGTATACATTTCACTTCGCAATGAATATTATATCTTATAATGAAACATAGAAAGGAGATGCGATATCTTGTTTTAAGAAGCATTATAACACGCTTGCTACCATACATAGACATCAGCAAACGCTATTTCCTAGCCAGGAAATGTCGCATTTACATTCTTCTGAAGCGAATACAAGGTATACATGACACTTCGCAATTAATATTATATCTTATCATGAAGCATAGAAATGAGATGCGATATCACGTTTTGAGATGCAATAAAAATCTAATGCTACGATACGCAGACATCTGCAAACGCTATTTCCTAGCAAGGAAGTGTCGCATTTATATTCTTTTGAAGTGAATGCGAGGTATACATAACATTGCACAATGAATATTATATATTATCATGAAACATAGAAATGAGATGCGATATGGCGATTTAAGAAGCAGTAGATCTCTATTGCTTCGATACGTAGACATCTGCAAACGCGATTTCCTAGCAAGGAAGTGTCGCATTTACATTCTTTTTAAGTGAATACGAGATATAAGTGACACTTCGCAATTAATATTATACCCTATCACGAAACACTGGAATGAAATGCGATATCGGGATTTAAGAAGCATTAGAACTCTAGTGCGCCGATACGGAGACATCTGCAAACGCTATTTAATAGGAAGGGTGTGTCGCATTTACATTCTTTTGAAGTGAATACGAGGTATACATGACACTTCGCAATGAATATTATATCTTATCACGAAACTTATAAATGGGATGCAATATCCCGTTTTAAGAAGGAGTAGCACTCTAATGCTTCGATACGTAGACATCTGCAAACGCTATTTTCTAGCAAGGAATAGTCGCATTTACATTCTTTTATAGTGAATGCGAGATATACATGACACATCGCAATGAATATTATATCTTATCATGAAACATAGAAATGAGATGCAACATGTCGTTTTAAGAAGCATTAGAGCTCTATTGTTTCGGTACGTAGACATCTGGAAACGCTATTCCCTAGCAAGGAAGTGTCGCATTTACATTCTTTTGAAGTCAATACGAGGTATACATGCCACTTCGCAATGAACATTATATCTTATCATGAAACATAGAAGTGAGATGCGATATCACGTTTTACAAAGCATTAGAACTCTACCGCTTCGATACGTAGATATCGGCAAACGCTATTTCCTAGCAAGGAAGTGTCGCATTTACGTTCTTCTGAAGTGAATACGAGGTATACATGACACTTCGCAAAGAATGTTACATCTTATCACGAAACATAGATATGTGATGCGATATCGTGTTTGAGAAGCATTAGAACTCTATTGCTTCGATACGTAGACATCTGCAAACGCTATTTCGAAGCAAGGAAGTGTCGCATTTACATTCTTTTGAAGTGAATACGAAGTATTCATGACACTACGCAAAGAATATTATATCATCCTAGAACATAGAAATGAGATGCGATATCTCGTTTTAAGAACCATTAGTACTCTATTGCTTCGATACGTAGACATCTGCTAACGCTACTTCCTAGCCACGAAGTGTCGCATTTACATTCTTTTGAAGTGTATGCGAGGTATACAACACACTTCGCAATGAATATTATATCTTATCATGAAACATAGAAATGTGATTCGTTATCTCCTTTTAAGAAGCATTAGTACCCTATTGCTACGTAGATATCTGCAGACGCTATTTCCTAGCAAGGAAGTGTCGCATTTACATTCTTAGGAAGTACAGACGAGGTATACATAACACCCCACAATGAATATTATATTTTATCGTGAAACATAGAAATGAGGATCGATCCGCGTTTTAAGAAGCATTAGAACTCTATTGCTACGATACATAGACATCTGCAGACGCTATTTCCTAGCAAGGGAGTGTTGCATTTACATCCTTTGAAGTGAATACGAGGTATACATAACACTCCACAATGAATATTATGTCTTATCATGAAACATAGATATGAGATGCGATATCGCGTTTTGAGAAGCATTAGAACTCTACTGCTACAATACGTAGACATTTGCAAACGTTATTTCCTAGCAAGGAAGTGTCGTATTTACATTCTGTTGAAGAGAAAACGTGGTATACATGATACACCGCAATGAATATTATATCTTATCATAAAACATAGAAATGAGTTGCGATATGGCGATTTAAGAAGCATTAGAACTCTATTGCTTCGATACGTACACATCTGCAAACGCTACTTCCTAGCAAGGAAGTGTCGCATTTACATTCTTTTGAAGAGAAAACGTGGTATACATGATACTCCGCGATGAATATTATATCTTATCATAAAACATAGGAATGTGATGCGATATGGCCATATAAGAAGCATTAGAACTCTATTGCTTCGATACGTAGACATCTGTAAACGTAATTTTCTAGGAAGGAAGTGTCGGATTTACATTCATTTGAAGTGTGTGCGAGGTATACATGACACTTCGCAATGAATATTATAGCTTATCATGAAGCATAGAAATGAGATGCGATATCGCGTTTCAAGAAGCATTAGAACTCTATTGCTTCGATGCGTAGACATCTGCAAACGCTATTTCCTATTAAGGAAGAGTCGTCTTGACATTCGTTTGAAGTGTATGCGAGGTATACATTTCACTTCGCAATGAATATTATATCTTATAATGAAACATAGAAAGGAGATGCGATATCTTGTTTTAAGAAGCATTATAACACGCTTGCTACCATACATAGACATCAGCAAACGCTATTTCCTAGCCAGGAAATGTCGCATTTACATTCTTCTGAAGCGAATACAAGGTATACATGACACTTCGCAATTAATATTATATCTTATCATGAAGCATAGAAATGAGATGCGATATCACGTTTTGAGATGCAATAAAAATCTAATGCTACGATACGCAGACATCTGCAAACGCTATTTCCTAGCAAGGAAGTGTCGCATTTATATTCTTTTGAAGTGAATGCGAGGTATACATAACATTGCACAATGAATATTATATATTATCATGAAACATAGAAATGAGATGCGATATGGCGATTTAAGAAGCAGTAGATCTCTATTGCTTCGATACGTAGACATCTGCAAACGCGATTTCCTAGCAAGGAAGTGTCGCATTTACATTCTTTTTAAGTGAATACGAGATATAAGTGACACTTCGCAATTAATATTATACCCTATCACGAAACACTGGAATGAAATGCGATATCGGGATTTAAGAAGCATTAGAACTCTAGTGCGCCGATACGGAGACATCTGCAAACGCTATTTAATAGGAAGGGTGTGTCGCATTTACATTCTTTTGAAGTGAATACGAGGTATACATGACACTTCGCAATGAATATTATATCTTATCACGAAACTTATAAATGGGATGCAATATCCCGTTTTAAGAAGGAGTAGCACTCTAATGCTTCGATACGTAGACATCTGCAAACGCTATTTTCTAGCAAGGAATAGTCGCATTTACATTCTTTTATAGTGAATGCGAGATATACATGACACATCGCAATGAATATTATATCTTATCATGAAACATAGAAATGAGATGCAACATGTCGTTTTAAGAAGCATTAGAGCTCTATTGTTTCGGTACGTAGACATCTGGAAACGCTATTCCCTAGCAAGGAAGTGTCGCATTTACATTCTTTTGAAGTCAATACGAGGTATACATGCCACTTCGCAATGAACATTATATCTTATCATGAAACATAGAAGTGAGATGCGATATCACGTTTTACAAAGCATTAGAACTCTACCGCTTCGATACGTAGATATCGGCAAACGCTATTTCCTAGCAAGGAAGTGTCGCACTTACATACTTTTGAAGTGAATACGAGGTATACATGAAACTTCGTAATGAATATTATATCTTATCATGAAACATAGAAATGAAATGCGATATGGCGTTTTAAGTAGCGTTAGAACACTATTGCTACGATACGTAGGCATCTGCTAACGCTACTTCCTAGCAAGGGAGTGTCGCATTTACATTCTTTTGAAGTGAGTACGAGGTATACATGACACTTCGCAATGAATATTATATCTTATCACGAAACATAGAAATGAGATGCGATATCGCGTTTCAAGAAGCATTAGAACTCTATTGCTTCGATGCGTAGACATCTGCAAACGCTATTTCCTATTAAGGAAGAGTCGTCTTGACATTCGTTTGAAGTGTATGCGAGGTATACATTTCACTTCGCAATGAATATTATATCTTATAATGAAACATAGAAAGGAGATGCGATATCTTGTTTTAAGAAGCATTATAACACGCTTGCTACCATACATAGACATCAGCAAACGCTATTTCCTAGCCAGGAAATGTCGCATTTACATTCTTCTGAAGCGAATACAAGGTATACATGACACTTCGCAATTAATATTATATCTTATCATGAAGCATAGAAATGAGATGCGATATCACGTTTTGAGATGCAATAAAAATCTAATGCTACGATACGCAGACATCTGCAAACGCTATTTCCTAGCAAGGAAGTGTCGCATTTATATTCTTTTGAAGTGAATGCGAGGTATACATAACATTGCACAATGAATATTATATATTATCATGAAACATAGAAATGAGATGCGATATGGCGATTTAAGAAGCAGTAGATCTCTATTGCTTCGATACGTAGACATCTGCAAACGCGATTTCCTAGCAAGGAAGTGTCGCATTTACATTCTTTTTAAGTGAATACGAGATATAAGTGACACTTCGCAATTAATATTATACCCTATCACGAAACACTGGAATGAAATGCGATATCGGGATTTAAGAAGCATTAGAACTCTAGTGCGCCGATACGGAGACATCTGCAAACGCTATTTAATAGGAAGGGTGTGTCGCATTTACATTCTTTTGAAGTGAATACGAGGTATACATGACACTTCGCAATGAATATTATATCTTATCACGAAACTTATAAATGGGATGCAATATCCCGTTTTAAGAAGGAGTAGCACTCTAATGCTTCGATACGTAGACATCTGCAAACGCTATTTTCTAGCAAGGAATAGTCGCATTTACATTCTTTTATAGTGAATGCGAGATATACATGACACATCGCAATGAATATTATATCTTATCATGAAACATAGAAATGAGATGCAACATGTCGTTTTAAGAAGCATTAGAGCTCTATTGTTTCGGTACGTAGACATCTGGAAACGCTATTCCCTAGCAAGGAAGTGTCGCATTTACATTCTTTTGAAGTCAATACGAGGTATACATGCCACTTCGCAATGAACATTATATCTTATCATGAAACATAGAAGTGAGATGCGATATCACGTTTTACAAAGCATTAGAACTCTACCGCTTCGATACGTAGATATCGGCAAACGCTATTTCCTAGCAAGGAAGTGTCGCATTTACGTTCTTCTGAAGTGAATACGAGGTATACATGACACTTCGCAAAGAATGTTACATCTTATCACGAAACATAGATATGTGATGCGATATCGTGTTTGAGAAGCATTAGAACTCTATTGCTTCGATACGTAGACATCTGCAAACGCTATTTCGAAGCAAGGAAGTGTCGCATTTACATTCTTTTGAAGTGAATACGAAGTATTCATGACACTACGCAAAGAATATTATATCATCCTAGAACATAGAAATGAGATGCGATATCTCGTTTTAAGAACCATTAGTACTCTATTGCTTCGATACGTAGACATCTGCTAACGCTACTTCCTAGCCACGAAGTGTCGCATTTACATTCTTTTGAAGTGTATGCGAGGTATACAACACACTTCGCAATGAATATTATATCTTATCATGAAACATAGAAATGTGATTCGTTATCTCCTTTTAAGAAGCATTAGTACCCTATTGCTACGTAGATATCTGCAGACGCTATTTCCTAGCAAGGAAGTGTCGCATTTACATTCTTAGGAAGTACAGACGAGGTATACATAACACCCCACAATGAATATTATATTTTATCGTGAAACATAGAAATGAGGATCGATCCGCGTTTTAAGAAGCATTAGAACTCTATTGCTACGATACATAGACATCTGCAGACGCTATTTCCTAGCAAGGGAGTGTTGCATTTACATCCTTTGAAGTGAATACGAGGTATACATAACACTCCACAATGAATATTATGTCTTATCATGAAACATAGATATGAGATGCGATATCGCGTTTTGAGAAGCATTAGAACTCTACTGCTACAATACGTAGACATTTGCAAACGTTATTTCCTAGCAAGGAAGTGTCGTATTTACATTCTGTTGAAGAGAAAACGTGGTATACATGATACACCGCAATGAATATTATATCTTATCATAAAACATAGAAATGAGTTGCGATATGGCGATTTAAGAAGCATTAGAACTCTATTGCTTCGATACGTACACATCTGCAAACGCTACTTCCTAGCAAGGAAGTGTCGCATTTACATTCTTTTGAAGAGAAAACGTGGTATACATGATACTCCGCGATGAATATTATATCTTATCATAAAACATAGGAATGTGATGCGATATGGCCATATAAGAAGCATTAGAACTCTATTGCTTCGATACGTAGACATCTGTAAACGTAATTTTCTAGGAAGGAAGTGTCGGATTTACATTCATTTGAAGTGTGTGCGAGGTATACATGACACTTCGCAATGAATATTATAGCTTATCATGAAGCATAGAAATGAGATGCGATATCGCGTTTCAAGAAGCATTAGAACTCTATTGCTTCGATGCGTAGACATCTGCAAACGCTATTTCCTATTAAGGAAGAGTCGTCTTGACATTCGTTTGAAGTGTATGCGAGGTATACATTTCACTTCGCAATGAATATTATATCTTATAATGAAACATAGAAAGGAGATGCGATATCTTGTTTTAAGAAGCATTATAACACGCTTGCTACCATACATAGACATCAGCAAACGCTATTTCCTAGCCAGGAAATGTCGCATTTACATTCTTCTGAAGCGAATACAAGGTATACATGACACTTCGCAATTAATATTATATCTTATCATGAAGCATAGAAATGAGATGCGATATCACGTTTTGAGATGCAATAAAAATCTAATGCTACGATACGCAGACATCTGCAAACGCTATTTCCTAGCAAGGAAGTGTCGCATTTATATTCTTTTGAAGTGAATGCGAGGTATACATAACATTGCACAATGAATATTATATATTATCATGAAACATAGAAATGAGATGCGATATGGCGATTTAAGAAGCAGTAGATCTCTATTGCTTCGATACGTAGACATCTGCAAACGCGATTTCCTAGCAAGGAAGTGTCGCATTTACATTCTTTTTAAGTGAATACGAGATATAAGTGACACTTCGCAATTAATATTATACCCTATCACGAAACACTGGAATGAAATGCGATATCGGGATTTAAGAAGCATTAGAACTCTAGTGCGCCGATACGGAGACATCTGCAAACGCTATTTAATAGGAAGGGTGTGTCGCATTTACATTCTTTTGAAGTGAATACGAGGTATACATGACACTTCGCAATGAATATTATATCTTATCACGAAACTTATAAATGGGATGCAATATCCCGTTTTAAGAAGGAGTAGCACTCTAATGCTTCGATACGTAGACATCTGCAAACGCTATTTTCTAGCAAGGAATAGTCGCATTTACATTCTTTTATAGTGAATGCGAGATATACATGACACATCGCAATGAATATTATATCTTATCATGAAACATAGAAATGAGATGCAACATGTCGTTTTAAGAAGCATTAGAGCTCTATTGTTTCGGTACGTAGACATCTGGAAACGCTATTCCCTAGCAAGGAAGTGTCGCATTTACATTCTTTTGAAGTCAATACGAGGTATACATGCCACTTCGCAATGAACATTATATCTTATCATGAAACATAGAAGTGAGATGCGATATCACGTTTTACAAAGCATTAGAACTCTACCGCTTCGATACGTAGATATCGGCAAACGCTATTTCCTAGCAAGGAAGTGTCGCACTTACATACTTTTGAAGTGAATACGAGGTATACATGAAACTTCGTAATGAATATTATATCTTATCATGAAACATAGAAATGAAATGCGATATGGCGTTTTAAGTAGCGTTAGAACACTATTGCTACGATACGTAGGCATCTGCTAACGCTACTTCCTAGCAAGGGAGTGTCGCATTTACATTCTTTTGAAGTGAGTACGAGGTATACATGACACTTCGCAATGAATATTATATCTTATCACGAAACATAGAAATGAGATGCGACATCGCGTTTTGAGAAGCATTAGAACTCTATTGCCCCGATACGTAGGCATGTGCAAACGCTATTTCCTAGCATGGAAGTGTCGCATTTACATTCTTTTGAAGTGAGTACGAGGTATACATGACTCTTTGCAATGAATATTATATCTTATCGTGAAACATAGAAATGAGATTCGATATCGCGTTTTAAGACCCATTAGAACACTATTACTTCGATATGTAGTGTGACGTGGTGACGTCACAAGGCTTGCTCACCCCCCCCCCCCCCCCCCCCCCCCCCGCTTCGGTTAGACTAGCTCGCAGATCACCACCCATGCAAGAAGCGCGACACGGACAATCGCGATAGCTGTACTTGCGAGGAGCGTGGAATACGCGTTGGTAGAACCTTTCCCCCCTCCCCCTCCCCCCCTTCTTTTCTCTCTCTCCGTTCTACGGATTAGACTGGCGAGCTGATTGAAGAAGCGACCCAGGAGACACCCCTTCGGCGGATAAGAAGACCGCAGGTTCGCGGAAGGGCTGTGGGCCGAGGTAGCGTGACGGGCTCGACGGTGGAGGAGTCGGGAAGTGAGCAAGAAGAGACCCTGAAGCCCGAGGGATATGATCCAAGGCCCTGCAACGATACGACCGCTGCCATAGCCCATGGAGACGAACAGGATGTACTCCGGGTGTGAGAAGAACCTCCACCCCTCCCCTGAGCCCATGAAGAGGAAAATGCAAGATGCGCACCGGAACTGCAGGTGAGCCGAGGTAAGCGCGGCGTGCGACACGCGCCGCAGTACAAATAATCCAGCGGACCCCTTCTAGACACACCAGAGGCGGCGATCAGGGACGATCGCCGAAATCCACCGATCGATGCCCCGAACAATACCGAAGCATATAGCCTTACCCCACCAAGGAGCCCTATGGAGGATCTAAGGGGATCCGAAGACCCCCAGCAAACCTATATAACGAGCTAGCTAGCATGAAGACAGCCTCTACTTTTAGCGACTTCTTAGCGACTACTTAGCGACGACTTAGCCAAGACTTAGCGAAGACTTAGCGAGCAACCTAGCAAACGATTGTACGGAGCGATTTGGACGAGAGAGAGAGAGAAAGAGAGAGAAGGACAGAGCGAGATCCAGAATTGTTGGAAACGAGAGCGTGAGTCCTTATTCGCTAAAGTGTCCCATTTTTTCCTGACGCATTTCTGATATCGCGTATTGTATTTTGTATCGTATAACGGGTGGTGATCCCCGATCATTCGCGACGTGTCGTATAACATTTAGTAATCCCGCGTCGATGCAATATAGAAAGAAGCCGTGAGTTCAGTATCCCGCGACCCGACTTTGCGCACTCGGCTAGA